>NC_138233.1:19012924-19612924 GCF_964197995.2 Scardinius erythrophthalmus | reverse complement strand
GTAAAATCTGTTCTAAAGAAAAATATTTATTATCCTAAAAAAGTAAAGAATGAGCTTTAGTAAGCTCTGAAATAATAATTTTAGCAAAATAAAAATAAAATATCACATAACCAAAATTCCAGTTTTCATTTCAATAAAATATTTATCTAGAAATAAAATAAGGATCGCCTTTGTCCTCTCCTTCTAACCACTGAACATATGATTTCATAATTAGCCACCATTCTGTATGAAGAATGCCATTTCACTGGGGAAAACAGTGCCGTTATTGTAATAAAATGTGCTTTGTGTGTTCACAGTAGACAGCAGGAATACCTGAGGTGGTCTGTAGCTGTATCTCAGACTGCCACAGTGATATGGGTGGCAGTCCACTGTACTCATGTACTCATACACTACCTTGAAAAGGTTCACAGAAAGAGGAAATGTGAAACTCTGATGACCAGAGTAAAGTGGAACAGAAAAAATGAAATTGATAGAATGTGCACCCAACCATTCAGACTTCTGGTGGCTTACAAGTGCAGACCAACTCAGACGGGTGGTGTGGAGTAACGGACCACATAGTTATAGTCTGGAGGAGGGCTGTGACATTCCAGCTCTGGGTCAAGAGAGGAGTCCTCCAGACTCAGGTCCAGTGAGGGAACAAGCGCTGGGTATTTCTCCTTTTCACCCTCCAGCAGAACGGACTCCTTGCTTTTGCTCTTCATCCTGTGGGAGGAGCAAAGGGGTTTTAATGTAAACATTTCAAATTCATTTAGAATAGTATTATTATTTTGTTGTACTGTGCATGCAAACTTTGCTCTGTGTGTTGCAATGGGTTTCAATAACATCTTCATCCGGGGTCATTGGGTCAGACACCCTGGAGGGCATTGCTTTTAGTCTAAAGGGGGCAGTAATTTGCAGTAAATATCTATAGGAAACAGATTGGCATGTATTGGGGTCTGTACACAGTCGGTGCAAAGCACTCCACATATGTGCATACTGAATGTGGGAGTATCAGGTGGAATCCAGAGGGACAATGTGGAGGGAGACTCTTGGACAGCAGTAAAGCTGTAGAAGGTCAAAGGTGACAATGATTGAGTGGGTCCTTGGCAGGGGCCGCCTCTTTACAATATATACATCATTCTCTACATACACTGAGTGGCTTTTTTTTCCCATGGCTGTGACCATGGCAACCTGTGCATGGCTTTGCCAGATGGTTTCTGGCTGTGCCCAGCTTTTTCATCATATCGGGCTAGGATGCGGACTGCATTGGACGTGACAAGATGGGGGAGTGCTGACAGAGGCGAAACAGAGTGTTTTTAATGAAAACCTGTTGATTTTGTTCATTTGACAACCAAGCTCTGCAATCTTCCCTGCTGCTGTATTTATGTTGTAGAGGAGGAGGGGGTGTGGTGTTATCAAAACTTATTACGCGGGTCTCTGGAATACCCGATTCTGATTGGTCGATTACAGCATTCAACGGTCTAATATTTCCTAATATTTGCTGATGTCCAGAGCAATACTGTATATCAGTCCATTTATTTGAATGAAATAGGCACTACTTTCATGTCTCTCATTTCACACGATGGACTCGCTCATCTCAATTATTGATTATAGTGAAAATTAACTTTAGTATTAATATCACTGCAATATTGTTACAGTATTCATCTTGTTACTACAGCAGGCTGAAAGTTTTGCAGAAAGTTTTTACTTAGCAGAAGCTTTAAGATAATTATTTATTATTAGGTAAAATTATAAAATTTTATAATTATAAAAAACCCTTGTCAGGGTTTATTTTGTGATAATGACATGTTGACTTGGCATCATCTTTTGAAAAATGTCTCTTATGCTTACCAACTCAATAATATAACAAAAATAACTTTTCTATTTTAAAATATTAAAAAAAATATATTTATTGCTGTGATGGCAAAAATTAGGCTGTGATGGGTCTACTCTATGCCATTACTCTATTTTATGTAACAATGTTAAAGTATTTAGTTTCTTTTGATCAGTTTAATGAGCCCTTGCAGAAAAAAGTATTTATTTATAATATATATATACTGTATATATATATATATATATATATATATAATCTTCCATCCTTTCCCCTTAATTGTCCTCAGTGTGAAAAGATGGATCTCAAAATCATTCAGTCACAGCTGGAAAGGGTTCAAATATGCAAAAGATGCTTGAAAACTGAAGAATATCCAGGACCTGAAAGATTTTCTGAAGAACATTGGGCAGTTTAATTACTCAGGACAAACAAGGGTCTCAAGAACAACCATGATCGTGGTCGTGGATCATCCAGGTAACGACACGCAGTATTAAGAATCAATGGTATGTAAACTTTTTAACAGGGTCATTTTTAGAAATTCAGCTATTTTTTTGTCTTGTGGACTACATGTAAAAAAAAAAAAAAAAACTTATTCAGGACAGTACTAAATAAAAAATAAAAATTTTCATTAAAACAATTAACATTTTGCTGATTCTGCAAGGGGTATGTAAACTTTTGAGCATGACTGTATATATATTTCTGACCCAAAACCTTTGTACGGTAGTGTAGTTTTATTTTTAACATGATATAGTAAGATCCTTTTTCAGATGAAGATCATATAATATAGCTCTGGCATTATGGTGTTACCACTACCCAACTACTCTTATCTAATGCCAATTGCGTGTTTAAACTGAACACTTCTAAACAGCATGACCAATTAGTTAACCACTTTGGCTCTCCAGGTCTGAGTCATAAACCTTCAATCAGTAAGAGATTATCACTATTTGTCTAGCTGCAATTGGTGGTGAAAACTGTTGCCCTCAAATATTAGGATGCCATGAGGCCCTGAATGCAATTTAGAGGATAACCTTAGTAGATTAACCCTGGCCTTTGCTACACTGGAAGACCATAAACGGCGTCTCAGATCTCAAACGGTTTAACAAAACCAAGGCTAATCCAGCCCAATGGCTTTCCATTAATAACTTAAAAGACCCCCTTCACTTCAGTTTTCAGCACCATTTGCCCTGGGGCACTTTTATGAACAAGTCATGTTGTCTCAGACCACAGCACACTTTAGTCTGCAGTTAATAAATCATTAGGCTGGTCGAGGACGAGAACTGACAATGTTTTAATCATCCATTTCATCAGTCAGTCCATATATTTAAGTTTTATACATTCTGTAGCAAAAATACTTGGACTCTAAATAGAATATATTAGAGTCTCTAACACTATTAAGCACTCATCATAAAATAAAGGCATAATTCAGTGCGGATTATTATTTGAAATGGCAAAATGCCATATCTGTAACCGTGCCATTTCAGCGATGGAGTCAGAGGCCATTACAGCCCAGGCGGCACAAACAAAGATGCTAGTCACCAGACCTTGCAGCCAGCTTTAACAAGTCACACGCCCAGCCCTGCTTTTGTTGTCTGGCTGTTGAGATTGTCACCTTAGGCAATATCTCTCCACTGTGCCATTGTTTGAGAGACTCTCGTGCAGGCACATCTCTCAAAGAAAAGGGGTAGTGACTGGAGTCGTGTGGAGCTTGGGGGAGAAACTGTATGACAATTGTGTCATCTACATTCCAGCCCAGTGGGAGGGTCTCTAGGGCATACGCCGACAGCCCTACCCATTCTTGTGGTTCTGGACGTGGCCATGCAAAAGGTCTAAACAGGACTGAATATACTGTACTCACGCTCGGGCCATGAAACTCTGCGGTCGGGCCAGTGACTCGAGGCGTTTCAGTGTCTTCATGTCATCTGAAGATAGACCTATCCCACTATCTGACTGCCCACCCTGTGAACAACCAAGATGACTTAACCACAGAAACAACATTTTTGCATTGTTGCGTAATGTGCAAATGAAGTGCTATTTCTTGTGTGAGGAAAATCAAGCTCTTCACCTCGTGGATCTTGTTGGTTCCATTCTCCAGGATAACTTCATCAAAGGTCTTCACACTCGCTGGGCGGATCTTGATGTTCCTGAAAGCATCAAATACTCCACATAAGATCAGTCTGGAAAGTTTCTCATGACATCATGTCTGGCAGATTCAAACAAATACATGAAACATACTAAAGTAAGATGTGTTCGGTATCACAGTTTCCAAGTAGAAGTTTAATACTTTGTTGAATAAAATACTTTTAAATTAAATTTTACGCAGCAGGGAGAGCTCTTTAATTCAGCTTTAGGGATAACAGGGATAGCAGAATTTCAATACTGTTCTCTATACTTGAATGATTCATGGAAACACAAGAGTTGGATAAATATTATCTTAAGTAGGCATAAATGCTGAAACTGCATTTGTGGTACAAGAGGAAATTCCTTGAGGGGCCCTTAATGCTACGAGGACTGTTCCTTATCAAGAAACAATTAGTGTTTCCTTCACACTTTGCCTTATTTTAAAGCATTTAAATGAAGGCCATTGGGATGAAATGTGGTTCATGTTTGGTTAGAAGAGGAACATGTACTGTATGGAAACCAGAAAAATGTTGGTAGAACTTAATCTACAGTACAAAAAACACATTTCTGAAATATTCCTCATGAATAATGACATACCGACTGATTTTTAACATCAGAAATACAAATACAGATCAGTCTGAGCATATAACTGCTAAATGGATAAGATAAAGCTATCTTACCAAGCCATCCCAGAGTCTCTAAGAGAGACAGGTCTGGAGGAGGTCTCCTTTGTGGGGCTCGGGTTTGAGGGGTCTGCTTTGGTCAACAGGGCCGTGTTGATTGGAATGTAATGCTTTCCCTCCTAAAAGACACAAAGTGTTTAAAAATTCAGCACATTTTAAACCGGTGACATCACCCTGCATATGGTATTGTAGGATTCTGGAGGAATCTGTACATAAATCTGCAGGGGAATGTGTGAATAAGTTTTATGGATATGATGTTATTAGGGACAGTCCAGGCAGTACACTAAGCTTGATTCCTTATGTGAGAGAGGGAGTTTGGATGTCTTCCAATTCAGGCGGCTTAAAATATGTTTTGATCTCAGTGCTGTGTATTGTAGCATTTGACTGAGACCATATCTTCTATTATAAATCATATGCCATATTATAAATCAAATCCATTCCTTACCTTTCTTTTTGAACTGAGAAAAATGTATCAGAACATACTGATACTGATACTACAAATGGTGGATTTTTACATTTCTTCTGCTTGGATATCGTGTTGATTAATACAGGCATTGAAATTCACACAAAAGTTTCAATTTCAGTATTTAAATTTGCTTGGTAAATGAGATATATTTTGTAATTGAGAATACGGGATGTGTGTATGTAAATGTAATATTTTTTTGTTTATGCTTGTATTTGCTTAAACATACAGTACTTTTCAAAAGTTCAGGGTCAGTAAGATTTTTTTTTTTTAAAGAAATTAAAAGTTTTAAATGCATTAAACTGATCTAAAGTGACAGTAAAGACATTTCTAATGTTACAAACTGTTTGCAACATTGATAACAAGAAATTATTCATAAGCACCAAATTCTGAAGGATGATGTGACACTTAAGACTGGAGTAATGATGCTAAAAATTCAGCTTTGCCTTCACAGGAATACAATTATTATTATTATTTTTATTAAAAAAAGAAAACAGAATTAAAAATTTTTACTGACCCTAAACTATTTGACTTCATGAGTGACTTTGCTTGTCTTAAATTTGATTTACAGTCGCTCTGAACTCACATTAATAACTCATTCACCTTTGATCTGTGAATAACTGTTAAAAGCAGTTTGCAGTGACAGTCTGCCATGGTGTTCCTGTGTAACAGTAGTGCATCTCTCATCCCATAAAATCCTTGTGGTTTTGCTGTGGTCGGAGTCTTTAAACTTTCAAATACAGTTTGTGGGAAAGACATACAAGGATAATGAAGTGAATGAGATCGTACCTGTTGCACACTAGCCTGGAGCAGATCTCCTAGCCTCTCTACCAGTTCTGTGAAAGTGGGCCTCTGGGATGCTTCTCCATGCCAGCAGTCTAACATGGTCTGATATCTATGAAGAGAAACATGCACATGATAAAGAACTTCCTTTGAACATTGTGTTCAATACGCCATTATCATAAATTGCAATTCTTCAGCAGCTACACAAACACCCTTTGCCTTGACCTCTAGGTTAGTCTGCAAATCCAGCTTTATCCAATAATTTACACTCATCATAATATTCAGTGCGTGACATGAGGAGTGAGGCTGAGTGTTTTCATAGCACCGTTCTCAGGGTGAGAGTTTGTGTTGAGAGGAACTTCCTCCTGCTTCACACGAGCTGTCAGCATCTCTGCCCACAAGGGACGTCTGGGGTCCTTTATTGGATTTTGCAGTGGTCTGTAATGGTGAAGTTTATCTGAAGGCTAAGGTGAAACACTGGGGCGTCATTGCACCGACCCGTCATTTGAGTAAATGATCACGGGCGATGATTGAGCTGTATCCTGTTTATACTGTGGTGTTGCACTCACAGTTCCTTATATAAATAAAGCCTGTTAACCATGAAACTCTCTGATCTCATCTGATTAGCACAACATTGGGCAATTTGGAGTATGGAAAAATTACTGTACTAGTTGATGACTCATTACTTCCTTACACTAATCACCATATATATTCATCAGGGGTTGAATTCGGTAGTCATCAGAGAGATTGTATTCTTCTCGTGGGCTGCGTAGGAGATTAGCAGGAGGAAGCAGGACTTTAAAATGGTTATTTTAATGAATCCAGATGGAGCGACTCCTTAAACTAACAGGAAGTCCAGAAAATTGGTGAATAGTGGTTCCTCTGAGATCAACGGTACACCAGGATGTTATTTATCCCATCAAGCTGTGCTCACACCTATGGCATACTTTTCATGGAGATATATGGAAAGCCAATAACATTTAGTTCAATGTATTGAATAGTTATGAGCCTGTGGGCTGGTTGGAACCAGTTCTTTATTAAATAGGTGAATCCGTCTGGACAAGCTGATTTCTGAATTGCATTTCTTTTCATCATTCACAATAGGGAAGTTTGGGTCAGGGTCACTCTCAGGGTCAGGAGTAAAGTAATGTTTACCCTGTACGTAACTTGATCAACATATCTGCTTTCTTGAACAACAGTGTTATCTGTGCTATTAAATTGACCCTTTTCTGCAATGTCAGTTGACATGTTCTTTGAAGCTAAATGGTCTTGCCACCATAAAGGCTGAATTTATGAGTGCTGCATTCAATTCAGATCTGAGGTCTGGACTGCATTTTGTAGGTCATCTCCAATCACCATCTTTCATGACCTCTTGTTATGTTCAATTAGCCAGACGGCGTGTGTGATTGCAAATTTGAGACTTGCGTTATGCAGCAAATTTTAAAAACAAGTGCTCCGTTCAGGTTTTCAAATGTTTAAGACAGAGGGTATAATACAGTTACAGAATGTCTGATATGAAAAATTACCCTCCTGAATAAGCCCATAGTTTTGAAACGAAGATTGAGTAGAGCACTTAGTAGTAGACAGCAGTAGGGGTTCTTATTGAGAACAGGCAGTGAATATTCTCTCTCAGATTGAGGTGATTCAGTTCTCTGCACCCTTTTTTAAGCAACACTAATTTAAAGTTGTCCGCTTCACTTCCTTACCACGTTTAAAACTGATACCATGACCCCATTTCTCATATCTTGTTACATCTGAAAACTGTCAGATTTAGGTTTGGCTCACTCTCTAACCCTGTAACCACAGTGGGAGTATCTTGACAGTGGGTTTCTCTGTATGATGCCCAGGGGTCCTGCCACTGTGTTGGGCCACCCCACGTTGCCTAGGTAGACGTAAGCCTTTAATGTGAGCTTGAGTTTCAGCTGCATTGGTGTAAGTTAGTAATGGATACCTAACACACATCAACTGCACTATAAACTAGCTGCCAATCAGAAGCTGATCCCTTTCTTCTACTCAGCAAATAATTGATCTGTTTCCATTTAAGGCTTCAGTCTTGTGTCAAAGCAATGAAATTAGATACTTCTGCTCTTTTCAACTGTATCGATAGGAAAGGATTTTTTCTTCCCCAGAATGCAAGCTTAAGCTAACAACCCTGCAGAGTTTTGTAGGAATAAAGGCACTTAAAGTTTCTATAAAAGTCCAGGCATCACACAGAAGTAATTTACTTAGAGAGATTTCATAAAATAAATATCTTAAACGATATATACTTTGGGTAAAGTGGCATGTGCCAGAACAGATAATAGACATATAATGTAATACAATTGTTATACTTAAAAAAAAATTCTGTTGTCTTGTTTTTAGATGGATGAATGCTATCAACACTACAATTTGTAAATTAAAAATGGCTTTTACTACAATAAATTGAATATTAACTCAACATATTATTTCAAAATTACAACGTCGCCGCATGTTTGTAATTGTTGAATACAGTCGAGGAGGTGGGACAGGCCAAAATCACAATTTTAAAGGGATATTTGATGTGTTTATGCTATTAATTTTATGTTACACTGTTACACATTAGTTCACCTAACATATCGAACATTTCTCACAAAAAACACAGTGTTTGTGGCCCTAATGCTTAAAAAAGTAATAACAACTGCATGCATAGTTGACAAATCCCTTTCAAATTAGGACTGTCTGAAATCAGTGACATAAGCAGAGCGATTCTTACATTTCAGAGGAGGAGTATTCAGGAGCTTTCATCCTGGTGCCCTCCTTCAGTCGGCAGCAGAATTCCTCATCAATGTGTAAGCCAGGGTAAGGGGAGGCACCTGGGGAGAAGAAAGAGAATAATGGGGTTATCAAGACTTTTCCATGAAATAGAGCTCTGGCCACTTCAAAGGGGCTGACAAGAAACTCACTAAACTGTGAAGTGGGTTGGGAGCATATAGAGAGATCAATGGAAAGATCTCGGCATAATCAGCATCAGTGGGGCTGATGAGGACAGTCAACTAAACTTGGAAACTTTGAAACTCTATGCAAAGCTGTTTTCTCCAGAAACACTAAATTATTAAGACAGCGTGAAATAACAGACTGTTGAGACTTTGCTGCACATTTGCAAAAACCATGATTCATGGAACAATATTTTCATTTACTTGACTGAAATCCTTTTAATAATATCTGATAACCACTAAAATATGCAGATCATAACAATGAATCTCAGAAAGGGTCAATCTGTCATTAAACTATGATCTAAACCCCCTTCTGACATAAATTAGGTAGTCATTAAAAACAAATAAATTAACAGCACTCGAAATATCCCGCAACTTTGTAAATATAGTGCAGTAGATGTGGAGTGCCTAGAAAAACAGGGACAAGAAATTCAAATCCACAACACAAAACATGAGAGTGTACTTTGGGTGCGGTGCAAACTTTTCCCCCACGGACACTATCAAGTAGCAATAATAATTTTTCTAAACTTTTCGTGTTAGTCCATTTGACACCAACTTAAGTCAGTGCAGCTCAGTGGTAGTGACAGCTCAGAGTCATCAGTTAAGGTCATATTACTTCAATATCGCGGATCATTTATTATTTATATTCTGTTTTCCTAAATGTTGCTTTATTTCATTGTGTGAAATGACGTCCCACTATTTTCCCACAGATTTCATTTCAGTAACAGTGTGAATGTAGAGTGTGAATGGGGATTTTTACTGTGGTTTGTGGTTCATTTAATATGCATTTCAAACTTAGAATAAAAGGCAATTGAGCGCAGACAGGTTAACTTATCAAATAAAGTATTTTAAGAAAAGGTAAGACAAAAAGTATGATCCCTGACATCATACAACAAACTATATTATACACAACTGCACACAGATATACATGCACACTTCTAGAATGATATAATTTAGTGCTTAGTATTAGGATTTTTTTTTAATAATGTTTGACACTATTCCAAAAAAAGTTATGATGCAAAGAAATATTTAAGATTATGCACCATTTTTTATTTCTGCATTATTACTGGCCAAATAAGCACAATAATCTGTAATGAAAAATTCGATATTAAATTAGAAACTAAAGCAATAAGTAGAAATGTCAATAGTGGTTATATAGTAGATATATAAATATAATGTATGCATACATATATTAATGGTGACATTAAAGTTCTTTGCTCAGAGCCTTTAATGACAAAAGGGCCACAGCTACACTGTACATTATACCATTAAAGGTTATAGTACATTTGTGAATGGGGAGCAGACATTTACATTAAATGCTGCCTGGTAACTGTGGGTTTACATTCCCAGTTGGGAATCTAACCTGATCAAATGGAAGATAATTCCTCTGTTTTACGACCTCTATTTATGATAGCAAAAAAAACACAGCGTTGAAGTTCACAGATGTTGTTGCACTCGTGGAATGAAATTTTTTATTTTTTTTTTTAAGCTGACAACGCAATCCATTTTGTCCCAAAGGAAAATTTAACAGCAGCTGACAGTTATTGCCCACTACATCTGGAGGAGGTTGATAGCGCAGGGCACCCTTATGAGCAGCCTAGTTTGTGCCAGGTGTCTTTGATTGAGGACCCTTGAGTTCGTTTTATTTCCATTTGGATGGAGCACAGCATGTGCTGAGTTGCCTTCCTACTCCATGTGTTTAACTTGGTGGGTGCTGAATACTGTCTGGGCTTTTTGCTTTGGTGTAAAACGCACCGAACCAGTAAAGCAAACAAACAAAGTCTAAGAGACGTCTCTATAGAAGAAAGGAAGGGGGGGGGGGGGAAGCTTCACTTTGTTTCATGGAAAACATCAGGGTAGAAAACATTGTTCCAAGAACTGAAGGCCAGAATTCATAAAAGCTTAAAGTTATTCTTTGATTGTTTCATAATCGAAACTCCCCAAAATATTAAATCAAGATTGTTTGTGATAACAGTCAAAAAGTAAAATAAAAGATTAGAAAGCATTTTAAACTCTTCTAATTGAATTAAGTTCCTCAACTGTTGCAACAGTGAGTTATACTCTTAGGACAGCAATGGTATTTACCAAGAGAGAAGATCTCCCACATGAGCACTCCAAAAGACCACACGTCACTATGAGTAGTATAGATCTTGTCAAATATCGCCTCTGGCGCCATCCACTTTAAGGGAAGTCTGGCCTGTGAAAAGATAAGCAGTCCATGTTAGTATCACTCACACCTGTAAAGGAAGGAACCACTCCCAATATTGTTACACATTCAAAAACGTGCAGCTTATAAAATGCTGTCTATTTGATTATACAATCTGTATGACGTCTTGGCTCAAACTTGACCACAAGAAAAGATCCTTTGACCAGAATAATATTATCAGGGATTATAAAATGACTAACAGCACGCCAAAGACTCTTGGCATTAACAGAATTATTTTATCCTTTTCCAGACGAACATTCACAGTGTCAGTGGTTTTTGGACTGTTATCATTTGTGTCCATCACTCTAAGTACATTTTAAACACTGTGTGCATTATACAGACTCGTTGCACCATGTATCCATGACTGATATGAAGTAATTGGATAATATTCCCCACTTACCTCTCCTTTACGGACATAGTCTGGGTCCTTGTATACATCTCTTGCAAGTCCAAAATCGCAAATCTTCACAACATTGTTTTCAGACAATAGGATGTTTCGTGCGGCCAGATCGCGGTGAATACACTTGGAGAAATAAAAGAGAGATCCTATTAGATATGTTCTACATATTTCATCTATCAGTTTATTGTAATAGCAGGATTTAATTATATGTTCTTTAAACTCTCTGTGTCTTGACTAGGTAAAAGGGCTGTAGTGAAGATGCGTTTTGTGTCTTATTTGAACCATGTGTGGCATTGTGCTGTCAGATGGAGCACATGATGGAAAGCTGTGATAATGTAAAACACGTGGGACTGCCATCGGGGAAACTCTGACCTGAGGTGAGATGAAACTACATACGCTAAACCGCATCTTTAGAATGTGGCAATTAATCTCATCTGCAGGATGTGTGTAAATGAGTGTTTTGGATCAATAAAGTAATTTGGGTTTTCATTTTCTAGATTTTGAGACAAAACTTTTAAAAGTTGCCAAAATAAGGAGATTGATTATTACTATAAAACCAAAAGCCAAAGAATTATTTAAAAAGGAAATTTGTATTAAAATGATCTGCCACAACAAAATAAGAATACAATGATTCATTGCAAAGGTTAGAGCTGCAGAACGAAATCCTGAGTAGTGAAAGCGTGACTCTTACTTTTCTCGAAGCCAAGAACTCCATGCCTTTAGCCACTTGAAAGCTGTAGCAAATCAAGTCTTCCAATGTAAGCACTTTCTTATACAAATCCTCTTGCTCTGCAAGACAAGGGTAAAAGAGTATTAGCAGCTAAATCAAACCATTGTTTTGGTATGCAATTTTTGGTATGTAAAAAAGAAATAGAATATCTCAGAATTTCTTCTACAACAAATATGTGCTGCATATCAAGTTTGATGTTCTCTTAATCCATTAATAACAGTTTTTTTAAGTCATAATTCTCCTGTTTACTACAGACACATCCGATAGGGAGACACAATGAAACATGGCTTCCTTTTTTTAGAGCAGACTGCGACGTGCAGTTTGTCAATGATACTCAAGTAAGCGGCTTGTGGGTGGGTCATCCACCTGAGTAAACAGTTTATCAAACCAGAAATAACCGGCATGGGACAGCACGACCCAATGTATCCACAGCGGACTAGCTCTGGTCTTGCAGCAGGAAATTAGAAAAAGCTCTGTACGCAGTAGGTGACAGTGGCTTGTACAAAATATCAGTTGTATTTATGAATCCTTGAGGAAGCCACCTATCAGACTGAGGGGGAAAAAACAATCAGCGGAGCCTTGAGAGTTGAGAGGGTGGGGTGGAGGTGAGGCAGGGGTTGAGAGGGAGGAGGGGAAAGGGGAAGGAAGACACTCAGTCGCTACCTTCCTCCTCTTCCTCCGAGTCGCAGTAGCTCTTATCTTCAATGAAGCCGGAGCTGGCTGAACTTCCGGTGCTAGCCACGCTCTCCAGCCTGCGCTTGATGAGCTCGCTCAGATCACACCCGGAGCTGGAACGCAGAGCCTTACCGTCCTGAGACTGTGGAGGTTATCATCACATGCTCCAGTCAATATCATAAGTCATCATGCCAAATCACTGCTTAAATGAACAAGAGACATTTATGCTTACCTTGTAAACCACAAAGTCACCCCTCTTACTTCTCAAGTAGTTAGAAAGGTTTCCATACTTGCAGAATTCCACGATTATCATTAGAGGCCCTAAGCGTACACCAAACAAATGTTTAAAAAAAGAGAGATAGAGAGAGAGAGAGAGAAAAAGTTCAAATTTTGCACAAATTTCTCATGTCGCCAAGGTTGAATTCTCTCTGTCAGCTTCCTCTTACCTCCACGCTTTGTGCAGGCTCCTAGCAGATTGACCACATTGAGATGATGACCAATATGGATCAGAATCTTCAGTTCAGACATTAAAGCTCTACACTCATTATTTGTAGCTCCCGCTGTTGAGTGAAGAAGAAAAAACGTATTAATGGAATATCTTACATGGTCAGAGAGGATTTTTGTTTGAAATGTTAGAAAAATGTATAACTGTCGCGGTGATCTCAAGCATGCTGTTGTATTTCTGGTCTCCTGTCAAAAGGCCGACCTTTCAATTCATTAATGTCTTGACATAATTGTGGCTTAAAATTGAAAATACTAAAACTATATTTAAGATAAAGTATGTAATAAAAATAATTGTAATAATTTTAAAAAATCTATTATCTACTATATTATAAATACATTTATTTAAAATAATTAAATCTATGATCTATTTTTGAATGGGAGTTTGAGCAGCACTTTGATTATCAGGATATACATCAGGTTTACACACGGAAATCACTGGAAAGTATAAAATTGAAGTTCAAAGCCTGTCATTGTGTTTAAAGGAACCTTAAACAGACAACATAATGCACACCATAAACTATAGCGCACAGTTCAACATCTGGAGACAACATTATTATAAACTGTCTGAGAGAAACAGCACTTTTCCAAGTTCTCAGTAGTTTGTACATCATTCTAGGGAAATATGTGGTCAGGAACATTATCCTGGTGACCTTTTGAGGTCATGGAGTCAGATTGGGAGCCTGTTGTTTTAACACGTCAGGTTTCCTGTGGTTAAGACCCATCAAAGTGACACAGGAGAGCTATGTCCAACGTTGTGCAGTAATTCGTACATGATTCATACCAAAGACACCTCACAGAGACTTTTACTGAGAGGAATATTGGCACTGCTTGTTTCAAAGTAGGAGAAGGAATTAACCCAGCATGAAGAGTATTCATTATGTCAAACTGAGGACAGACCATTTTTTTCCTTTGCATTTTAAAATTGTCAAATTTTTGGTGATAAAAACATGCAAATAATGAAACCGTGACTGCTTATCTAGCAGGGCCAACATACTCTGCAAATAAAATTAGTGGAGGCAGTTGATTTTATCTTTTGAAGGGATTCAAATGAAGGAGATCTGCTTCTTATTAAGAAATGACCTGTGGTGCATGAGGCGGCATCAGTCTTGCCTCTCATTCTATGATTGATGCACAGGGAAGATTAATATAATGACATGAGTGGCTATGCGTATCTAAAAAGTCACCAGATTTATCATCATCAAGAACAGACAAAACACCACCACCAGTGCGGCACTCATCACTCTGCAAGAATGCACCATCACCAAACAAACTCCACAGCCAGTTGACCAGACAGGGAGAGCTTAGACAAATGCAACCGCACGGGAATTCAGTCCTGCTAGACCAAAATATTTGTTTTACTTTAATGCATGTCAGTAATTCCATGTGTTGATTCAATATTGTTACGTTATAGAGGACATTTTTGGAAAGTGACTATAAAATAATAACAAACATTAACTAAATACAGAAGGTGAACCGTGTTGGTTCTGGTTTAGAGCGATCTAAGACACATCTGTTTAGGAGTCATTGCTAAATGCTACGTGAGTATTTGCACATTCAGTTCACTTACGTATGCTTTTGTCCAATGTCTGTGGACAATCAAATAATTGCAACAAGCAATACCCTTAACAGCTGCAAAATATCTTCATATAAACTCAACCAAAAGATCCACATGGACAGGCTTCTGTTTTTAATCTTTGATTTACATTTGCATTCAATACATGGGATCAATGTATTCAATACTGCCATAAAAAGGCTTAGCGTATCTGTCTAAAAGAGCAAATTTGTGATGTGAGAAAACGTACAGGAATGTTGATAACATTCAAGGACTTTATGTTCTTGCACTGCGTTTCTTTTGATCTGATAGAATTATACAATGGGGTCTAAAAGTCTGAAAGCACAATTGAAATCTGGGAATTAATATAAACAGAAAGTTTAAAGCAAAAAAAAAAAAAAAGAAACACTATGGTGGTCTGATCTATTTAGAAGTCAATAATCGAATAAGTAAATTGTGTAAACGGTTAGATGTTTTTGCTTCCACTGAAGCACAAGATGCTCTTTGGATCACTCTCAAATCATGCTGGAGAACATGATCATCAGGTTTTACACAAACTTTTGAAGTTCATGCAGCCTGAGTGCTGCTGTCATTAAGGATGACATACCAAAAAAAGAAAGAAAAAATTTCCCCTTAACTTTACACTCATTTATAAATTATAGTTTATAATGACTTTTAGAGCCCACTAAAACATAACATGTTATAGTTACCTTTCAGCATTTTCACAGCCACCGTTTTGCAAGTAGAAATCTTGTCAATCCCAAATGCAGAGGCCTCTACAACTTTTCCAAATGCTCCGTGGCCCAAAGTTTTACCTGTCAGAGAGAGAAAAAGAGAGAGAGCGTCTACATGAGCTTGCCGTGTCCTGGGGGCTCATAAATCAGGCAGAATGCCCTGTCAGGAAAGATGTGAGGCTGTAATTAAAACAGCCTGCTGAGGT
The DNA here is from genome assembly GCF_964197995.2 of Scardinius erythrophthalmus. NCBI lineage: Eukaryota > Metazoa > Chordata > Actinopteri > Cypriniformes > Leuciscidae > Scardinius > Scardinius erythrophthalmus. Next base: position 19,597,109 of record NC_138233.1, on the reverse strand, counting down.
TGGGACTGCCTGACTGACCCTCCACTAAGAATTCATAGAGCAGTTAAGACTGAACGACAGAAGCGGCTCGCTGATACATAAAGGCATATTTTCTTGGAAAACGTACACGACCCTGATGCCCACCATTCTAACACAATAGGCCTGAGGATTAAGGCAATTAAAGAGAAAAAAGAGCCAATTGTGTTAAGCTGTGTATGGATAAGTTTGTCTTTGTATGTTTGGCTCCTTACATGTTTAGTCCCACGGGAGAGAGACTTCAATATGAACTCAATTTCATAGAAAAAAAAATTAAAAACTAAATCCAATGAACTATGCCATCTATATTGATTTTATACTTGATCACAGCAACTATCTATTTTGTGTCTATTTTTATTTGTGCCAAAACATTTAAGAGAAACATTTGAGAAAAAAATTAATACTTCAAGCATGAGAACTCATGAGCTATAAAAGAGTAACCTTCTATTTAGGTATGACTGGAATTATTTCTTTTTTTTTTACATCATGTGATTTGCTTTAACAGAAAAAAAAAAAAAAGGTTAATAAAAGTGAATGAAAAGGATAATGAACTCACCAAGTCTGAGGCGATCTCTAGGGAACTCCCATTTGTTGCTATCATAGGGCAGGCGATCACATTGCTCGTCAAGGGGCATCTGGTCGGGATCCAAGATGATGGACAGGTACCCTGTCTTTAAATCTGCTGAACTTGGCTGGTGAAATAATTAAATATTTCTTAAATCAGAATACTGAAACAAAATATAACTTTTTGGGGCTTTTGTCATTCTTCCTATGTAGCTGCATGACTGTTTGGGCCATGATTAGATCATTTCACACAAATTAGATCATTAAGAGTTTTGAGAGAAGACCATGACTACATGTTTGTCATAGAGTAACTGAAATAAATCAGTTGAGCAGAGTTAACATACTGTTCAAAAGTTTGTAGTCAGCCAGATTTATACTTTTAACAAAATAATACTTTTATTTAGAAAAGATGCATTAAATTGAAAGCTTAGACACTTCTTAGACACTGGTTCTAAAGATTTCGATTTCAAATAAATGTTGTTCTTTTGAACTTTCTTTTTAAAAATCCTAAAAAAATGTATTGTGGTTTCCACAAAATATTAAGCAACACTGCTAATAATAAAGTTTCCTGAGCACAGAATCAGCATATTAGAATGATCCAGTGACACTGAAGACTGGAGAAATATATTTAGAAAATATATTCAAACAGAAAACAGCTATTTTAATTTTTTTTTTTTTTTTACAGTGTCCTTATTACACGTTATATGCTCTGTACTTACTATAGTAATAAAGGAAACTTTTGCATAATTACATGCAACTGACCCTAAACCAAACCCTATTCCTAATCCTAACCCTTTAGTATATATGTATATGTATATGTAGTTAATGAATATTACACAGTACTCTGTAACAAGGACAGCCTAAATAAAAAGTGTAACCTAAAGTCCTTACTTTTCTTAATTTCCGGATAAAGAGAATGAGCATTATCCACAGGAATGTTGCTGCTGCTCCAGTAGATACCAAGATGATCACTTCAATATTTGGTTTACCGTCTTCTCCTGTGTGCAGAAACAGCATGATTTCACAGAGAACCATCTGTTATATATTCATCACATATTATGTTTTTTTATTTCTACATATAATCACATATAAACCACATTTCACAAAATATAAACTGGATTTGTCATGTAGTGCTTTTTTTGCATTCCCCCTAAATTTGAGACTGATCTGTTTTTTTGAGGAATGATATCATTTCCATTTCTAATTTTCTCTGACAAAGTGTGTACACACTACATGAAAGCACACTGACTGCATTGTTTGTGAAGTGTTTCACTATATAGGGTCTGGTTCACTCATTCTCATTTATCATGTACTCAATGTGTAATGAGTGGTTCCTAAACTGTTCAAATGGTTGATTTCCAAAAAAGAAAGGAGAAAGAATTCAAAGCACAATCTGCTCTCCTTGAATGAATGTGTTTGGCCTGGGTTTGTTGGATCATGTCAAGCCAATGTTTTTTTTTCTTTTGTAAGAGGATATAGCCTAGATTGTAACAGAATTTCACTATTGAGATGAGGGGTGCAGGAACAAAAATTGTTTTTGAAAGAACTTTATAATTTACCATTACACTTTCCTTCACCCCGCCCATGTTTAAAGAGATGTCGCTTCGATCATTAATGAATGTCCTCAAAGACTATGTAAAGGTCAACTCCCTTGTGAGAGGACCCTGGCTTTAACTCCCAGACCCCCATCAAAATCTGGAATTTGCATGGCATTCCTGTCAGCCTTAGTGTGTCGTTGTCATTTGATAGTTATTCAAAGTCTGACCAAAAAAGGCTATTTGTCCTGTTTACATTACTATGGAATCTTTGATAATGGTGCTTGTGAGATTTTGAATCATCCTTACAATGTCTGACTGGAAGTGAAAGTCCTAAAATAGGACAATCTGTATGGTTACTGTGCACAACTTATGCCCTTATAATACGAATAATGAACAAAGACAGGCGAAGACTTGGTCATCACTCGAGACCACACTCACTCACCCACTACAGTAATGACCGCACTGGTTTTTGCTTCCCCTCCAGCATTGCTGGCACGACATTCATAAATGCCCTCATCATCCTTCTTCACCCGCTCAATGATCAGAGTACCATCATCTTTTAGAGTGATTCCTGAAAGCATTATAGATAAATGAATTAAAAAAATACACCATATAATACAGAACAGTTCCAGGTCTGATAGGAGGATCACTTATGAATGCACATATATTCATTTAGTGCTTTCTCACCTGGTCCTTCTGTGACAGGAGTTTCGTCTTTGTACCATGTGATATAGGGTGCTGGCACACCATAAGCCAAGCAGGCGAGTGTCAGGGTGCTGCTGCTGTTCACATCCTGATTGGTCAGATTCTGCATCAGCCAGGGCCCTTGCCTCTCTGTGTCAGACACAGAACATGCAACACTTCTATATCATTTTTTGATTGTAAGTATCAATGTAAGCAATTCATGTATCAGGGTGAATTGAGTGAAATCAGTGAAACTTCCAAGAGATTTCACCCTAACATTATTGTGGCATTATTCTCATGACACTTCAGCACATTTAACTTTCGCTCTCCCAATTATCAGAAAGCAGAAACTCCCATTCTCATTACTGCAATACGTATTATTGCATAAAATTAATTTAATATATGTGTAAAATATAATACATTCATTTAATAGATAAATGTAATATTTTAATTGTAAAGTACTTTTGTAAAGTACACAAAGACATAAAGATCTCTTTGGTGCTTGGTAGATGAAACTCACCATCAATAGTTAAAACAGATGTTGTATTGACCACTTTGTTGGAGTTCATGTTTAAAGCCTGGCATTCATAACCCAGTGTGTGGTTTCTGGAGACATTGGGCAGCTTGATGGACAAAGATATGGCGTATGGCTCGATCTGAAAAGTGGTTTCGCCTTTGGGCACCACGTGGCCCAGTGGATCATACCAGTTCAATCTATCGTAGAGGTATCTTGTGCCTCTGCAGGTCAATGTAATGTCATCTCCTGCAACAGCTGAAGCGGGCTCAATCTCAAATGGCTGTGGGTGATCTAGTGAAGATAGAAGAAAAGAAGCTGGATGAAAAAGATTAACTCACTGAGCATGTCAGTCAACACGATGCATATTGTTATGCATAATTTATAAATTGGCAATCAGACAAAGCATGACCAACTCATAAAACATATGGCTCATAAGGGACCTGAAACTACGCTATAGATGCACTGTTGAAAGAGATCGTCATTCTCTGGCCCACATTACAAACACAAAGCTGCACACTGCCATGCCAGGAATGTCAAATTTGCAGTTATTTCCTGTTTCATCACTCCTAATCAGAAGCACGTTGTTGGTGAATGGCTGCAGCGATGGCTGACCTGAAACATTACAATAAGAACCAGGCTAAGGCCAGGCCTCCAGGAAGTCGGCGAAACGCTTGTTTATTCACAGCAATATGCGTCCCACCAGAGGAGACAGCTGTTATTACCATTTCATCCCTCTGACCAGCATTCCTGTGCACAAAGTCATGTTCACCTCATGCATAGCACAGCATATTCTCTGTTTTTTTTTTTTTTGTTCTCTTCTGGAGACCTGCCACTTGACATCCACCATTTTATCTCCTGTCTCCATTTTTATTGCACAGTTCTTATTTTTCACGCTTCCCCAATCTCTGCTCTCCAGCTGATTTTTTCCTCATCGTTCTAATCTAAGCAGCTTTGAATAGTCTGACAGCCGGCACACTCTTCATTACGTAACTTAGTAAATGGGTTTCTCATTTCAGAAACATTTGACCCTGGTCAGCAACATATAAAAGTGATTCATTATAAAACAGAGATTGGTATTCCAGTACCATAGTCCATTCCAGAGAATGTGAGAGGAGCGGAAACAGAACAGGGAGCGGAGTTGCATGTTTTTGCCTAGAGGAGCTTTTTTTTCACCAAAAATCACTCCAATACTGCTCAACCATAAGCACAAGAATGCAGTTACAAGTCAGCCAGAATTCAACATTGAATAAAAACACAGTAATTATAGACTTTTAGCAATTGGACTAAAATAAAGATGACATTTGTGAAATGCAAAATGGCCCACTTACCATCCACATAGAAAGGGATTCTCATGGTCCGGTTCCCAAGTTCATTCCTTGCTGTGCAGAAGTAGATCCCTGACACATTAGCTGTTTTCACCACCAGGGTGCTTATAGTCTAAGGGAGTGGACAAAGATCATTAGGAATGTAAATCAGTCATTTGAGAAACTAACAAAATATTCTTTTAACAAGAATAACACAATATCATGTAACTCAGTAGTACTGACAACCTATGACATTAAACTGAGAAATGTATTTCCTATAAGCAGGAGGGTCATAGGGCTAATTTACAACTGGACCTTTTTACACTCCTCAGCCTCACACATTGAGTAGGCTACATCTGGCGTTTTGAGGCCAAATGCAGTACTGAGAGTACAGCACAGAAGGTGTGCCTGTGTTCCATGTCATTTCCTGATACACATTTAAAATGCCAGGCTTAATATTGTCAATATTCAAGTGGAACTCATTAATAGCTTATGTAGACATAATAATAATGCAGATTTTTGGCAAAAGACCAGATTCCAGAGCTCTGTTTTCAGTTTCAAACGACATCTGTTTTCCTGGCCGTCACATCAAAGGTATGAAACACTCTGGGTGTATTTCTGGAGCAATATACCAATTTTTCAGTTTACTTCCTGGGGTTCACAGACTGTTTGTAAGAGTTATTTGAAACTTAAGTACATTGGCTCTGAACAACATTCTGAACAACGCTTTTTTTTTTTCTTTTTCTGTATAGTTTGTCATAACGCAAAAGAATTTTTATAATGTTAGGATATCTTTTGTACACAACACATTACGCTGCTGGACAGACAGAAATGAGGTGTGGAGCTTGGTTAATGTAAATCTGTGGACTTGTAGTGCAATGGCATGTCGTTGTTTAGTCTTACATGCAGCTGATTTTTATTGGCACATTGCACTAAAATATACCTGAGAAACTGGGCATGTTTCCACTCTATTTACATTACCAATCCAGTTTACCTAGGCACTGAAATAGCGCTCTGCCGTATTTAAACTGCTTTAAACTTTCCAATGCAAATACACTATTGATGTTATTAATCTCAGAACACACATTATTCACACAATGTTTTGGATAAACTTAATAAAACTGACATCTGACTCAATCTGATGACCTAGTCAGAAATTCAGAGAGACCTTCCTGCTTCTGTGGTTACAAGGTCTTCTGCACAGAGCGGGGAAATTTATATGAGGTGACAGAAAGGAATTCACTCTAAACAAATCCCACCCTTTTAAAGGCCTTGTTATCACTGACCGCTGTGCTTCACCCCTGAAAAGCATCATCTATTTGTCACAAGAGCCTGTAAATGCAGCAAACGTAAAAATGTATACCTATTCCATAGTGAGAACGAAACTCCTTGCTCAAGGGAGGGCAGGCATTATTGGTTTCAAATGACATTCCTACAGTGAGAATATTCTGCCTCATCATAAATCTTGCTGTAAGGAAATATATCTACATAAAGCACTAGACTAGCTTTTATTTTTTGTAGTGACTAAAAATCATTCATAGCTTATAGCTGATGGTTTGCATTTAGACTTATTGCTTGACAGTAACACAGAAGAGTAGAGGAATGCTACAAATTAAAAAACCTGTGCTTCATTAAGTTTTGGGTGAGTGGTTTTGGTAATAAGGCCTCCTGGAATGTTTTTCATAATGTCTGCAGTGTTCACTGTACCTTTTGGCAGCACAAGCAAAAGATGACAAAGTGACAGATATACAAGCTCGGACTAAGCAAACAACTAGTGACACTGTAGCAGTCTGGATTAATCCCTGATGTGATACGGTCAAATTAAAACAGGGCCTTGGTGACCTATTTTGTGGTCCTTAGCTCTCAGTGGTTTTTCCCACATGTTTATGTGATGTCAACACATTCGAGGGACCACAATGACTGCACTGTACACATATAGTATTTAAAGTCATCTCATGTATTTGAAAACAGGCCTGAAACAATCAACATTCAGTGCATGAATAGTCCTGGGAGAAAGTTCTGTTTATGAGGACTTTACTGGCTTCAGTGCGCTCAGTAAGATGGTCTGATATATCAGTATAAATTCAGTCCTGAGGCACCACTCAAAGCAGCAGCTGCCCTGTTTACTGGCCTCTGTTCTCCACTGAAGGTGACTGAAGCGTGGCATAATTTACAGCAGAGCTAAATGAGCCTCAGCTATTAGTTCTATTAGGGGAGAACACACACATGGTCACACGCACACTGAATGTCATTCCTCACAAATCTATTAGTACTTCAGTCAAAAAGACTACTGATGCACTGTCTGGAAACAATGCAGATTGTTGCTTTTTTGTGTTTTTTATTATATTGAGAGATATGTTCTCAAATTGATTTCTAAAAGGGCATTTTGGTGATGTGAATGTTCAATTGACTTTATGAGGTTTAAATGGAAGACAGATGTATGCTGTACATCAGATTTTGATTGTTCCATTTTACTTCTAAATCAGCATTTTTGCAAGAGCATACAGTATAAGCTGCAGTATTTTGAGGTCTATTATGTTGGTCCAAAATGAAGCTGACATAGTCATTAATCTGTATTAGCAACCCAATTTCAGTTTGAGTTGCAGGCATTTAAATGAATACATTTCCAATTAACTATTCCATTTACATTCAGATTGCACATTTTTAACTAACAAAAGTTTTTAAAATTTGTAAAGGTAGACTCAGTATTTTTTTGTTGGCAATATGGCAGTCATTTGGACAGTATGACAGTATACTGACACCTAGGGATGTGGCTGTAGTAGTTTCCGGTTACCGATTCCACTGTACAAATGCAGCATTCCCAGTTAACCACTCTGAGCGCAATGACAGAAGTTGTTTTACAAAGATAAAATAAGTAACATTTTGTCTGGTCATGTCATCTCAACATGACAGCTGCAATGACACGACCGCTCCATGTAAAATAAAACATATCTTCTTATTAATCTACTGAATCTCATGAAATCTCATGTTTTAACATATTTATCAAAAATATTACCATATAATACTAATTATAAATCTTAATTAATGAGGGAAAATACTGAATGCATCTTTAAGGGCAAAAACCTTTTACTAATAAATTACAAAATTGCACATAATACCTACCCTGTTTTTATTTTTTAATACTCCAACCTTGGTGTTGATATCCTTAATCAGATTATGAGGATAATGGTTGTGTGATTCAGTGGCGTCGTCAACAGAAAGAGGATCAGTGTAAAGTATGCACCTATCAGACAAAAAAACAAACAAAAAAAAGGCATATATTTAGAGAAATCATAATTGTTGTGAACCAGCAATTGTAATAAGGAATGATGTATCTGATCTGTTTATGTCAGAAACTGCTCTGGAGTTTGCAGAGGAAGTTTTTGCCTTTTGACATCCAAGCAAGATGTACTTGTACACAAGGAAATACCAAGGCATACAGCCATGGGATTTCAGTGAAGGCCCTCTGCTTTTAGTGAGAAACAGAAAACTTAAAAAAATAATAGGAATCTGTTGGGCAAATAAACTCTTTTAGCCAATCTCTTTCAGATATGTTTATCTTTTGCCACTGACCGTAAGGTTTCATGGACCCTGATGAATGTGTGTTTCTTTTATCTGCATTTGAGGACCATGTATCAAGTCATGTGTTTTATGTCTTGAAGCCACAGGAGACCAAAGACCTGTTTTGCATCAATCTGAGTGGAGGAACAATCGGATTAATGAGAGTCGAGGTCGGAGAGGAAACTGCAGCGTGACAGGAAGGGCTGAGTCATGCGTCACCGTTCAAAGGAAACACCCCCACTCTCTGGACGGCTGAGATAAGGTTGATCCTAGACCGCCATGGTCAACAAGGGTAACTGATAACTTCTCACCTTCATGAGCACAGTAATGCGATCTCAAATGATGGACCCTTCCAAAAAAACACTGATTTATGGACAGTTAGGGCCCTATCTTGCACCCAGCACAATTGACATTGTACACCGACGCATGTATCATTCCTATTTTGCACCCGCGCACAGCGGACTTTTCCCTCCACAGACGCACGTCTGTAAATTAGGGAATGAACTTGCGCTCCCGGGGGCGGTTCAGCGAAAAGAGGAGGCGTGTTTCGGCGCAAACGTTCCCTGGTGCTATTTTGCAGTTCCAGAAAACAATTCCGCCACAGACCAGGAAAAACCTAGTCTAAAGTCAGTGGCGCATTCAGATTAAGGGCGCATGCTTGGCCATAATGTTGCCTGTGCACAACGCGCATGCACTTTGCTTCTCTCATCTACACAGAAGCAGCAGTTCACATTTTTGCAAACCATATGTAATTACAAGGAAAAATATTCCACATGAGGGAAATCATTGTGGTGTCCATCAAGATGTGAAAAAACAGGCAGAAATCTAGCTGCCCAAATTATTATACGCCTGTTTAACCGAAGCTAATTTGGGTGGGTTTCTCCATCCCCATACAATGTCACTTCTCTGTGTTTTACGGCCCTGATGAGAACGTCGGTCTCCTCGGCTGTGAACCGCTCCTGGCGTGCGCCTGGCAAATCCGCCGTTATAATAGCAATCCGCCATGGAACAAGCGCGCCTGCTCTTAAAGGGAATGTGAGATGACCCTCTGATTGGTTTATTTCACGTTACACCCAAACCACACCTATGAGTAATGAAGCTACTTCAGACCAACACATTTTAGATTTGCGTCGGGCGCAAGAGTCATGTATCACGCCGGTATAATAGCAACAGCGCCCGGGATCCGCCCACAAAGTTACTTGCGTTTCGCATTTGATACTTGCGTTTCAGATCGTTAAAATAGGGCCAATAATGTCCATGTACACATCATAACTAAATTATGATCATATAGGGATTTACTCCCACAACTCCCAAATCTTGCAGTGTGAACATCGCCCTTTTTTTTTTTTGTTCAATGCTCAAGAAATTAAGTAATTTTACTATGTTAAAATAAAAGAGGAATGGGTTTGTCTGCTCATCCAACTAGGGCATTGCAATTACCCTCCAATGTACCTCGCTCATTAACTGTTGAAAATCAGGTCTTCTCACCATCTATATTATGAGCTGTTGTGTTTACTGCCATCACTGATTATATTTAAAACAGCCAAAGTGGTATTTTGGCACTGTGGTACAAAGCCTGAAGTATTTTTGTCGCAAATTTGGCAGTAAACTTTGACAAATAATTACTCTCAATTACGAGAAACTCTTGTCATGACACCAACTTTAGGAGACATCCATAGCATTCATAAAGGTTCACTAAAAGACTGGCATTTACACTGGGATACTCTTGCTTTCAACACAATGCAAGCTTGGGGAATGAGACCCCAATAAATTGTCCTCACATTTACAGAGCCAGTGTCTGCAAAATGTAGCTCTGGGGCTATTTTTCACCAATAAGCATACTTTATTTTGGACCAATGTCAAGGAAACGGATGCAGTTCATTTGAATAATGAAAGCTGCGGGTAAAGGCCAACATTCATCATTGATGTTAACACCAAGAGAAGAGACATGCTATGCAGGAGGGTGACGGCTGTTTATGTAACCACAAACCAAAATTTGTGGAAATAACAAGAAAAAAAATATAGCCCATATTTCTCCTTTGATGTAATGAAATGTGACCTCAAGTTATACAACCTTTTTATTTAATGTGGAATTACTAATCAGAAGACCTGTTGATTCAAAGCAAATCTGAATATGTGTATTTTTTTGTGTATTATTTACTTACTCTGTAAGATCAGGGCTGGGGTCACACGGCTGCCAAAACCAGGTAATGTTTGGCATGGGAATCCCAAATGCAGTGCAGGTGAGCTTGTGCCTCTGGCCATATCTGTAAGTTTGGGGACCCACTGGAGCCACATCCTCCTCATAGATCTTTGGCTTCACTGTGTGAATATTGACAGAACATTAGTCATTTAAATGGTCAGTCTTAGAAAAGAATACAGATCATTTGCAGATCCCTGGCTAACATTAAAAAACTTTCACCTCATAACTCCAATACGTAAGAATATTCAAGTTTATGTAAACTTCAATATTAGAGGTCTATATTGCCTTTATAGACCTCACTGAAGTGTATCTGTGCTTATGAAAGAGAAAAACAGCATGTTTGAAGATTTAGCATCAGGCGGATTTCTGCATTTAATGAATGAAGCCTTTCTTAATTGCAACCAGAAATCTCAATTCTGTTTCTGTTGACCTTGGTTTTGCTTTTGGGTCTGTGATGATGTCATATACTTCAGTTTAGGTTGAGGGCAGAGAAGGATTGAAATAAATATTTCACATTAGGCTAGAAGAGGTAATTATACTTGTGTACATCGGGGGATGGAAGGTTTCCAAAAATTCAGGGTAAATCTGGGCAGGACACTAAAATTTCAGCTCTGACAACACATTCCACAGCTCTTGCCAGAAAAGAGCATATCAATTCCTCTGCTTTCTTAGATTTTTTTTCTTTGTGAGTTTAAAAAAAACATAATGCCCAATGTAATCAGCAATTTGCTGAAGAATTAAGTTTGGCTCACATGTAAAAAACAAAAAGCTATTTGATTCATTAATTTCTAGTTCGATTCCCCAATTAATCAAATAATGAGATTTTATTCAAACAATGTAGACATTTAAATCATTATAAAAGTATGCGTATAAAATAAATTGATATAAAAGTATAAAATGTGTGCACATATTTCAATATATAGGTTTAAAATATAAATGACAATATAAAGTGCAGATAAAAAAACAAATCACAGTTTAAAAGCACCAAAACCGTTTCAATAGTCAAAGTATAAATAATAATAAAGAAAAACAAAACCACAAATGAATTGCTGACGGCTAAATTTTCAATAATCTCATTAAGTTTGCTGTTCATATAAACAGTACAGAAATGTGGCTGTTGGCTATTTTTATTAGCATTTTTATGTTTACTTGTGGCATCCCTATTTGGTTCGATATTGTTTGAAATATAGAAAACCATCTGATGCTCATAATCATGTGCAGTTCATACTGGATTTCTGTGCATTACCTCTGACTTCCAGCTTGTAGCTGAGGTTTCTGTAGAGACCCTTTTCCTGGTTTGACAGAGCGATAGTGAAGATCCCAGCATCCTTCTGCCTCACTTGTTTTATGGTGAGGTTGAAGCCCACAGTCTCATAACATGTGGAATTTTCTGAAATAGCAACTCCATCTTTGTACCTATACAAATTGGCAGCAGAAAAAAATAACAATACAATCATTGTACAATTAATCCATTACTGGTAGGATGCAGGATCCATATCTTCTTATGGCTTTTGAGTCATATCTCTTATTTTTAAAATGCAAAGCATGAATTTACCACAAAACTCTGTCGGGTGCAGGCAGGGCATTGACCCGTGGCTCAAACTGCACCTTTCTACCCTCTATAGCAGAAATGAATTTGCGTTTATTGTGGGTCGCATTGAGGAATGGATGTTCTGTAGAGACAAACATACAAAAAAAAAAAATCCAATTAATGAATTCAAACTGTTCTACAAAAGCATGAATGTGTTAAGATAGTGGCACAACATCACATCCTCACCGTATACAGTAACTTTAGTTGAAACATCAAGCCTTTTCTTTACATTTGATGCTATGCACGTATATGTGCCCTTGTCCTCCATTGTAACATTAGGCACAATTAATGCTTTAGTCATTACGATGATTTCGACAGGTTCGTCCCTTGTCATTTTTATTTGGTGAGTGCGATTGATCTAAAAACACAGACGGGAAGGTCAGAGGTTGTCAGGCCAAGATTTACACAACACTAGTTTGTAACTAGTACTAGTAACTAGTAACACTAATCAAATACCGTGAGTATTTCGTTAAAACTCTAGCATTTTTAGCAGGGCTCCTAATAACTCACCCGACTCTTATGAAACTGCCACTCAAATTGAATTCTGCCATTGAAAGTGGTCTCTGCAGAGCAGTTGAGGACCAGGGTGTCACCAACTAGTACTTTTGGTCGTTCTGGTTCAATGCCAATGTTTTCCAGCTTCAATGCTAGGGACAGAGAACAGGACATGAATCTAGGTTATGTCATGAAAAAAGCTTCTGTAATTTTCAATGACAGATTTTCAAAAAGTAATTGCATAACTGGGATTTTCTCTTTAGCTACCTTTGAACAATGCGTTTTATTAATTAAAATGACTCACTTTGCCTTTTGAGCATGTAGACGGATGTAAATTGTGTGTCATTCACTCTGGTCACACATGTAATGAGATAGTAGCTGTCATAAGGTCCTAAGGGGATTGTGAAACCTATCTTTGGATCCCAAAGATCCTCCATCCTACTTTTTATATGATCTGCCATGGGATTCATCTAGAGAGCAAGAGGAGAGGATTTGTTTAACAAGCTATCTTTAAAAATAAGTAAATGTTCTTTCTGTGAAGAAGGAAACAAATTGTGTCAAGTTTCACAGCACATGATTAGTAGCCCATCCATTAATGAGTAAAAAAACAGGGCTAAGTTTGTCTGTGAGAAACTGATCATTGGTAAGTTGTATACCCCATTTTACTTCTTTGTTTGTTCGTGTTCCAAGTGCCCTGCTAGGAAAGAAGGGAAGGAAGGAAACAGGAAGGACGAATACCACAGATCTTCCAATGGCAGGAAGGTCACATGACTATCTGTGCCATCTGGCTTAGAAGTGTTATCCACAGGACTGTGAGAAATGACCATAGACCCACTACATGAAAAAAAAACACTACTGTTGAAGTTCGGTGCCAATGCTGTTTGAAGGACAGAATCTACTGCTTCCGTGACTTATGTAAGAGGCTGCTTGCTTGTATACTTGAAAATAAGATGTGGTGGTGTTCCATCAAATATAACGTAGAAAAATAATATAGAATAAAAGACAAAATTCTGCTATTTAGACTTGTTTAGTTAGCTGGAACAGAAACGTGTTTTATTTATATCCTGAGTTTCTATTCTGAGTGAAAAACAACAGTCAAACACGAACTTCCTGTTCTTACAGGAAGCAGACAGAGAGACTCCTCAGGCCTCCTTGAGCTTCCCTGAGTCTAAGGCACACTGTCTCTATCTATATATGCATGGTAAGGGCTTAAATGGGTGTGAGAAATTCAAAAACGCCCATGGTCCCATGCATTCTTTAATGTCAGATCATACAAAACATCCTCTATTTTTCATGTGAAGGCTTTTGAGGAATGGAAAAACAGGTAAATTATTTGTGAATATATTAACATTCAGTGGCACTAACATAAAATACTCACAGTTTTAAGGAAAACACGTTGGTTCGGGGACGTTGTTCTGCAGGGGACCACAAGAAGTGGTTGGTCCCGATCCGCAAAAAGCGGCTCTGGTGAACTGAAAGCCTCCACAAATGGATGATTGGGATCTGTGATTAAAAATTAAGCATTAAATAATACAGTAAGCACAAAATAATAAGACTTTGCTTCACACAAAGCTAATTTACCAATCACAAATACAATAATTCATTAATGTACTCATGAGCTTTATGATTTTGAATGGCTTTTTAAAAAAGCATTTCATATTTTATCTATGAATTCTTGGACTTCTTCAGGCAATGCCTAGAGGAGCAATTAAATATCCCAGATAAAGTCAGATCATTTTTCTTTTACAACAGCAAACTGCCACACAGACTGCTGGATAAAGAAACAGCTTGGCAGGAGGGGATGTTACTGTACAGCTATGCTGTGAGATTGGCGTGATCAAACAAACAAGATATTGTGTGTGTTGACATGTAATGTTTTTTTTTAAATAAACTTATCTCACATAAACAGTGGAATCACATGGTGAGATGAACCAGGGGACTATCAAGTACTAAATTGGCAATATCTGCAGCAGGCTGAAGTGGAAGAGGTCTGCTAAACAAAACAGCTGGTAAGCCTGAGACTTGGTGAGCTTTGTTGTAATTTTCACAGCTAAAGTTATCTCAGCTCTTTTTGGAAATACACTACCATTCAAAAGTTTATGGTTAGTAAGACTTTTAAATATTTTTGAAAGAAGTCTTATGCTCACCAAGGCTGAATTTATTTGACCAAAAAAAAATACAGTAAATATATTATTATTATATTACAATATAAAATAACTTATTTTCAGTTGTAATATATTTCAAAATGTAATTTATTCCTGTGATGGCAAAGTTGAATTTTCAGCAGCCATTATTCCATTCGTCAGTGTCATGATCCTTCAGAAATCAACATTTCTCCTAATTATTAATGTTGAAATCAGTTGTGCTTCTTTATATTTTTGTGGAAACCATGAATCATTTTTTTTTCAGGAATCTTTGATGAACAGAAAGTTAAAAGTTCACAGAAAGTGCCTTCGTCACGTTCATGAAACTCTGCTATTGCACTTGCTTAAAATGTTAACAACCTAAACACAGGAAGACTCTAAGCAGGATATAATATAAAGGCTTCCTTTCTGTGTCACTGATTTTCTATTTCCTAGTCTTATGACAGTTTGGTTCTGTTTTGCAGATACAGTCCAGTTCTCAGTGATTCAATCCTTCTAAGTGAGTGCAGTCATAGCTGAATAGTTACTAGCTCTACTGCCTGGCTAACAGGTTTATGGCTTTGTTGTAACTTCGGTGAGGTCTGGGGCCACTCATTACTTAATTTCCTTTCTAATGTAATGCTTTTCTAATGGCTTGGAGTCTTTCCAGGTCGTGTTTCACACAGAAGACATCGAATTTCTCTTCTGGCAAATAAATTGGAAGCCAAGTTTCTTGGTTCATCCAGTAGGGATCATTCTGTTTGTAACCAAAACTGTAATGTACATGAGTATTATGCCAAATAATTAGCTCTTTGGTCTGTTTATCTAAAGACAAGCTTTGTTTTATGAAACTGTTTTACTACAACCTCTTGGTCTAAGAAAAAAATTATTCTTAATCTTACCTTTAACAAAAACATATGTGGACACCTTATGATCGCTGGACTTTTGATAATGGCATGTGTACAAGCCAGTATCGCTGTGCCTCAGGTTGTGTATGACCAGCTTGCTGCAGTGCTTGTGCCTTCTCTCCTCACAAGACTCAATGAGTACCGATGACACATATCTGTTAGCCAGCCTCCAGTGCAGCGAAGTTGATCCTCTAATGTACATTACACCATAGAAACAAAACATCACCAAAAATAAGTACAATTTCATAGGCAAGCAGGCTTATGCCAAATTAAATAATCACTGCGTAGTGTCTGCTGCTATTACTTTAGATTTTTAGCTATTCATGACATATTACAAAACATAAACAAAATCAGGTAAATCATACCACAAATGACATCCTGCAGCCTCTTTCAGTTTACTGTGAAATTACAAACATAATCCTAACAGTAATTCAACAAGTATCCTCTATCGACTGATGCTTCTGCAGTTCCTGATTACATCTGTCTTGAAAGTTTCAAGAGCTCTTTCTGAATGATTGAAAATGACTCTTGTCTGACGCATGTCAGATTCCTTGTACATATTCCCAGGTTCATTTCAGTTTTAAACATTCAGTTAGTGTCCAACTTTCACATGGGAACAGGTATTTATTGGAAGAAGTGTCCAAATGGCATGTTTCAAATAGTGCTTGTTTTTAAAAGGGCACATTGAAAGGATCCCAGTGGAGAATTAGAGATATCTCACATACCACCACTGTTGCTTCTAGACTGATGGGTCGTGCAACTTCACTCTTAAATCTGTCCAGAGCCAAAGACAGTATCAGCTTTTTGCTCACATGACCTTGTAGGGAAGCATTACATTAGTTAAGCTTCTTCGGGGTCAGCATTCCTGGCATGACTGCAATAGCATGAAATGCTCTCTTAAACTCTAAACGATGTGTATATTTCACAAGCCCCCATCCACTTTTCTTTCTGCAACAATTGGATATGATGGCTTTTTTGGGCCTATACTGCTTTTCTTTGAGGCCTCTCATCCCACGTTAAAGCAAAAGCAAATGAGTTTAGTTTTGAAGAGTGATGGTGTGAGATCAGTGTATTTGGACACATACCAGCTCTCGCTTAAGTTCATATACAGTATTAAAGGAATAGTTCACCCAAAAATGAAAATTCTGTCAACATGTCGTTCCAAACCTGTATGACTTACTTTCTTCTGTACAAAAAATATATTATGAGAAATATCTGCATGGAGTATTTCCAGTGTTTGGTTACCACTGTTCTTCAAAATATCTTCTTTTATATTCCACAGAAGAAAGAAAGTCATACAAGTTTGGAACGACATGAAGGTTAGCAAATTATGACAGAATGTCTCTTTTTGGGTGAACAGAATGTTGTGATTTGGATACTGGGCCCCAGTATGAGATTTTGGTGCTGACCAGGTTTCCTCACTAAATTAAAGATCAAAACTTTCCCAATCAGTTTCACCAAAAAGACCACGACGGTTAATGAGTTTTTCAGCAAAAAATGAAACGCATTGCTCCGGTTACATTTCGCTCCACTTTTCAAGTTACACATCCACAAGAGGCACTATAAGTAATTTTTTTTTTCTCCATTGCAAAAGTGTAATGTCCAGTGACTGGCACTACATTGCATGAAAATGAAATGAAATGAACATGCCAATGTGACTATTCTGACAATGTGAGCTAAAGCAAATGTGAGATAAAAACGTATTTGCTGAAGGAACCATGTCATTTTAGCTTTCTACTATGAGGCTTTGAACTCTTTTGTGGAGCGCCTTGACTTGTTTCATGGGACTCATACCTGAGCGCTCCGCATTGCAAGTGCAACAATGTAGTGTACCAGGTGTGCTACCGAGCAAGTTTACTACATCAAAAAAAATCACACATCCTTATTAATCAATAATTTGCCCCTGTAATCATAATTAGAGTGAAAGGGGAATTATTTGTTGGTGTTTTTACTGCCTCTAGTGTTCATTTCATCTGGAAACTGCAGTGAAATGTTGTACATCAACGATGGACAAGATCCACAAGTCACATCAGCGCTAAACCAGCGCTAGTCACAGTAAACTGCTTGAAGCAACATGGAAATTAACATAGGTGTAAGCTGGTAAGCTGGTTTTCAAAGGGCTAATTAAAAAAAGTTGGTAGTTTTAAATTATTATGAATTGAGCTTAATTTATTCTCTCCGAATATTGGAATGCTTACTAGTACAATATCTTTTTTTCTTTCTTTTTTTTTTTCTACATATTTTGTGGATGGGTAGTGTACAACGACAAATGAATACATTTAGATGTACAGAACATTCTGTGTGTGTTTGTGTGAGATGGGACAGCAGATGGGCACAGTACCTGCAGATGAGCGTGAGTGTGCCACCAACATGCTGAAGGTGTGTGTCTTCGGTAGGAAGCAGCTGTGGATCAGGCAGATGATATCCCTCTACCAACCCTACAGAAAACACAATACAGCACAACACAAAGTCAATCAGGGACACGCTAACAACACAAGTGCATCACACACAAAGCTACAATGTGGTCAAATCTAACATGTTTCCACTTACAAAGTCACTCTTGGGGGTGAGTGAATGATGACAGAATATTTGTTGAACCATACAAGATGGGTATTGCAGTTCTCCCTGGAGAACTGTAATACACCTACAAGCATAAGGGTAAATCTATAGTTAAGCGGACCAGAACCAGAACACTAAGCAATTACGAGATGCAACTTTATACGAGCATTCCAGTGTGATTTAGAGACTCTAAATCAGAATGTTATGCAATAGCCTTTCCGCTTCCATGTGGAGCTCCAGAATCCAGCTCAGTGCAGTCTAGTCTGTGCTCGACAGGTTTAAGCTGGCAGAGATGTGGAAACAGTGTGTCTGAGCATGTGTACACATTCTAGGCAAGAGGAGGGAGGCCAGATGTACAGCTGTGCCCCCCCCCACAGAGAGGTCACCTCTGTCAGCATGTGTGTGAGAGAACAAGGCAGACCCAGATGAATCAGATGTCCTTAAACACATCCTTCACATCAGTCAGTCCCCTGCATAATGCCACCTTTTTATACTCTGATAAGGAGCTTCATTTAACTCAGATCTCTTGAGATCTCTTCGGTGTGCTATTATTACAGTGAAGGTTCCCTGCTGTTCTGGGGCCAGGTAAAGCTGATGATAGGAGCCATGAGTACGCTGGGGAAAGGAAGTGGTCTCATTCCCTCTGCTGCCCAGAACAGTTGACAGTCATCTCATAAGTGATTTCCTTCTTTTGAACCTACTCCCTGACCGCTTTGTGCTGTGGCACTGTAATGCATGTTATTTGTGTTGCCAGGCAAAAACGATATTTGGATTTTCCGTTTTAAAAACAGTCTTCTGGGAAACCTCGTCTGACAAAAAGACCAGATTAGGGTCTTTTGGTACAGACTGGTTTATGCTGGTCTTACTAGTGGACCCGCACACCAATGCTGATCACCAGTTTTTCAGTCTCACATGGAATCTTAAAAAAACAGTGTTCATGCATGAGACACTAAAAAAAGCTGATGTGGCGCAAAGGTCAAAGACTTACATCTAGCTCACATTTACATTGAATTTTTTATTTTATTTTAAACATTCAAAACCAGTGAAGTGGAATGCAAAGACATTTTTTTGTGGACAGCTTCAAGATTTTCATTGTTTTTCTATGTCTTCATGGATATCATGAATTTTTCAGCGCCTCATGCATGAGTGTCACGTTTTTAAGTCGCCAAATGAAAAGAGGTGTGAATATCTAACAATAGTTTTGTTAAGTATTTGAGTAAGAATCTCATGTAGAACTGTCAGATTTGTACTTAAGATTTTAGAATGGAAAGTTTTGTAATACAGCATCAGCGTTCAAAACACAAGATGATCTTTTAAAAAGATCTTTTTGATTTGATTTTAATGATTTTAATTTTGTGTATTAAAATCAGGATGATTGACAGTCTCATACCGTATGCCATGAAGTCATTATCAGTACATTATCTGACCAATAGCAAAATTTTGTTTTAATAAATGGCTTAAAAACACAGCTGCATTCACCAGAATGAACTTACCACACCAACACTGCCACTTAATATGAACTTCCTCTTAGTATGCTACAACATCATTGTTGTTTCACAGTACAAGGTTAGTTGAGGGGAGCGGATGTAGCCGGAGATTTTCACGCAAAGTACACACCTCTATCAGCTTGATATTATCCCTCTGCCCAGAAGAGACATAGCCAGACATAACCCTAGCCGTCCTAGTCAGAAAATAACCTCTCCTACGGGGACTTTTTTTTTTACACATCTGTTCTGTAGATATTTGGACATCTTCTGAGAGTTGTAGAAGATTTACATTTACTCATGAAATAAAACACATTAAAAATGTCTTGTTATTTTGCTGTAATGTTGTTGTCAGACAGTAACTTTACGCAGGGCCACCTCCTGTCTCCACAATCCATCATGAAATGTTTATTTCCTAAATCTCATATGGACAAAATGTACAACATATGTTCTAAGAGTCATCACTCATCCTCGTCAGGATGTTTTTAGAAACACTGTACATCTTAATCTGTAACATCAGAGTTAGAAGATGCTGCTGCTTCCCCTGTACTGAAAGAGAGATATTAGTCAGAGTGAGTCTAACTGGTTTTGACCGCTCTGAAATATGTGTTTACCGCACAGAAGCTTTGGTCTGATACGAGATACGTTTTATTGAGAATTATTAATTCCTGCTGACATCCAAATATTCGTATTTCCCTCGAAGCCTCATTCACAGATGCACGCCTGCACGCAAACACATACGGTGAATCACATCCTATAAAACCCAACAACTCTCGCTGTCTTCACAGCTGCCCTGTTCAGCAGGGGCCCCCAGCAGCCCACTTAAGAAGAGCACTTTCTCATAAAAACCTCTTGTCTCTGTCCCTGTACACCCACGTATTCCCACAGCACACAGACCCCCACCTGCCCCTGATGTCTGCCCAGTGCTGACCTCAGCACGGCACTTTGCCCCCCTCTCCAACAGCTGTGTACTGCATTCCCTCATCACAGAGACTGAAAAATGCCAAAAATGTGGCTTGTTGTGGTGCTTCAAGGGGCCTGGGACCTGGTTTCCATTAAAGCCTATTAAAAATAAAAGACAACCATGGAAGCATGGAGAAAAAAACACAGCACTGATGCTACATGCGTAGGTTGCCATATTCAGCATGATTAGCCTACGTGCCTCTTGTGCGAAAGGGTAAACGACACGTCACTGTCACAAGGCTCTGTTCCTCCTGACCTCTCACAATCATGAAATCAGTTAATCATGGCATCCTAATAGATATTTGTAGCTTTGTGAGGGAACAAGAGAATCTTCAAGTCCAAATAAGTAGAGGAACTTTCACAAAGACGATTGGTTTGAATGTTCAGTGTGAGATGGGAGGCGCAAAAAAATGATGTGTGGGTTTTCCATGGAAAGCCGACTTCTGAAGTACTATAAAAAATAATATCAGCATTGTCTTGGAAACATTTAAACCAACTGTTCAGCAACCAAAATGTGTCATTGGTCCCTGGTGGATGTTAAAAAATCTGGAACTTATGAAGTCAGATGATGTTTGAGATTTTTTTTTTTACACAGATGTAATTCAATTTACTTGTGTGCTGTCTTTTGTACAGAGGAAATCCTGTCGCTGCCCTGTAAGCATTGGTCATAATATGCGGAATTCCCTACTCTGTGGCTGGTACAAGACTGCCTGTGCTTCCCGTCCACCCATGTGATGCACAGTGCCAGTAAAGCGGTCTCTGAGGACAGGGCAGGGGGAATCTTTGGGCTTACACAACAATAGTAATTCATTAATCCTTTAACCTTGCTGCAATATCCATTATGATTTCAAAGCTTTACAAGCAACGAAGGCTTCTTGATAATTAAAAATAACGTCAAACAATAGTAAGCATCTCCATGGACACAGAACCGAACATCAGGAAACCGTTGAACGCGACCAATTGCAAATTCATTTCTTTCCTGTCTTTTTTGAAAGAAGACAAAGTACCCTTTTGGGACATGTAAAGTGTCTATACAGTAAATGTCTAATTAAGCTGACTTTGAGTTTTGACAAAAACATAATGTTGTGTAAGATCTATTGTATTAAGAACCTCCAGCACGTTAAAAAAAAATGGCACATAACAAAACACACTGTCCTAAAAACTGTGACAGTCATCTTATGTTTATATCATAAATCATGTAATATGTCTGGTAATGTCAGCTAGTTCTTACTGCCAAAATAAACCCAGACAGATCAGGTCTTGTATTGTTTGTTTTGCAGTAATGACTATGTTATACCAGTTATTATGGCTGTTTACCAAGTAAAAAAAATGACACTGGAATAATACAAATATTGGAAATACTGATTTGACTTTGTTAGTATTAATATTATGTGAGAAGAGAGAGATGTCACAAGAAGCATGGGAAATTTGACAGTAAAATTACACAAATAACCAATCAAAATCAAGTATTTCAGAGAGCCGTGTAATAAAATGGTATAATATGTCTGCTTATAAATTTGCTATAATGCTGCATGTGCAGACAAAAGTGATTATTTTGCCTCTAATTATAAAGCTTTTACATAATATTATTTGATGATTAATTACCATTGGTCCGGACAGTCACAAAAACAACAGTAAAACAAATCCACGTTCAAAAAGCAGACTTAACGGTAAACTCTTCACAAAACTAAAGACCACCCACTAAACAAAGTTGCTACTACAACTCCAACTGTGCTGCCTGCCTTCATTCATTGAAGTGTTCTCTTATTGCAGGTCCCTCTGCTACAACTACTGCTCCCTGCCAAGCCGCTAGGTTAAGACAACAGCAATGGAGAATGCCGATTTTATTAGTTCCTGGATTGGTCTTTGAAAGGTGGAGACAAAAACCGAACACACATACACACAACCTATACGAAAAAAATAAGATAGTTAATTAAACAAACAACATCTAGCTAAACTGAGTGGTAATTCTGGTCAAATATGAATATGAAAAACCCTAGAAATAGTAAGTGGATTTGAATCCCATAAGCTCCTACAATATGTTTTGGAGCTCAGGGGATTTTGCTGTTCTTCATGCTGGAGATTCTCCTTGAAATTGCAATATAACACAACATGGGCAGCCATCCAATTTGTGTGTCAACGGAAAAAATCAACTTGGATGAAATACCAAATGACAAAAAACACGGTACAACAATGTCTCCAAATCACATTGCCTGAAGTTCTTTGGCTGTCTTACTAATTCTGACAAGTTTGAGAGGAGAGAAACATGTCAACATAAATTTTAATGCAGTACTTTTAATGTTTCATGAGGGGGAAAATGGAAAAACAAAGATTGCAAATGTAAAGAGAGCAAGCAAGAAAGCACACTGCACCGTCTATGCTCGTGTGCTACCCCGCCGCTGTGGGATGAGTGGATGAGCTTGAATTGCACTTGGCTGACCCCTACCTACTGTATTCCTCCCAACATGCACTGCTGCTGTTAAGTAGGGACACTATAGTACTTCCTGAGCTTGAAAAATAAAACGTAATCCAGAAGAAAAAAAACTCACAGTAATCAAGTTCAACCCAGGCACTACACAGTCTAGTACATGTTCAAACAATTATTTTGCCACCCATATTCATAGTTTACAGTATTTAGGGATGCGCCGAACACTGAGAGGGGAGGCGACACGCTGCGTAGCAAGGTGCAAGTAGAGTTTCTGAAACTATTTTGACTGTATAGTGCACAGAATTCTTTTTTAAATGCACTGTTAACATATTTCACTGTGTGACAAAGTCTGTCAGGCTTGATGCACGCACTGTTAGCAATACACAGCTACAGTTTAGGTTCTGTTTTGTCCAGATTAATTATCATTTAGATTAAAATGTGGTTCACTTTCTTTGTGTAAAGACAAAGTTCTGTCATGAAACTCTAGATGGAGCAGACCAATAGGTCCTTAACTCAATCTCGCAATTACATCATTCTAGGGAACAGCTGATTGGTTCCTACTTTATCAGTAGCCAATGAGCTTGCTGCTCATACTTCAAATACTTGGCCAGCATTTGTAGCAGTTGCAGTGCTTTCAGAAACCCTCCACCTTCCCCAGCTCCACCTGTATAGATTTGCTACAAGTAATTCATGTGTTATATTGTACAGCGGCAACATGTCTTACTTGCTCACAGCAGTGTGTCGTGTATCTTGTATACTTGCTCTCTGCAGCAGCAGCAGCAATAACCTACAACTCAAGAGAGTTGTTGAGACAGAAATAAGATTTAACAACTATTAAAGGGATAGTTCACCCAAAAATGAAAATGAAAACCTGTAGGCCTAAGACTTTCGTTCATCTTCGGAACACAAATGAATATCTTTTTGATGAAATCTGAGAGATTTCTGTTCCTCCATAGCTACGCAACTGACACTTTGACACTTCAAAAGGTTCATAAAGAGAGATAAAACTAATCCATAGGAATTGAGTGGTTTACTAAACAATTTCTGAAGAGACACAATCACTTTATGATGAACAGATTGAATTTAGGCTTTTATTCACATATAAACATTCATCAACTCATACACCAGTTGTGCTAAATGGAAGCTCAAGCATGTTCGCTTGACCTGTGAAAACCTTGACCTGAGGTTCACTCTCATGTAGTGCAGCACGTTTGAGCTTCCACAAGAACCAATGTAGTTTGTTCTCGCGTGTCAAGCAGGTTCAGTTGAGCTTCTGTTAATGTTCGCTGATCAATGTTTAAATGTGAATAAAAGCCTAAATAAATCTGTTCATCATATAAAGTGATCGAGTCTCTTCAGAAAAATTGGACTTAACCGCTAGACTCAAATGGATTAGTTTCATGATCTCTTTATGAACTTTATGAAACGCTGAAGTTTCAGTTGCATATATCTGTCTATGGAGGGACAGACCGCTCTCAGATTTCATCAAAAATATCTTAATTTGTGTTACAAAGATGCACAAAAGTCCTACGGGTTTGGAATGACATGAAGGTGAGTAAATTATGACAATTTAAATTTTTGGGAACAATCCCTTCAACTTTGTGATGGCTAACTCCTGATAATCATTTTACAAGTTGGCCATTACCAAGACTTTATCTCCGTTACGCAGCATAAATGCATCCAGTCTGAAAGCACAAAGTGAGCCTGCATTGCAGTTACTGTATCCTTTGCCTTTGTGCTTATGCATGCAATGTGAAACAGGCCTAATTTGTCAAGCCAGTAATCAAATCTATTTTTTACTGTAAAGTTGTGATGTTAAAGAAGCCAGTGCGAGTGCGCTAACACGTATTCAGTGTGTTCTGAAAAGTAATGTAATGCGGAGGGTTCTCAGGCTATGTGTAAAATTCCTGGAGTATTTTCACCTTTAAATGGTCCAGCACATTTTGAAAACAGAGCCTTGGGCAATATCTGGATCGTTTCAAGATGCGTTACATCTACACAGTGGCATAATTGAATATTTCTCTTAAAACCTACTTCCTTCTCATTCCAGTAAGTAACTTCTAACAGCCAAGTTAAGATGTGTTTCACTTCTCTAAACATGTAAAGTTTAATTTATCTAGTGCTGAGTTTGACTAGTGACTCACTACTGTCTTATGCACTAAAGTGTCAATTTGATAAACTGAAAGCTGAATCATTAATAATTAAGAAATCACACGGATAATGTCAAACAATTGAGCTAACAAAATGTTTGATACAAACATCTAAAATAATCACAATGCCCCACCACAAATCTGTTAACATGACAGAAGTGGCAAACAGCTATTGTCTTCATGCCCTATTTCTGACTAATGGATTAACCATACACCCCTGATATATAAAATATAATGGCATGCTCTTCCGCTCAACCATTGTCTTAAGGTGGACGACTGACACACATTTGGAGTAGAGGATCAAGCAAGAAGTCTGGGGAAGGAATCTTTACTCAGGTAGCGTGTCACATTTCCGTGACCTCTACTGCCAGAACAATTCCAGGGTGCCTCCTGCCTCTCCATCCGCTTCCTTCATGTGTCTTTCCCACGCTCGGCGTGAGGACAGCGAAGGAAATCTACTTGGAGACCTTGTAGACAAAGCTTGAAGACCCAAAAAGTCATGGGGGGAGCAGTATTTCCTCTGTTTGGATGAGAGTAAGAGCTTCTGTTTGTTTGGACAGCAGGAGGAAGACCTGTATCTGTGGTGCACAACTGCTATGTCACAATGAACAATGGCATCCACCTTTTACTATCCATCTTGTTATAAAGAGCTGCAGCCAGAAAACCAAGCAGCCAAGTGTCAACAATATACTTTCTCTTGTAAACACATATTCTCTTCTCAAACTCAACAACACTAGAACTGGAGATGTGCCCAAACTACCCATTTACAATAAACTCTTTTGAATGTTATCAAAAAACACACCTGATATTTCCATCACAATGTGTGAATTCTTTGAATAACTCAACTAGTCCAATGGGGCTTGTTGAGTCATTCAAAGACACTGACAATTGTCAGTCAGAATTCACTGACACTGGCCTACTACTGTTCTTCCATAACTAACTGTGGACCATTAAACAAAATTGACCATATGATTGGGGTCCCATAATTGAGTAAATGTCAGTAAAATCATTTAAGCCCCAGCAAGGATAAAACCTCTCCTGCTTGCTAAATGAGCGCTTTAGTTAGTGCCAGAGTGCAGAGCGCTCAAAACCCAGCTGCCTAGCTAGACAAAATTTGGGAAACCCGAACAGATTCTTATGATGTATTTGGCACATGCCACATATAATCTCCAAAATGCTACACCAAAAATAATAATAATAATAATTCTAAGTATAGGTAGGCAGCTCTTTGGGTTTTGAGAAATGACATCCAAGTAGGCTACCTTATTTTAAAAACTCATATGCTGATACAATGATGAAAACTGTTTTCATCATTCAGTGCACCAACATATTTGTCCCCATCTATTTAATTTGTTACAATAAATGGAATTTCTACAAGATTACATGTGTTTTCAGAGTTTAAAAAGTGCAATGAACTCATGACTGAAGGTCAATGACATTAAAGTTTAAATAATATAACATTTTAATGAAGAAAGTTCTCATACTGTAGTAGGCTATATATATTCTACAATGAACTTTCAAATGACATCAGAACAAGCCATAAACCTAAATATAAATTCAATGCCATAAGTGATGTAATTTTAATCTAGAACAACACTAAAATGTTTTCATCATTACAACCGCATTTGTTTCTACAGTATCCATTTACTTTGCAGATCAGGATGAGAATTGAACTTCAAGCCGCATCTGTAGCCTACAACAGAAGCCCAAAGAAAGCAAGAAGTTATCGCGTGCAGCTTCACTTAAAGCTCAGAAAAATGACAAAAGGCGCACACTTACCACTTGAGAAGAAATTGAAAAGCAGCTGAAAAGTGAAGAAGCCTTTGACTGAGGGTTGAACAGAAGTCATTTCGCCCGTTAAAATAACGTGCCGAAAGATATTCCGTATACTGTCACTGTAGATTTGATGTGGTTGTTGTAGTCCACCTGGACTGAAATGTCTCTTGATGTCGAGTTAAATGCGTACAGTTCCCGTTGTTATGTCAGAGATTGTTCTTTCAGTGATGCCTCTATAATGAAAACACGTCCCGTAGTCTCTCAGTGACTGTAAAGGTATCGCACGGTACTGCGCCTCTGCCCCGGTCCAAACACGAGTGGAGCAACTCCAAACTACTCCCGAGGTCAGGTGCGACGTTTGCGCTTCCTTCCTAAAACTGAGTGAATGAAAAAACTAGACTCTATAAAGAAGGTTTAACGATAATATAACAATGAAAACAACTAATAATGCAAACCGACTGATAAACCATCCCACTGCCTTTGGCTTTTCTGCCGAGGTTTTCCTCTTGAAGGCTTTATATGAGTGAAGCAAGGACGGAAGGACGCAACGTCACCATAGTAACTGCAGCGATACTCCTAGTGCACTTCGCGCGCACTTTCCCTGCCTTAACTTAAAAGATATTGCTTAATTCAGACACTTGCAAGACAGAATATCTTTAAGTAAACGTTTGTGCACTCTTTGTCCACTTTAATGAAAGGTGTAGCCTATTTCATCTCAGTGAAATGTCCCACTCAAATGGCTCTATGAATGTCAAGACGCTTCACATATTTCAACTGCATTATTTTAACCAAACTCTATCGACCCCCCGGGGTAGAGTACCTAAAATATCTAGGTTCAAAGGTAAACAGGCATTGTCTGATAACATATCAGACAAAATACCTTGAAAAAACATTTACATGGTTTATTTTTAACTCCAGAAACAGGATGTGCAGCTAATTTTATATCAATGTAAATAATCATGGGGCTTCTTTTCACCCTCCAACACCCCATGGTGAATGGATGCACCAAAGTCTGTTTGTCTTTTTGATGCTTCAAATGAGGACACGCTCCCCGCAACGTCTGGCAACACATTGTCCATTCTTGTCCTTCCATCTATATCACTTCAAATGCACAGAGTAAGATGGCCAATCTGTTAGAGCAGAAATCTTGTGTCAGAATACAGTACAGTTTAATAGTTTGCTACTGATGAGATATACTGTTAATGTTACGTGTGGTTTTCTTCCTTCAATATTGATTGGATGATGATGTGATTATAAGGGTAACTGATGACAGCCATACCAGTTACTTTTGTGACTCAAAGTGAAGGTACCCTCTCAGAAAAAAGGTACAAAAGCTGTCACTGGGACAGTACCCTTCAAAAGGGTTCTAATATGTACCATTTAGGTACTAATATGTACATGATTGGTACCAATATGTACCTTTGAGGGACTTAAATGCACTCTTTAGGTTCAAAGGTGTACCTTTTGAAAAGGTACTGCCACAGTGACAGCTTTTGTACCTTTTTTTCTGAGAGTGTAGCTGATTAGCTGTTAATGTTCAGGTTTTAGTTATCTCAACCTACCATTGATGAGGTTTATATATTTAAATGATGCCATTTATATTTAATAAATAATTTTTATTCTGCACTATTTTTATTAAATCATTAAAAAATGCCTGTTTTATTTAAACAAGCTTAAAATCTTATGTAACAATACATAGGCCTACTCTTTGAGGAAAATCCTTTAACCAAGACATTTCTGGTGATGTTTCCTGGTTTGGCAGGAGAGATCTGATTTAGGTATTTCTTGAATCTACTACAAAATAATATTTATCTAGCAACTAGTGAATTTTCTACCAAAGTAGAACTATTTTTAAATCTGGCACAAATGTATAAATATGTCTGCCATTTTAATATTATTTATGAAGCTGACTTAAGGAAATATTTGTGCATCTCTCTGACCACTTGTCACAAGGATCATGTTTGTTTTTTCTTTCTCCTGTGCAATCAAGCCCTCTGAACTGATCACACATTTCCCTCAGGCCAGCGCGGTGGCTAGATAAGACTCAGGCAGAAACAATTGCTGGAAGCCGCACACTGAGAGGAGTGGGCTTTTAAGACATCTTATTTTTGAATCTAGTGCAGTGAACACAATAAGAGACTTCACAACCGATTCTGTGTACGCAGCTTGAGCTCTTTCCTTCAGCTCAACAATGACCTCCCCTGTTAAAACAAAAACCCCAGCATTATCATCAACGCATGCTTTCTTTGGAGTGAATGAGGTTCTGATGGATATCATGCTTAAACAATGCTATTATACCATAAGGTTCAAACCTTTCAGGGCAGAGTTGAGAATTCTAAATAAATAGCAGCATGTACGCTTGAAAACAGTAGTTATTCAGTTATCTGAAATAATTACTTACATCTGTCCTTTAGGATATTTTTTATTTTTATTCGATCTTTTGCACAGAGCAAATTGTAATCTACGACGTCTAGCACACTGATAAGCTTTGATTTACCACGCCCATAAAGCTGCATATGAATGCTGAATATGAAAAATTTGAAATGGAGGAATTATATATAACCGTGTGTGAGACACCACCTTGTGGCCATACCGCAGTATTACACCCGGGGTGCAGCGCGCGCCACTGGGTCATAGTGGGTTCTCGCGCGCGTTTTGGCGGTGGACGGTCGCGAGAGGAGCTTTTCTGTCACGGTCACACAGAAACTACTGAAACAGTATATTTTAAATTACGTGACTCTACTTTAGTATTAAAATACACAAAACGGACAGTAATATGGAGCAGTTTGCAGTCGATGTAAAAAGTAAGAATAGCCTATGTTGTGGTAATGTGAAGATATGTGGTAGTTATCTATGTCAGGGATAAGCTATTATGCAGGTTAGAACTAAATAATTAATCTCTTATGTATATTATAAGTCATTTTAGTATCGTCTGTTTGAATTATTTCAACTTACCTTGCCATGAAGTGATTAACACAGTATGTGAAGCTGTTTCGTGTGTGAAGGTTGACTCTGTCTTTCACAGGTCTGTCAGAGAAGCTTCTCCACGGACAGGTCGAGTTAGATGAGGTGATTGAGGCGCTCTTCAAAGAAATCTCAACTCTAGATGGCAAAGCACAACTAAAGTTACAGGATTCACAGGTATACCAACCTCAGTTGAAGTCTACGGAAGCCCTTAAAGATCATGTGTTATTTTATTTTTTTATGTCTTATGTCACTATCACGTTGTCGACATAACATTTTTCTTATTTTTATGTTAACAAATAGCTTCCATTGAAACCTGGTAATTATGCTTAGATATTGAATTAAAAAAATTATATTTTTTTGTAGTTGGAGGAAATCGCCATACAGTTGTGGAACTGGACTGTGGTCAAACGTGTTGGCTCAACTATTACAGAAGAGCAAAAGGCCAGAGGTCTATCTGTCTGTCTCTCAGTAATCTATTTTTCTGTTTGTCTATTAATGGATCTGGTTGTCAGTCTGTCTATCTGTTTTCTGTCACTATTTATTTCGTAATATACTAACAAAAGAAAGTTTTAAAGTGTATCCCCAGATGTTTTCACAGATGTCAATTATTTGATACACTAAAAAATCATGTTTCAGTGCGTCATGTGGCATGCAGACTTCTGTATTTATGCGGGCCTAATAACCCATCCGAGACTTTTGTTCGCAAGCAGATACTGGTTAGTCACTCACTTGTTCCAGCAGTTTTATTTGTTTATATTAATTTAACATTCATGCATAAGACGGTGATTGATGAAGGGGTTCATGTTAAGGCACTGTAGATTTGTTCATTTGTTCCTGTCATATTTTTTTGTATATCACTAAAAAACTGAAATCTCTGTTCCTCAGATGGCCAGTAAAACAGGGAGAACATGGCTTGATTGTAAACAACCCAAACTTGCTGATGTTTTTTTGAGCATGGCTGTCAATGTACGTATGAAGACAGAGAAAAAATAGATATTACATGTATGTCAAAAAATAAAAAAAGATATAGTCACTGGATATTGGAACATTAAAAAATACCCGTAATATTATTCAAATTCTTAGGGACTGTAATATCAAGAAACAAAGAATATGCTACTTTCACAGAGCCTGGAGACTCTTTACAGCAGACTAACTTCCCATGGAGATCGAGCAGAAGATATAAACACACCAAAGGGAGACATAGAGAAAGACTTGCTGCGGATTTTGTCTTATCAAGCTGAATCTGTGAGCAGAACTGCTTAGCATGTGCAGTGACTACGAAGCCTAAAATTAAATGCATATATTTTGAGAATTTAGAGCATTTTTTTTTTTACAATTTACACAAATATGTTGACCTTTTTTTCCTCAAATTTAAGTTATCTTGTGTGTATTCTGTATAGGCAGTTTCTCAGGAGCAACATCAGGAGGCAGTGTCATGCATGCGTCGATGTAAAGAAATGCTTCTCCGTCTCCCTAAAGAGGTGAACAAACTGTTGTCGTCAGCATGTTTAGTGGTGTCATTGGTTTATTCTGATTTGAGAGAGAGAGATTTAGAAAATACAGACAAAAGAAATAAAAACACTTTTTGTGAAATCTCCTTTAGACTGGAAATCTCTCTCTCATCTGTTACAACTTTGGGGTTGTCACTTACAGTCAGGGAAAGCATGAAGAGAGCACATTTTGGCTCAGGTAGGGATCTCTAATATACATTAACGTTCAAAAGTTTGGGATTGGTATGATTTTTTAAGATTTTTAAAAGAAATACAAAATATAAACAGAATCAAAAATACAGTAAAAACAGAGTTTGTGATGGCAAGCCTGAATTTTTAGCAGCCAGTCTTCACTGTCACATGATCCTTCAGAAATCCTACTAATATGCTGATTTGGTGCTCAAAAGCATTTCTTGTTATTATCAATGTTAAAAAACTGTTGTGTTGCTTAATATTTTTGTGGAAACTGGGATACATGTTTTTATCAATTGAAAGTGCAAAAGAACAGCATTTATTTGCAATAGAAACCTTTTGTTCAATATAAATAGCTGTATTGTCACATGGTACATTTAATACATCCTTGCTGAATAAAAGTATTAATTACTTTAAAAAAAAATCTTACTGACCCCAAACTTTTGTAATACTACAATATAATTAGTATTAATGTCATTGAAGTAGTGTACTTCACTTTTAGACACAAACTTTTATGTTAGATTGTCCTACCATTAAGACATTTTTCCTTGTTTTGTAACATTTATAACATATATTATGCATTTCAGCCAAAGTTATGATATTGGCAAGATGAATGTGAAATACTCACCAGGATCAGAGACGCAAGTAAGAAATATAAGTCAAAACCGATATACTGTGGGGTCAAAAAATCTAAAACCACTAATGAAAATGTTGCATTTAGAAAAATGTAATAAGTTTTTCTCATTACAAATTATTTTAACAGCATAATAAATGAGTAAAAAACATATTCACATTTAATGTCCATATCCTACAACTCTGTTTATTTAATATTTAAATTCTTTTTTTGCATTAACTGAATGCATTGTAATCTTACTTCCCTTTCCTCCAGGCCAAAGTGTTGCGACTACTTGCAACAGTTTATTTGGAGTGGGACTGTCAGAAGTACCTGGAGAAAGCTATTCATGCTGTGAGCTTGGCTAATAAGGTAAAGCATTTCCATTCTAGTGCAGCCAGATCTTGTCAAAGTACACCAGATTCGGATGTAGCACACACCATACTGTTTTTCTTTCCCCTTTTTTCAGGAGCATATGCAGTTGTCAGGCCTCTACCTGAAGATTCGTATCTTAGTGAAAAGCTGTAGCCCAGATGATGCAGTAAAATCTGGTGAGCCCAGTTACACTGCTGAAATTAGTTTGTGGATAGTATTTTTCCACCCCACAAATGTTTCCCTTCCTCTCCCACGTCCTGTCAGGGATGTCCGAGCTACTGGACAGCGAGGTTTCTCTGGAAGTCTGCTTGGGCGTAGTAAAACTGCTTGTGAACGAGAACAGGTTTGATTTCTCATCTTTCTAAACAGGCACCAAAAAATCATCTTCTTGAAATCTGTGCTTCAAAGGAACAGGCATTACTTAAACATGTTGTTGTTTCAGGGAGCCTCTGGCCTTTGACTTCCTGAAGAGGGTGTGTCAGCACTTTGAGTCGTCTCCTGAGCTGGGCTCTGCTCTGCTCATGCATATAGAGCTGCTGCTGCAGCGGGACAAAGAGCTGCTGGCCAAGCAGAAGATCGAGGATGCTATCACTGGTACTCAAAACTCATTATTTTGTTACCCAGTGAAGTAACTGAGTAGTTTCCATTCTATGCTTGTGTTTCATGTTGTTTTATTAAACAATTCTAACTGAGTTGTGTGTTTACTTACTGTTTTTAGGACATTACACAGGAAAACAACTAGCACCACAGACTCTATCATCTCTCCACCTTCTGCTGTGGGATAGAGCTTCCAAAAACTTTGAAGTATTACATAATGTTTTACATTTAATGTGGACACCTCCCCTCTCCCTCTGCATAGCTCTTTTTAAATAACTAACAATCAGAGTACTATCTCTGTTTAGGGGTCCATACAATTTTTTACCATACAAATGCTTTTGAAAGAAGTCTTTTATGCTCAAGGCTGCAGTTCTTATTAGTATCAATGATGAAAATAGTTGTGCTGCTTCAGTATAGAAAATGTGTTTTTGTGTGGGTACGGTTTTCTTTATATCCATAAAGAGCGTAAAAATGAGAACTTGAATGTGCGAGGCTTCCGGTGTCATTTGCTTGCAGTTATTTTACCTGTACAAAAACAGTCCGTTATGCAGCTTTATATTGCAAACTTGTATTTGTTATCATATTATTTTAATTTATTATCAATATTATAAACACTGGTTGATAGCGCAAATAGTTTTACTGTTTACTGCGTTTTGTTGTTCTTGTAGTTAGCAGCTAATGAATCAGAAGTCTCACACATTCAAAGAAAATAGCTTACTTCTGCACTGCGAAATAAGGGGGATAGTACTGTATGTTTCCACCATGATCAAGTAGTTGTGATTTCTGTCAGACAGCTGTCATGTTTGTTGTCTTCTTCCATAGGCCAATAATTATTCTGAAGCTCTGGAGTGGTATAACTACTCACTGAGTTTCTACAAAGCAGGTGAGTTGGATCACAACCTCGCTAAACTGCAAAGAAACCGAACCTCCTGTTTCCTCAACCTGCAACAACTTGACAAGGTAGTTGGCAAAATAATGAAGGACATCTCATTACATGCACACAAGGTTATGTATAGCACTTTTACTACATGTTTGTGGAAAAATTTTGCATATTATTAAAATCTTTTTGAAGGCAAAAGAGGCTGTAGAAGAAGCAGCAAGGATTGATCCAAACAACATTTTTACACAGTTCAACATCTACAAGATCGCTGTCTTGATGAACAATACAGAGAAAGGTAATGGAGATAAGGAAAATTAACTCTCAGGAGTCTCAATGTAAAATAGCCAGGGTTGAAATGATCATGCAAACCCTAGAAATATCAGAGAGTTTTACAGCTGTGATTTCCAGACCTTGAAATGTCATGTCAGTTAATAAAATCTTACATTTTTTGTAGTTAATTGATCTGGTGCATACCGATCTTTGTACACGTGTAGAATACCTGAATACCTTTTTTTTTTATTTGTACATACATATATATATATATATATATATATTTTTTTTTTTTTTTTTTGCGTATATAAATATAACCATTTAAATATATGAACTCCAAGGACTGGTACCTTACATACACTACTGTTCAAAAGTTTGTGGGCAAAAGTTTTTATTTTTTAAAAGACAGTTTAGACATATATAATGTTATACGTTTTTATTTTAAATAAATACTGTTCTTTTGAATTCATCAAAGAACCCTGATTTTTTTTAAATCATGATTTAAAAAAAAATATGAAGCAGCACAACTATTTTGAACATTGATAATAATAAGAAATGTTTCTTGTGCACCAAGTCATCAAATTATAATGATTTCTGAAGGATCATGTGACACTGAAGACTGGAGCAATAATGCTGAAAATTCAGCTTTGCCATCACAGGAATAAATCACATTTTAAAATAGAATCAAATAGAAAACAACAAAAGAAAAAAATCCCACCCACCCCAAACATTTGAACAGTAGTGTACACATGGAAATCACCCCCAGAAATCACTATAAAATGATTTTTTTAATAACAGATCTTTTGATATGAATGTCTGTCTTTAATGTGTGTGAATAAGCTGCTGTGGCTCTGAGAGAGATTGGCGCTCTGGCTCAGACTCCAGTCGCCAGTGAGGACAGACTGCTAGTGACCGAGAACGCTGCAGCAAACCTCCTCAGCCTGGCAGCGCAGATTGCCCTTGAGGTTGGCATGTTTATTGATTCTGTATATTCCTCCACAATAATGGTTCAAGACAGCAGTCACTGTGCATTTGGGGAGGTTAATATGCCACATAATTGTTAGTACCTCGGATGTACTTCAGCAGTGATTTTTCACCACAGCACGAGCAGCAGGAAACAGCCATCAAAGCCCTAGAGTGTGTGTGTGAACACTCTCAAGATGTTGCTCAAATCCTCACTGCCTTGAGGTCAGTCACACATTCACTGTGAGCTTCAGCACATAATGCTTATATCAGTGAGCACAAGTATCTTTGGTACAGAAACATCATTTCTTTATCTTTCTCCCCTAGGTGTTTAGTACGACTTGTTCTTTCAACAATGGAAAACATTAGTGAGGAAAACAGGTTAGTAGATCAATGGTGCAGAATTCTGACATTCAGCAAAAGCTGTGTATCTATGTCACACTCTTATCTATTATTAAAACAGGAATGCAAACTTGGACACCCTCTTGTCGTACCTAAAGACAGGTACGTTTAACCTTGATCTGTCATTGCACTGTTATGTTTCTCTGCATTGATGTATGCATATTGCATTTACAGCTCTACAAAAAGTATCACAAATCAGCCGTATCCAAGGCCAGGGAGCAGAAGAGGCCAACTGGTTCAGGAGAATTGGTGCTTATTCTTAAACCTCCTACTGTTGAGACACATTTAACTATTTGGTGGTTCTGTTTGATTGGCTGTGTATGTTTTTTCTTAATAACTCTCAGCGTGGAACTCAGCCCTGCAGTGTGAGCACAGTCCTATGAGGATGAGGGATTTCTTTCTTCTCTCCTTCCAGGTAAGTTCAAGTACAGTTTCTCCTAGAGGCTGTAGGCTAGTTTATAATCAACTAAAGACAAATCCACATGAGTTGGGTGTAGCTAAAGTGAGACGTGTGATGTGCTGTCTGGCTGGGCAGCTGTCACAGCTGTGCGCCCCAGACCGAGCTGTGCTGATGGGGCAGAAGACGTGTCTGCTGATGGCTGCTGCTGCCTCTCTGGAGATCTGCAGGAGCTCGGATCACACTGAGCAACAGGTGGAGCACACATTCATTTTCACCTGACTAAACATTTACCAGTAGGTAAGAGGCATTTTGCTTGCTTTCTAAGGACATGATGAAGAATGAAGTATGAAACTTGACACTACACAAATTCAGAATGTGGACTGAAGTTATATGTTTAAACGCACAATAATATCAAGGGTTTGGAAGTTTCTTAGTGAAATTCTAAGATTGCTACGAACCCTCCACTTGGGCCCCCATTGTCCACAACAATATTTAAAGGACCTAGTTTCTATAAATTAAATGTAAGGATTCTAGAACTTTTAGAAGCTGAGTATTCTTCAAGGTTCCCTCTCTTTTTAACCAATGAATGTTCGTGACATACAGGATAATAAGGGAAAATAAGGATTTAATTTTTTTTTTTTTTTACTCAGTTTCTACCCAGTGGATTTTTTTGCCCAATTTATTAATTTACATTATTTTTTCCAGGTATATAAATCACACTTTTATAATTAGGCTCCCTTTTGTCCTTTTATCTGATTCTTCAAAGAAAATAAAAACAGTTGTTGAGTAGGGGAATTAAAATAAGATATATCTTGCTGTAGCTGATTTTAATGTAAAAAAATTCAAATTAAAATATAACTTTTATATAACATTTATTATGTACATAAAAAATAATATTATTACAAAACAAAAATAATACCCTTGATTATTTTAATATATTGACAGCCCTAGATTTTGTTAATGAAAACAAGCACTTTTTCTCTCATTTCAAGCAGAAGTAGACTTTGGCGTTTAAAACGGTTGAAAAGCACTTATGTTCTCTGATTGTTACCACGACTAACCAGCAGAGGGCGCAGTGTGTAATATCTGCTGTGCTTTCAGACTGAGCTGCTGACCCAGACTCTAGAGCACATCCAGCTCTGTAAAGAGATCTGGATGACCATCAGAGCATCAGGTGTCACATATACTATTTTTATTCTTTTACAAATGCAGAAGTAAGTTATACTCTGTTTTTCCAGAATAACAAGAATTGTAATAATTTTGGTACTTTCTTTCCTCAATTAGGCACTTCCCCTAAAGACAAAACAGACACATTATTGCTGCTCTATGAGTTTGAAGCCCGGGCCAAATTAAATGATGCCAAGCTTGAATCTGTGCTTGAATCAGTTTTGGAGCTGGATCACATTGAGCCCAAGCTGTTAGAAATGATCGCAGGTCAGCTTCTCCAACCACAACCCCCCATATTTCAATCATTTATTGGCGGTGAAATTCTGACTGCATGTAAATACACCTTTAAAAAGTTTGGGGTCTGTACGTTTTTTTCTAAAAACATTTTTGAAAGAAATTAATACTTGTATTCAGCAAGGATACATTAAATTGATCAAAAAAGAATCTTAAAAAAAATGCATCAGTTTCCACAAAAATATACAGCACAACTATTTTCAACATTGATAATAATACAACATTTTTCTTGAGCTCCAAAGCAGGATATTAGAATGATTTATGAAGGATCATGTGACACTGAAGACTGGAGTAATGATGCTGAAAAATCACAGGAATAAATTACATTTTAAAATATATTCAAATAGAAAACAGTTCTTTTAAATTGTAATAATATTACACTTTTTACTGTGTTGTGATCAAATAAATGCATTCTTGGTGAGCATATGAGATTTACATCAACAACATTAAAAAAAATGTATGACCCCAAACTTTGGAAAGGTAGAGTACGAAAGGACAGTATATGCTCTGATGGTCCTGTACTTTGTGTCTACAGCCTTAGCAATGGAACCACCAGCCCATTTCCCCATTCTGTGCAAGAAGGCACTGAGGAGCTCCCTGTCTCTACACAGGAAACAACCACAGGTCGACCTCACACACTGCAGGTCAGACTAGCAGAGTGTTTGTTACTTACACAATGATAGATAACAAAAGACATCAAATTGTTCCTCATGTGACACACACCTTATAAATATATGTATGTGTGTGTGTGTGTGTGTGTGTGTGTGTGTCACAGTAACTGTTTACACAGCCTGATTCAGCTGACCCTGCCGAGCGGTGTGTCCGAGTTGCAGCCCTGCGTGTTGGAGGAAGTGTGGGGCTACTATGAGCAAGCTCTTTCCATCATAGCCACTGCAGTGAGTTGGTTACGTAGACTCCGCAACCGTCCGTCACACACGACCCGCTGAAGCTCAGCCCTGCAATTATCCCCATCTTTGAAAGAATCTCCTGTTTCTGTCATTGGCTTTTAGTTATGCCTCAGTTAGCAGATGCTCCATTCACCAGCCTCTTCCTGCCAATTTGGATGCTAATTTGAAAATATCGCCCGTATCCTTTATCTTGGGCTGGTGTTGCAGAAAGCTTGCGTAAGCATCAGGGTTCAGCTCTAAATTTGTGACCTTCATGACACGATTAATATGAAGTCGCATTATAGAATTTTGCAGCTAGTGTTTAAATTTAAATATCTGATTTCTCCATTTGAACCGTCACAAACAGGCGTCTTCTCTTCTCACACAGCCCGAGGACTTCCCAGAGCTGGAGATCCTGTGGCTGCTGACCCGAGCGTGGAATACGGGAATCCTGCTGTACAGTCTGGCCCAGTACCCCGAGGCAGAGAGGTGGTGCGGGCTGGGAATGAGCTTCCTGCGGCACCTGGGCTCCCTGCAGGACAGCTATCAGACTCAGGTAACGCCGCTCTACAGCTGTTCGAGCACTCGACCCAAGGTCACGGATGTCATTTTCATATTCTTCTTTCTTCAAGTCAGGTGTGCAAGCTGTTTTTCTTTTTGTCACCTCACTCGGAGGTGTAATTAGAGCAGCAGGAGTAGGTACAGCTATGTAGGTAGTTAAAATAGGGAGGTTTCGCATCCGAGTTCCAGGAATTCACAAGATAATATTCATTAAAAACCTATTGTTCATGTTGGTTAGTAAAAGAAAATGCAGCAAGGTGTGAATAAAACACATGAAATGTAACTCCCCAGATGGCGGGTCTGTACAGTGAGGTGTTGGACAGGCTGGATAAAGCAAAGAAGAATCTCATTATTGAAGAATGAACGATGGCAGCTTCAGTCGCAGATGGAGATCTCAGGTCTGACGGCACGTGTTTAATATGTAGTGTGAATATCTGTGCATGTTTTTGACAAGCTAAGAGATGTACAATGCATCTGAGGGTTTGTTCGTACAGTTATGAAATGTTCAAAAAATAGAATTTTTTGTATTCATTTAATCTGAAATATATATATATATTATTTTTTGGCAGTATTATTTTATTACCTGTCATTCGGTTATTTGTTTGAGCTGTCCTTGGTTGACTCGTTCAAGTCAAAACATCTGCATTGCGATACAAAAACAAATAAAAATGCATGCATTGAAATCGTAACAGAGTCACATAGTTTATTTCCAAACAAATAAACTCTTGTCCAGTCCAAAAAAAAGAAATAAAACTAAACAAAAAAATAATAATAATTGGTAGGACTGTGTTCCCTCCTGACCAGGATATAAAAGAGCAGTTTTCCTTGTGTCCTGATAGGCTGAACCACCTGTAATCATGGGGAGGACACTACTGTACAATCAAAGGGTTCATATTTGCAAGCACTTACTGCACAGGTGTGCTGTCACATCAACAACTCATAATCACTCAAAAAGACAAACCAGACCCCTTCCCTCCCCATTTCACGCTCATGTCTTCTGGAGCAGTGACCCTCATTCATTAGTACACCAGAGCTGCTCTGATTCAATCCACTTCATTAGAAATATAGTACAATGAATTAAAATTCTTTGGGCTTCACCAACACAGCTGACCAGCATCAATGGTGCGAACGGTCAGCCGCTGTTCTCCTCGGAGGACCAGATCTACGATAAATGAGTAATTTATGCTCCTGGTTTACTTTAATATCACTCTACGGGTTGCTGTCCGCATGTCTTTTTATATATATTTTTACATTTGTTTTTCATCTATACACTCAGACAATTTCCACAAGATATCACAAGTAGACAGGCCGTATTGTAGGGAAAGCTGATTCCCGACTCGCTAAAAAAAAAAAAAAATTTCCGATAGGCAGCTGTAGATATTTTTTTTTCTATAGAGAAATACCAACATTACGGCACATTTGTATGGAAATTAATCTCAGAATAAATTCAAAGTTTACTTACCTGACATTTGTGATTTATAAAACATGTTTGTCCCAGTTGTATCACACATGCATGAAGCACAAGTGAGGGGGGATATTTACACTTTACAGCTATCATACCCATTAAAACAGTCTGTAAGCAGTTTATAAATGGCTCTGTTCCCTTCGATTATTCCCTGAACTCTGGTTTTGACACAGGTATGACAGCTGATTTCGAGACGCTTGGCAGGTGAGCACACCTGTTTAGAAAATGCCTGCGGGGCAGGGGGTGAGAGTGGGCCCAGGAACATCCCTTGCTTTCCACGGGATCCAGACTTCTCAATACAGAAAGAAAGAAAGAAGCGCCTTCTTGAGGGAGCGAAGAGATCGAAGGAAGCACTGTACTAATGTATCCTTGAGCACCGTCCCATTCCGTCACGATTCCGTTCTCTCCAGCTGAACCCAAGGGCAACCACAGACATAGTGCTTACAAAGTATTTCCAAAAAAAAAAAAAAGACTAAATATTTAGAATACACAAGTATAATATATCAGCATGTCTGGGTGTTTAGTTAGAGGAGAGGAAATCCCTTTGAGTTCATACTTGCTCTACACGATCACAACACGATTGTGGCCCTTTTGTTGCATTAAAAAAAAAAGAAAAAAAAAGTTATCCATCAGATTCCTGAGCTCGCCCCAGCACAGTGAAGTAAACATCAGCCCAGAAATAAAGAAGAAGAAAAAAAAAAACGTTTAAAAGCTGTCATAGCAAAGAACAGATTTAATCAAACCATCGTCGAGTTCTGGGGAAAACGGTCAATTTCAGGCTCCACTAACGCTTTAATATCAAGAAGGACATCCAATACAATTATTGTCTTGATTCTACCCGTTTTAAGGCTGCGATCCAGGGCAGCTAACAGGACAGTACCTTGTTACCGTTCAGTCTGAAGAGAATATAGTCATGGAAGGCAGAGGAAGTGCAAGTGGGCTGTCTGCTTTTCAACAACTCCAATGGCGGCCAAAATTGGATTTCGCTTAAGACAAAAAAAGATTCGCAAAAAAGGATTTCACAGAGGTAAGACACTTAAGTCTATTGCACTCACAAGTTAGGCCTCCAATAGGATGATGGGAAACTCACACGAATAGCACTA
Source organism: Scardinius erythrophthalmus (assembly GCF_964197995.2). Classification (NCBI taxonomy): domain Eukaryota; kingdom Metazoa; phylum Chordata; class Actinopteri; order Cypriniformes; family Leuciscidae; genus Scardinius; species Scardinius erythrophthalmus. The sequence goes on along the minus strand of NC_138233.1, from coordinate 19,555,620 downwards.
AAATCGAGTCTCCCGCTAAGCACTGATCGGTTGAATAGTGTCATTCCCCACCACGATCGACAGGAATTTTACAGAAGCGTTTATTCATCGTAAGGCAGTTTGGTGCTCTGCAGAGAGCCCAGTTACACCTCTCTACCCCCATCTTTAATACAGAGCAGCTAAAACCACAAGAAAGAAAGAACACAAAAACCCAAAGACAAGTAAATGAAATCTAACAGCCCTCCAAGTAGACAAATCTAGTGAAGTGTAAAATGTGTACCGTATCATTTCATATTATGTAATAAAATCTCTCCGTAGGATTTTTATTTTCCATGTGATGTCAGTAATATAAATGTATAGACTCGAACCCCGTTCTCCATTTTGTTCTGTCTCCGACCGTGGCGCCATACAAATTGTCCAGGCAGCCGATCGAATAAAGCGAGCTGGTTTGTGAGTACTGAAGATCGCCGTCAGTTTTGAAGTTTCTCCGCTTATAAATATGAGCAGTGACGGTACCATCAGCAGGCTTGATCTGTATCTAGTCCTTGTAGAAAACCTCGCACAGCATCCGCGAATGTCTTTTCCAATGAAACCGAACGAACATATACAAGGTTTCCGCTCGTGTCACCATCTCCGAATCCCCGGCTCCCCGTTCTCGCTTTAAGACGTTCTCATCATCATAATCATCAAGTCCGTCCGAAAGCTATGAAAGGATTCGCTCAGGTTTCCCTTTTTTGTTTTACATGACAAAAAATTTCTTTAGGAATGGCATTTCCAATCTTGAATGGAATTGCTGAGAAACTCATGCAGGGGTGTGCACAGTCACAGTAATGGTGATAAGACGTTTTTCATTTGAGGGTAACATAATGATGACACTAAAACTTGATATGAAACATATCAGTGAAAGGGAAGGAAAGGTGTCAGGTGGAAGTGGGTGTGGGGGGTCAGGCGGAGGGGCTCCATGGAGTCAGCGAGCTCAGAGCTTCTCTGCGGATGGGATCCAGATGTAAGGGCCTGACTGCTCCTCTATGATCAGCTTGATTTTATTATAGATCTCATCTAGCGAGTCACCCTGGACTATGGCTGCAGAGAGAGAGATAGAGAGAGCAATAATCATACTACTGTACTGATAACTCTTGTTAAACAGTAACAAGGTAACAGGGGCTGGACTATAAGATTTCCCCTGAATACAGTTAAGAGAAATCACATGATGGTGGTGAGGAGAAGAAGAAAAAAAGTTACCTGTGAAAAACTCTCCAAACTCTTGTTCAAGCTTCACTGCCTTATCAAAGACTTTATTGGCTTGCTCATATGTCTGCCTCTTATTCATTTCCCTGTTGAACACAAAGATTTGCATTACTTATTTCACAATGCATAAATACATACTGCAGTATAGATATCTTTAACATTATAAATAGTGATGCACTGAAATGAAAATTCTGGGCCAAAACAGAAAATTCAGGATGAACTTGGCCGAAACATTTAAATTTAAATTTCATTTAAACAAACATTTAAATTGCTCACAAGGCAGTTTTTAAATCAACTTTTTAATAACATGTTTCTACTCCAATTTGGTGGTGAAATATAAACACTTAAGCCCAGGTCCCACCAAGTTGACGCCAAAGATCTACTGGCGACAAAAGCCAACTGTGTTGTCACCTCTCGACGGCTGCGCTTGAACACGCCAAAAGGCCTAAAGGCGACTGACTGTCAACTAACACGTGCGTTCTACGCCTGCATACAAGTAAATATCTGTCTATTTCAGCAGGTAGCAATAGTCTATTTTCATCATTTAAAAAAGGAAACCGAAACTAGGACTGCAGGTATACAAACCGTTAACAAATTGAATATCAATCATGCTGATCACTTTCTTTATTCCAGTAGACTCATGTTATAATAAAAATATTTGTGCATTCGAATGCTCAGGTAAGATGATGTAAAATTATAACAGCCTTCTGTCTGTATCTAGATTTCTTTGCTCGCTTTTGCATTTATTCTCGTTCACTAAGCTGAACAGCCAATCAGAGTTCTCCGTTTATCCGATAGCCTGGCGCAAATTCAACATGCTCGGCCCAAAAAACCCAGGCGGCTTCTGACTAGAGCCAACGGTGCGGAACACACCGAAAAAACTAAGCCGACCGACGCTCAAAAACGGCCTGACATTGCCAGACTTGGTGTGTCCCGGCCGTAAACAGTGGCTGTAATTATTTGCTTTCAAGACGTGCATTAAATAATTAAGACATTACTAACAGGTTAAGTAAAAATATGATGAATATACAGTGCCTTTAATCTTTAGCAAAATGCTGCTCTCTGGATTTATTTTTTCTAGCTAACTAACGAGATATGGACATTGAGGGTACATTCACTCGACAACCATGTACTAAAAGCGGAAAAGTTGTTCTTTTGCATTCGTCCATCGCATAACACCGTTTTAATAACTGAAACGGAAAACTTTGTGTAAACGGCCCCTGAATGGCTTTCTTGAGGTAAATGTAACATTACGGAACATATTGTGTGCTTTATTTGGAAACACATTGAGATTACATGATACATTTCATTAAGTAATCGGTTTATGTGCTTGAGAATGCTGCTTAAACTACGGCGAGTAGTTTCATTACATCATGTTAAAGAGCGCCAAAATTATTTTTTAAAATTTTGTTCAAACCTTGAAATTCGAAACTTTTGTTTAATATTAAAACAAAGTACAAAGCTTACTGCAATTATTGTATGGTATGCGCTATAAATGTTTAGTGAAGTTTTGTTCATGCATCATAAGAAAACAGCATCAACTAAAAGAGAATCAATATCAGTATTGATTAAAATTGTCAACCCAACCCTAGACACAGCTGACACGTTTAACTGTTGGAGTTTATCCACATTGTATGTATGAAACAGACGCTGAACAGACGAAATGCGTCATCGGAAAATTTCGAATGAAACGCCACTGATTCGGTTAATTATTATGGCCCTTCAAAACCATTTCGGCTCTAAACGAAGATTTTGGTCCATCCCTAATTATAACTTTTGATCAATTTCATGTCATTTCTGAATACAAAATCTTACACTTACATTAGGGCCTCCACAGATTTTGGCTTGATGAAAATGGCGATTGGATAGAGCTGTGCTTGCTGCAGTCGCTTTATGGCGTTCCCAGACACATCCAGGATACAGTGTTTCCCCTACAAGAGGATTAAAGAAACCCTTTCATCCTGTGTCACACTTTCACTGCACACAATGATTGCCACAGGGAAAATATTTAAGGATTAAACAAGAGTTCAGATCTTCTGGCATGTTTACACTAGGGAATCACTGACCCTTTCAGCCACTGCCCGGACAGACAGGATGCTTGTTCCGTACAGATTCTCATTGAACTGGCCGGCCTCTATAAATTTGTTGTCCTGAATGTCCTTCTCCATTTGCTCCCTTGAAGCCACAAAGTGGTAGTCCTGCCCGTCCATCTCATTCTCTCGCCGAGGACGAGTTGTATCTGAGGAATCGTGCATATGTCTTAATTTACTTTTACAAGTATTGTCAAAACATTTCATGATAAAGATGTTTTGCATGTAGCCACTGTGGCCTTTTCTTAATACACTCACGTGGAACACAGGATCCAAACTTGTGAGGAAACTCCGAGATCAAGTCATCGTTTACTCTGTCCTTCATTGGACCAAGGATAATCACAGGCCTTGTGTAATGGACTGAAAGGAAAGCCAAATCAATGTTGGTCAAATATTTCCAGCCTTGAGAATTATGTCTTGGCTTTATGGAGGACATGTCATAGAAAAGCAGGATTTTCCCTTCTCTTTTTAAAAACAAGTTTTCTATGCACTATGTACATAAACCTCCCTTCCCCAGGCCACCCAGACCATTTATGAAAACTAAACTACAAAGTAAACATGAGTCATTCAGAAATCAATCACATTAACAGATGACGCACACATTTGCATATCACCTATCGTTTATTAAACACCTTGGCCCACCCTTATGAAAGATAGTTTAAACTATGGCACATATACTCTATGTTACTGCCTCAACAAATACAGTAAGGGCCAGATTCACTAACAGCTTGCACCAGCGCAAACCCTGTTTTGCCGTTAAAAAACTACTGTCAGGATTTATTAAAGACACGCAGTGAAAATATTTTGTGTTGAAAAGGTGTGGACAGTTCTTTTTGCGGCTGACCTTATAGCATTATGTATTTGTAGGAGTTTCCCTTTCAGATCCAAACCTTAAGGGACTAGAGTATTAAATTTAATCATGCAAGGTGATTTACAAAGATTTGTGCTAGTCAATTTATTAGTTAATTTGCGCCAATATTTGCCAATATTATGTCTTAAACCAGACGCAAATTTGCACTGAAATGATGGAAATGATCCGGCTGCGTGCATCGTTCAGTAGATCACACGCAAAACTTTCCACTCCCATTGGCGCTTTTGTGGAATTGCGCTCTCACGCTAATTTGCCTCATTTAGTTAATCTGGCTCATAGTATGTATACATGTACTTCAATTTTTCTGAAACAATAATTTGTCTCTTTCTTTTAGTCCAACTTTTGTCATGTATACTTGTACAGAGAAATGGACCGTGTAGCTTGACCACGCAAAAACAAGATTATAACTGAACATGTAAGGCAGTGAATAATCCAGAAAACGTTTTTGTTTTTGGAATTTGCCGTTTTGTCATGTGGGTAGGGTAAACTAGGATTACGGGTCAGAGAGAGATTGGAAAATAACTAAATTAGAACCATTTCAAATATTATAAATGAACTTAAAAAAAAGAGTGCAGAATGTTGTTTATGCTTATGAATACTTACTCTCCTGTCGAATCACTGGCTCATACGATAGAATTGTGTCTTCCTGACCCTCTGCATAATGAGAAATTACAAAATTATCCATATGAAACACTTAAGGTAAATATGAATTGGTTTTTTTTTTTTTTTTTTTTTTTGTCCAAGCACTACATGGCTAACAGCATGACCCTGACCAAATGGAATGCTGCATCTTGGCAGACTATATTGAGACAGATTTAATGCAGTAAGCAATGAAAAGCACAAGCCAATGAATGTTTAGAGCCACTTACTAGAGCTGCTTTCGCTGTCACTGGTGTTGGATGTCAAACACTCTGTGGATATAAGATGAGGGAGGTTTAGAAATGTCACAATGCACACTTTCACCCATATGTAAGATTAATGCTATATCAAACACAGCTCGGGATGAAACTATACACCCTCCCGTATCATCATGCCAAGAATAGAAAAAGCTGAAGTGAAGAGAGGAAAACAAACACAGAGAACTTAAATGGCTGCCGTTTCCTTAGAAGGGAAATGGTAGGATGAGGCAGCAATAGGAAATTAAGTATTTCCTTTTCCTACGACCCCAGTGATCTTAGATTCTGTGCTGAGCGTTTCCTATGACCTTGCCAGTGTTCGGTTCATCAGACAGTGATACTGCTCCTCATGCCAAAGTAAACAAGCCAGAATTGGGTTCCTTACAGGAATCAAATAACAAACATCCCTTAGATACAGTGACAACATGATAGTGCTAGGATCCTTAAAACATTAAATATGCACTCATCCTGCCCAGTATGAGCTGGTTCTGAAGACACTATGGGTCCTGAAGAGGTCTGCCATTGATTCACTCTCTCTTTAGTGTATCATATGGTAAACAGATCTTTGAATTAAGAATGTTTATCCATATGATTTATGCATTTAAAGTCAACTCAATATGAAATAAAAATGTATCTTCCTTGAATTTACTTCACTAATGCATATTACTTGTGTGTGATTTTTCAATGTGTTATCTCGGAGAAAAATGTCTTTATAATCTTTCAAAATGTAATTTCAAAAGTTTATTTTTCCACTGATATCGCTTAAGCCATACAGATCATTAGATTGTTAACCAGAATAGATAATACCTATTTAAGTATTTTTTTATTATTATCAAACTCACATTAAGTCTGGCCCCATAATGGTATGTTACACACACTTTTCACCTTCTAATCAATACTCGATTGATACAATCAAGCCCTACATATTTAGTTGCTAAACATCCTGTTTCACTTGGAAATGCGTCACTAAAATGAGTTGCGAATGGCAATTAACACTGACTTTCAAAAAGTGGCAGATGAATCTTAAGGCAGAGAGGAGATTGAGTGAGAGAGATAGAAGGAGGAACAGAAAGAAATAATAAAATGTGTGTGTGGTGTGTGGCACAGCCGGTTCAGTTAGCTTAGGGAACAGCTGCTTGACAAAAGGAACCACACACTTACTCAAACTCTTTGATCCATAAAAGTCATCGCTTAACCCTGGGAAGTCCTGAGCGTCCAGACAGGTGAAAGCAAGAACAAAGAGAGAGAGCAGAAAGGAAGAAGAAAGAGGTTAGTGAGAGGCTAGTAGAAGAGAGATGTTGCACTCTCGAGGGATGAAGGAATACTAACATCACCTTGCTGTGCACTGAAAAATCTGGGTTGTCCGATTGTAATTTAAGTACAGGGGATTTCCATGCAGAGTCATCGGTAACAACGTCCAAATGCTGAAGAGAGCAGTTCTAAACAGCTCTGACACAGATTGATGTTTGAGCACAGCATTTGAGTGTTAGTGCAGCCTCACACCTGTGAGAAGTGCTGAGGTCCCCCTCAGAGCAAGACAAAGGCCAGAGAGGCCCTGATTGGCTCTGTTTTCTCACAGAAAGGTCAAGAGCCAATCAGAAGCCATCTCCAGGGTGAGTGACAGTGACAGGATGAAGGATGAAGGACAGCATCAGAGCCCTTGTCACACGCTCATACTCACGTTCGGTCTCCACCAACTCCTGCACTATATTCTCCTTGCTCTTGTAAAACGGGAACTTGCGTGATAGGTTGAAGCTTTTTTTGCGTTTCACTTTGACTGGCTGCGTGGAGATGAGCCGATGGTGGGGAATGGGGATGAGGAATGAAACAAACACAAAAAACAGAATGGGTTTCAATGTAATTCACAACACACATGCAAAAATAAAACCAAAGACAACGTGTGATTGCACAAACAATGTAATTGGGGATAATGAATGTAAACGTAACTTGGATGCAAAGCTACATTCAGAAAAAAAGTTACATTTAACTCTGAATGTGAAAGGGAATACGCAATTGAACAATAAAAGAGATGTGAAATATCTTCTTCAAATTGCAGCTAGAGATGCACCAGTCGAATGGCCATAAATTGGAACTGGGTGGTTTTTAGTTTTATTTCGGCCGATCTCTATTCTAGACTTGCACACAAACAGCAATGTAATCATTTCTGAAAATGTAATTCGTGTGGAAATATTAAGTAGAATGCAAAAAGGACGTTAACACAAGCCAGAGACGGGACACGCTGAAGACGGATGCAAAGAAGAGAACACAGACACGCCAACAGAGCAAATACTGTACCAGGCACAACAAGCTCACGGTTCACAATACTCGAAATATAGGAACAAAAATATAAATATAGAATTGGGGGTGGGGGGTTATATGAATGTATCTCTGAAGGGAACTGACTGTCTTCAGAAAAGTTTTGATGGCATTTTCTTTTCCTCTACCTCCATATAAAGTAGCGTATATAAGTGCAGCACTGCTTTGTGTTCAGCGGTACACAAAGAAACTGCTGCTGTTCCATAAGCGCCACCTACTGTCAGAGAGTGAATTTGCATTTTCATTCCGTCCGTCTACTGTTTTTGTTTTATGTAGGTGTCTTATGTTGCATAATTTCACAAATCTAAAGTCAGACCACTCTATTTTTGCTTTAAATCTTGAAATTATACAATCTAATTCAAATCACTCAAAAACAACTGCTCATGCTACATGTGTGTAGCCTCTTTGTTTGGATCGAGATTAAAATGCAGTGGTTGCCTCTAATTTCAAATGGCTACAGATATACAACAAATACATTTGCCAAAAAAAAAAAAAAAAAAAAAAAAAAAAAGGAACTGGCCATGAAAAATCATGATCGGTGCATCACTAATTGCAGCATAAAATCATGGGTGTTGATAAAAAGAAAAAAGTGAAGTGTGTAATTTTAAAATACTTTTGTAAAAACACGTTTTTGCCTCACTCTTAACGTGCAGTCAACTAAACTACTATTCAAACGTTTGGGGTCAGAAAAACTTTAATGTTTTTTAATATGCAGATTTGGTGCTCAGGAAACAATTAGTATTATTATCAATGTTGAAAACAGTTGTGCTGCTTAATAGTTTTGTGGAAATGGTGATACATATTTTTTTTCAAGATTCTTGATGGATATAAAGTAAAAAAAACAACATTTATTTGAAATAGAAATATTTTGTAACATTATAAATGTCTTTACTGTCTTTAATTATCTTACTGACCCCAAAGGTTTGACCGGTAGTGTACAAGTACGACATTTGTTGGTGCAACATTGTGCACGTTCAAAACATAGTTTGTTTGAGCATCCCGACCAGTCCATTACACACTTCACCCTCAAAAGTTCAGTTCACCCAAAAATTAAAATTTGGTCATTTACTCACCCGTATGTCGTTCATTCTGCCAAACATCTCCTTTTGTGTTTCATGAAAGAAAGAAAATCATACAGGTTTGGACAACATGAAGGTAAATAAATGACAATTGTCATTTTTGGGTGAACTATCCCTTTAGGTTACAAAGAGTGGGAATCTAAACATAAAAGTGTTTCTCAGTCTTGGGTCTGGAGGGTCCCCAACAGCCAAATCAGGCCATGGAGTACTCTACTAATGAGCAGAGCAATAGAATCAGGTGTGTGGTGAGGGAAACGCCAGAAATGTAAAGTGTTGGGGAGCCTCCAGGACCAGGATTGAGGAGCATTGATCTAACCATCACAGCTGATTATAATGGCACAGTACAAGTTTGTATTTGTATGCTTTTGTTTGTGTGTCACTGTGAGAAATTAGATGCTCAGTAACAGGAGCCTCCAGGATACTGTGAGAAGCCACCAATTCCCACACTCAGGGGAAGTGGGGCAGCTCCCACGACTCCTTCACAGGGGGAGGACGACGACTCACTCACCCTGTTGGACTCAATCATGCCCGTCCTTGCATGGAACTTGACTGTTTTTAATCGTGCACGTTCTTTCTTTTCCACCCTGTGGATCAAAAAATAAAAATGTGTGATTGGCAGTGAACACAGTCCATTACTACAGGGGCAATGTTGTAATTGTATCTTGGCTTGTTGGCAGTACTGTACCTCTTCTTGCTTGGTATGACCCCAATTTGCTCACTCTCCCCATGGGGTGTAACCAGCCGTGCCTGCCACCACTCATCATCGGAGGCATTGATGACATGCAGGATGTCCCCATAGGAGAAACTCAGGCCCTGACTAGGGAGGCAACTGTCCCTGGTCCTGTCGTAGTCAAAAAGAGCCCTGGGAAAATCAAATGAAACAAGTCGTACATCAACAGTGTGCTAGAGGAGTGGATGTTCAGACTTCATTGTCAAACTCGACCCTTTACGTGTTTGAGTAAAGGGTGGATGTGGGGATACGCATACATCTCTGGACAACTGCACCTTTTTTGTTTAAATCTGTTTAGCAGATTCTTCCTCATTGAAAGCAACTTACAGTACACTTCTTACCAAGACATAGCAACCATTTGAGAAATAATTTGCAAGATTATTTATTTATTTTTTCATTTGTTTATTTTGAACATTTATAGTACTGTTCAAAGGTTTCGGGTCGGTACAAAGTTGCATTTAGACTGTGTTAAAAAATACAGTTAAAATGGTAATATTGTGACGTTTTAATAATTAAATTACTGTCTTCTTTTCTAATCTATTTTAATTTATTCCTGTGATGAAAAGCTGAATTTTCAGCATCATTACTCCAGTCTTCAATGCCAAATGATCCATCAGAAATCGTTCTAATATGCTGATTTGCTCCTCAATAAATATTTCTTATTATTATCAATGTTGAAACCAGTTGTGCCATTTCATATTTTTGTGGAAATCATGATACTTTTTTTCAGGATTCTTTGATGCATAGAACAAAGAGTACAAAAGAACTGTATTTATTTTAAATAAAAATATTTTGTAACGTAATTGTCTTTACGGTCTCTTTTGATAAACATATTCCTTGCTGAATAAAAGTAATAATTGTCATTATTGTTCATATTGTTGCTTGCTATGCCCTTCACAGTCAGTCCCTCTAGATCAACCTGTGGTTAAGCACTCAAGGCCACAATAGTGATAGAGGATCCCAGTATCATCATGAGAGGGAAACCAGATGGCAGATGACGTTGAATGCAGAAACACAGTCAGGCATTGTGTTTAAAGCTGAATGTCTTTCCCTTGTCAGACAGGTAAATCCAAATGAAAGGAGAAAAACCAGTGGAGCGGGCCTTCCTGTTTCTCAACATACCTCTCTCCAAGGAAATACTAATTATAAGCCCACTGAGACGTGCACACATAGTTTACTGCACAGCAAAATAGAGGACAACATCAGGACTCTGTTTTAAGATAAAGCCGTACAGGGTGGGATAAGTGCTGACTGACATGCCTGTAACATTTTGACACACATTTATCTCATTACTGCATTCACAGGAATGTGAAAATGCCTTGAGATCTAACACCTACCATTAACACGTGTGGTCAGCTGACTCATGAACCCAGAGCAGCTGAATGCTTCATTAAGCACAGCTCACTTTAGGTGCAAGCTACCATCAGAAGCAGGCCACACATTCATTAGGCAGATTATATATTTAATACGCACATAACTAGACTGCTACCCTTTCTTTTGAAAATGTAACCTGACAGCGTCCGACTAGAGTCAACGGTGTGGACCTTGGTGTGTCCCTGGCTTTATCCACACTGTCTGAATGCAAACAATAAACAGCTATGCATATAGAACAAATTACCTACAACAAATTTGGAGGAAACATATGGATACATTTAAAATATAAATATTAAATTAATAATTGATGACACATCAATAACCATGCATTTTTTAAAAGTATCAAGAGTTTCTGATAAAGTTAAACAAAAAAGTATAAATTATTTTTCACCTTGCACACACTGATTTGATTGAAATACATCACATCCAGTCAGCCAGTCGCATACAATGTAGTCACTCAAGTTTGTTGTGTTTGTTGGATTTAAACATTTCAAAGTTCAAGTCAGATCTGAAGATTACGCATCCACATATGGTCGGGACCTCACACAGCCCCTGTGCAACTCTCCATTGGATATGGATGACTTCCACTTGTCGTGTACAGTGGATAGGCGGAGAATAAAAGGCCACCTCAGAATCTCTTCTTTCAATCCAACCTTGAGTGCTTACTGTGGTCTGTTCTGGCTCATTATCCTGCTGAAGGACTCATGAACTTTAACTGAAATACAGATCTCTAATACAGGGCTAAATGTTCTTCTCCACAATGACTTGATAGATCTATGATTTGAGTGTGCCATTCAATGATTCCCGGTACCCAGTGCCATAGGCAGCATAACAGACATCAAAACAAGAATCTTCTAGCATTTTCAACCACAAAGTTGAGTAGAAGGTTCTACCACTGTTCATTCAGACAGTGACAGGTGGTTGGACTCTAAACTGTTGGACCTTGAGCTAGATGTTCTGCTTGTATCTGTTTTGTAGATTCTCTTGGTTCTCTCTCTACCCATTGCACCATCTTTCGTTGTTCTTAACTTAATTTTCATCTCACTACCTTGTCCAGGGACACTGGTTACAGTGTAACTTCTTTATAATATGATACAGTGTGCCTCAAAACAACAGAGCAAGCACTTCTCTTCATTTAAACTGAATGAGTATGGAATATGTACAGTAAGGTTGGAAACACTGGTAAAACTATTTAGGGTAGAATTATCTATAAAAATATTTCTGACGGTTATCTATAATTAGGGATGCACGATATATCAGCCACCATATTGGTATCGGCTGATATACTGTATGTTCATTTCTAATGTTATTGTTATCAACCTGATAAGAACATTTGGCCGATTTCTTAAAGTCGATAAATAATGGATTATTCCTTAAGCTGAGACATTTCAGATGTGTGCTGTCCGCCATGATGTTTTTAAATAGCTTGAAAAATGATTGGAATCACTTCAAAATGGAAAATACAGTTAAGTGCAACATGTGCAGCGGAAGTCTGTCATATAGGCTACATAAAATTATAATGATAACACTACTGTAAAAGAATGTTGTGAACTCTTTGTACGCCCGTGTTTTCGTGCATAGGGAAAAGCGCATCCACGATGGAGTTACACCTTCATGACTAGCAGTGTCAAGTTCACTTGTGCATTTGCAGCCTTTTTGTTTGTGCAATTGTTGTAATATGTTTATTTTGTGTATATATACACATCTGATTTATCTCATATAGGAGTATTAACATGGTAGTAAAGCGCATCGGTGATCATCTTTAGCTTCAGTGCATGTAGCTCAAATGGCAACGCACGACATTAATAATTATGATTGGGGCTGTCATATTATATTCATCATCTTACACATAACATTATAATGAGAACACTATTGTAATAAAATGTGAATTCTTTGGGTTTAGTTACCGTTAAGCGCATTTTTACAGGAGAAAGTGCACACAAGTTACCATTCTGATTAGCAAATAATTAGTTCAAGTTCACATTCGGGTCATTTTGTGTAGATATAAGTTGTAATATTATGTTTATGTTGTATAAATATATGATTAATCTCATATAGCATGCATTTGGTCGAGTTAATTGACCCCCCGCTAACAAAGCACTTCAGTTTCCCGGTGTTCATTCAGTTCATCAGCTTCAGCTGATAGACTGATTATAACAGTCATATTCATTTTAGATGTTTCTTTTTCAAAAACATTGATGCATTATTAATAATAAAAAGCACTTTTATTTTTCTTGTAAGCCTATCATTTTCATCAATATGGTTTAATTATAATCATTTTATTATTGTCTGTGCTTAGGCTATTACATTTTATTTTTTTGATAAAGGCAGGAGATAAAAAATACAAACGTTTTGGCACTGACGAAGGCAAATATCTGAAACGTTTGTATTTTTTTAATCTCCTGCTTGATACTGATAAAAACATTTTAGTGTGCAGACCTTTTTAGCCCTTTCATACTGATATATAGGCTTCAGCACCTAATTAGCTGGGAGAGCGCGGGATAGAGAAAGTTGGCCATAGGAGTGTAAATTAATTTTAAAACTAACACTGGTTCAAACTAGGCTACAGTACTGTGTATATTTTGACTTATATTGAAGTGCTTGGGACATGGCTTGTAATGATGAGACTTTTGATTTTGTAAGCAGGCTCTCAAAAATTATATTAATTTAGATTTATCGGCCAATATATCGATTATCGGCTTTCAAGTATAAAGAATAATCGGTTAACGTATCGGCCCAAATTTTCCTATTGGGACATGATGCAACCCTAACAATAATATTATAAGATATTGTACTACAAAAAATATTTCACTTCTTTTCACTGCTTAAGTCTCACTGCAAACAAAATGCATGTGTTGATGACAAATGTATAATGTATAAATAAACACTTTTTAGAAAGAAATGGTGCATTATTGGAATTAAATGCAAGACAGCTGATACTCAAGTTCAAACATGTCTTAATTATTTAGTAGAATTTTACTTTTTTTACACCAAACATTTTGAATCTAATTGGCTACTATACCTGGTTGATCAAAATGAAGGTTCCTCTGATTGAATAAGCACTTTATATTATCAATCAATATTATCAATATTGTCAAATATATTTGTATAATCAATATTATCAAAATATCAGTACAACTGAATGAAGGAATCGGAGGATGAAGAAGATACCTGACGTAGAGGGAGCGTTTCTCACTGGTGCGGAGGGAGCCGGAGCCAGAGCTCATGCTGCTGTTCATCATTTGCTCCCTCAAGTCGTGGATCTTGGACTCAAATCGACTGTATTCTGAAAAGAGACAAGGCACACAATCAATCAGCAACACCTATATTTACAGTGATATTCCGGGCTTTGCTCCAGGTTTTATGAGTGGAAGTGCTTGTAGAGCAGGCCAGAGAAGGAAAGCTCAGCAGCTTATTGAGAACTGATTAATGACCCAGAGAACAGATGGATATTAATCATGTATCTGCATGAGCTATACGCTAATATCTCCTGCCAGATAATTAATTATGCATATTAATTAAGTAGAACATGCACTATTCAGTATAACGGAATGAAAACCTCCAACAAACGTCATACTGTAATCATTTTTCATAGTGAACAAGGCTTTCGTTTCTGAAGCAGCACTGAAGCATGATGGCTGATTGTACGGAGGCCTTTTAATTAAACGTGCACACCTCAGCTGCAGTGTGGTCGGGCAACTCACAAGCTTAGCAACTGAATCACACGGACATGTAAACAGCGAAATGCATGGGCAAACAAGGATAACATAGCCAAGGAAAGACTATTGTTTTCTTAAGCACTGGAATTTACCTTGGAAGTCTAATATAGATCATCCATAACAAATACTTTATGACTTTCAACTTGCTCCGTAACCGTGTATACGAGGATCAAAAGTCGACCTTCCAAAAAAACAGAAACTGAGGCAGGAATTTCAATTTCATGAGAACATGAGAACTTGAAAACTCATAACGGCAGTAACTCAAAACCTATATTAAGTCTAAAGCTCAATATAAAGTCGAAACTTGGACTTCAATGTCAGCAGAAACCGCGCCTGCAGGGAGCTCTTCTGTAAACGCCCTGTCTGTCACAAACGGGTTAACAACCTGCTGGAATGACAAGGCAAGGTAAAGTAACTTGACACCACCGGCCTGTAACCAGGGGAACACCTCAATGGAGAGGTGGGAGGAAACAGCTAGAAAAACTTGTTGAAAAAAAAAAACAATTATAGTAAACCACAAAAAAGAAGCAAAATGTACCACATCCGAAAGAACCTTGAGATAAAGTCTGCAATATAAAGGTTAGTATGCTAATAACAGACATCAGAAGACATCCTTATACAGAATAAAGCAGAGAGTAATTCAGACTCTCTACGGGTAATACAATACACAGATATGACTAACGACACAGACAACTGGGTCCTCTCAGCCTGTCAGACACACAGTTCCCAACATACAAAGGCTAATGCTAAAGCGCAAGGTCTTTGTTAAGTGTGACCCGTCAACTTAAGACCTGGGGAGAATCTGGGGCAGCTCTGCCTCACTTCCCTTCATTATGTGCAGGGCTTTTATTTTTGGGGAGTGGGGATTGGCTGCAGCCTGCCTCTTTGTCAATGCAGTTATATAATATTGCAGCCATGTGCTTTCAACGTGAAAGCATGCATAGGGGCTAGGTTATGGTTAGCACAGCGCTCTCAACAGGCATGCAGGTTAGTGCCATCAACAGAACTTATTTACTCCATTTTTTATTTAATGAGCCATGTCGTGATTCATTGCAGAATATTATCTTCATTATAATAATTTACAATATAAAAAATGCATAGGGCCTATTCATTTTGTAATTTGTATAAGATTACTTAATAGTGTTAGCAAATTATCATTTTTTTTATATTAACTTCAAAGGCAGGGTAGGCGATTTTTTGTTATGCTGGTTGAAAGTCTCTGCACATCCTGATAGCACTCACTAAGTTAAGTGGTCTAAATGTATTTACACGTAGGCTATGTATATCATCACTGGAAGGCGTAGCATTAGGTCCGATGTCCTATGTCCTACCTGCCTGTCAAAGTATGCATTTTCATACCTCCGCACACCCGGCGCTCGCGCAGACGTCACACGTCACCAGCGCGTTTCATGCTATGCAGAGTTAGACAGATGTCGGTTACAGAGCACCGCAAACAAACAGCAGCCACCTTTTACAGTTCCCCCTGAACCAAAACAACAAGCTTATGCTGCGTTCACACCATAACTACCATAATTTGGAAGAGATGGAAACATGTGATGTTATACTCAGAGCGGTTTGTGACTCGTATTTATGCGTTTCAATGGCAACACTATCAACGCAAAAATGAACTCTTTAAGTTTTTTATGTTCATTATTATTGTAATGTTATGTGCTTTGAGACATGAGGTAGTTTAACGCCGTCTCTCATGGCGCTTTTGTTTGCTCTGGCTGTGTGCGTTCATGTGTTTTGGAGGAGACATGGCTATGTTTGTAGAGCGATCTGAAGGGAGGGTGGGATCAAAACTAGCTCGCTTTTGCTAGCCACTCCGAAAAATATCCACCCGACCTTTAAGTGAGTGTTAGTTAGATGACAGCAAAGGTAATCTAAATGTAAAAATATGGAGAAAAACACATGCACAACGGTTGATATACAGCCAATACTCATTAATAAAAATCTAATATCAGCCAGTAGTCAATATGGCACAGATATACTGTACATTCCTAAAAAACAGAAAAATACAACTATGGATTTATATTAAAATTTGTCCAAAAAAATAATTAAACAGTCTCCTGAAACATTTATTTTATCGGGCCAAAAACATTTAAAAAAAAAAGTTAATGCGAGCGCAAATGTTGTAAATGTTTCACAGAATGGGAGGCTGTCCATTCAAAATAAGTGATGATTAACTGGTTGTTTATTATAAGCCATGTATATGTCTTCCATAGAGATGCACCGAAATGAAAATCTTGTCTAATATTATATATAAATATATATAACTAGAGGGTTCATTAACTCAACAATACGCATCTTATATGAGATTGATCAGATATTTATGCAACATATTACAACCTATATCTGCACGAAAAGACGCAAATTCACTAAGTCTTGTGCTTGTCAGAATGTGTAACTCCTGTTGTGCTCCACATTCGACCACATGAGCATCTACACGAAAAATATCATTGTAAGATCATGTTTTGACATTGACGAAAAATACATAAAAAAATACAAAAATTAAACACTGTTCACAATAAGACCAATAATACGCATTTGGAATATATTGATATATAACATGCCATTTAGTTGTAAATGTGGAATGCAAGAACAAATAAAAGAATGTGTTGTGAACATTTCTCCATGCTGGACACAAACACTTCACAGTTCAAGTTCAATCACTGCCCTCCAAGTTAATGTATGACATGAGGAGTTCAAATTTTAACAGAAGCCAGTCTACAACTAGACTGTCTCTTTCTTACACACACACACACACAAGTAAGAATCCATAATGTCTCTCATAGTGCTGGTTCCCACTTAATTCAATGAGCTATTCTGGCACAAATTAATGTGTCACTTCTATTTCTATGTAGACGTAAGGGCCCTTGGGAGGGAGAGGCAGTCCATTTATACTTCAGGAGTGTCTGACTAAGGAGGAATATGGAGGAGAGCATGCCGAAACAGATAACTTGCACTGCAACATTCCTGTCATTGCTCACATAGACACCAAAGAATGAACTATGCATTGACATACTACATTTTACAAGTTAAAATGACTGTTAGTGCACTGCAAATCTTGTCAATGACAATAATTGATTTCCTATCCTCTGTGCCAGTCAAATGTGTCCACGTCTTCCGTTTAGTGTTCCCAGCTAGTTAACACCATCTTTGACATTGACTCATGACATTCTTGGTCTAGGGAAATTATTTGACATTTGTCAAATCATTAGCAGAAGCAGCAACACATTCAATATTAATTTAAAGAAACTATTTCACAAAGTTATCCTGTTGTAGTTTCCACTGAACGACAAAATGACAGTAATGTTTAAGATTGTTTAGGCAAACTGACTTCCTGAATGAGCCCTTCCCAGCACCTGTCCTGAGCTCTGAAGTAAGCTCCATATAATAAAGCATTACACAAACATGACGGCGAAGCGTCAGGCCTCAAAGTGCAAAATATCCCGGATCATTTTGACAGAACTGAAGATCAGTTCAAAGGTGAACTACCCTACCCTTCACACAAAATGAAAATACCATTTTGCTTATGGTAATTGTCAATATGAAGCACTAAATATCATGCTGCTGTGTTTTGTCGTGTTTACAGCTTCAATATAAAAACATTTCTCACGAAATCCTCGAGCAAACAGTTTACCTGTGTCGCGCAGCAACACAAGCGGTCATTGACAAAACACACAAGGCTAGAAACAATATTCATGACGTCAGCCCAACGGCTGAGCAACTTAATAAGTTGTTTAAATGTTTTCATGATTAATCTTTCAACGTAATACATAAGGGTTGAACATGCAGCTCGAGCTAACAGAAATCCATCGTGGACACCGACGCTTTCCTTTTCAGCAAATCATACTAAAGGATATAAAGCAGTTATGTAGACAATTAAACATAAATTTACATCCCATTGATAGTTTTCGTCTATTTTACCCAGCTCTTTCCAGTAAATGCTTTATGAATATGAGTTGAGTTGAGGTGATCTTACCCGGCGGCGGCGGCTAAAGCGCTGTGTTCAGTTCAATCTCTCGTTGTCCAACTCACTCGAAAAAACATTTTTGGTAAGGAAAAAAAAAACAAGTCAAACAAAAAAGAATGCTTCACAGCGCAAGGAGGAAATGCCGTTTTCTTTTGTTTCAAATCGACACGAAATGTAAATAAATAGTAACGTTAAAGAGTTTAGTGAAAATGTTTCGGTCTGTCCTGCGCTTTGCTCCTCCCATTCCAATAGCGGCACCTTCTTCTTTAAAACTGAGTCTCATTCGCGCTCGAGACTCGGGGTTTCAATCCGCCCCGCTCACGCGACCAGCGCGCGCTTATTCCACATCTCCAGTCAGACAGTCTTTCATAGTGATCCAGCAGATGAAAGCTAACCCTGCGCCAAAAATAAGCTTTCAAACGGTAAAGTCAAGCGCTTCCTGCACTCCGTGGTTTTTAGTCCATTTAGTTCTTTCCCCCCTTTTTTCCTCTCAGGTTGATCCCTCCCACTTCTGGCACAATTTCATCCCAGTGCTTTCATTCACGAGTGAACTTTTGTTTGGAAGCCAGACTCATTTATGTGAATCGGTTTTTTTGAACAGTTCGCTTCAAAGAACCGGATTAAGTGATTCTTTAACGCCATCGAATGGTTCTTGACACACGGTGAAGCACATTAAATGATATAAACGTTCCGACTTCCGAAGTTTATTGTGATTTCATAAGTCCCAGTTCAGTTTGTTGCAGCCATGATTCATCTAATAAAAATCCTTATTAGTACCTAACTATTATTTGCTGCAATTAATTGTTGACACTGGCATTGTGAACCGGTTCACGTGATTCTTCGTTGTTTCGTTCCAGTGAATTCAGTAAAACTACAGATGCAGTCGGAGTGCTTCTTCATGCATAGTTTTTAATAGCCTGCAGCTTTATTATTATTGAAGGCTTCATTTAGCATAGCAAGTCAAAAATGAATGTCTGCCCACCTCAATTCAACAAAAGCTACAACTATCAGTCACAATGTCCTCATTTGCAAATAAGGATTCTTTCTCATAAAACTAGGTGAGGCTTAGTTCACCTTTCTAAAAGGAATATACAGTAGTACTCTATGCCACTGTGATGGAGTGATTACAGAAACAGGCAAGACACAACAGGCACAACACATGGGTGTGTGAAGAAAGCAAGAGCAGTTGGGGTCTTGATGAAATAATCCCACATAATGGTGATCTATTCTTAGAAACACAGTTTTGATCTATTTGAATTAATTAATTTATTGCTCTTAAATAAATAAGACCCTACAAAAAAGCTAACTTGCATGAATAAGCTCAAATCTATTCTCATTGTTTATCTCATTCATTGTCCTATAAGGAGCACACTTTATTTTGCAGTGACAAACATCATGAAAAGAGCCACTCTACCTTCTGGTCTGTACTGGGCAATGATGGTCACCGTCTGTCCAGCCCTCTTCAGTGCAGCAGCAGCCTGCTCATGGGTAGCATTGCGCAGGTTTACACCATTCACCTGGGACAATACCATGGTAACAGATTAAAGCAACAACCCCCACACGCCACACACCACACACTCATGCAAATCACATGATGCAATATTAGCTCTAAGACTTCATGCCAATTTACAGAGACTGTATTAGAAATCATGAAAAATTCCATTCCTCTCCCATTCCATCTAATATACACTACCGAATTTTATTCAGTAAGGATGCATTATATTGATCAAAAGTGACAGTAAAGAAATTTATAATGTTACAAAAGATTTCTATTTCAAATAAATGCAGTTCTTTTAAACTTTCTATTAATCCTGATAAAGATTTTTTTTGGTATTCACAAAAATATTAAAATATTTAATGAGCAAATCACCATATTAGAATGATTTCTGAAGGATCATGTGACACTGAAATCTGGAGTAATGATGCTGAACATTCAGCTTTGACATAACAGGAATACATTACATTAAAAATATATATACATATTCAAATACATTAAAATACAATTATTTTAAATTGTAATATGTCAAAATATTATGATTTTTTTTACTGTATTTATAAATACCGCCAATGTGAGCATAAGACTTCTTTAAAAAAAAAAAAAAAAGTATAAAATATTACTGACCCCGAACTTTTGAATGGTAGTATATATTTTAATGCTGTTAATCTTTACTATTTCTACTTGAGTGTCACAGACAGTTACTGACCGAAAGGATGCGGTCTCCTCTCCTCAGCTCTCCGCTCAGGTCGGCTGGCCCTCCTGCCAAGATGAAAGACACGAAGATGCCCTCTCCGTCCTCCCCGCCCACAATGTTGAATCCCAAACCTGTGGAACCCTTGTGCAGTAGGATCTTCCGCGGCTCCCTGCCAAGCAGAACCACAGTGTCAAAGATCAGTATGGACTCGGATCACCACAGCAGCAGAGAGGGGACGAAAGACATATATGTGCAAAAAAAAATTTAAACAAATGTAAAAAAAAATTATATATATATATATACATATGAAGAGTTCAGAAGCAAAAGCCTCTAAGTGCCATCTGAAATTTTCTTCTAGAATTATCAATTTTATCAAGCTCGTTTAAGTTCAGTAATTTCACTTAAATGACAATTAATAGGCCATTTTTATTGCCATTTAAGTGAAATTACTGAACTTAACTATACAAGCTTCATAAAAATTATCATTCTAGAAGAAAATGTCAGATGGCACTTAGAGGCTTTTGCATCTGAACTCTTCATATATATACAGTATATATAGTGGAAAAAAACACATTAAGACATTTAAGAGTGGGATGGGTTTCATTCGTCCCAGACTGCATCAAGAAAAAAAAGAGAATTCATAGGGTTAAGGAACAGTAATAATGTTTCAGTCCACCAAGAAGGTAAATTATTATTTTGCATTTCGTTTTCCTCCTGTCATTTACAGAGGGAGGAAATCGAGAAGAACAGATCCATGAGAAAACACAACGCTCTAGTCACGACTAGAGGAGACTGGCAAACTTTCATCCACAACAAAGCTAAACAACAAATGTTCCAGATCTGTTCCAGAAATGAGCGCTAACACATACACACCGATAACTAACACACTTTCCCACACAGGCACAAAACGCATTCACACATTGAGCTCATTCCTGCCTTGTGCAGGACTGCGGCACTTTTTTAGCAGCCGTGATTCATCTGCAGGCAGAGAGGCATTCCAGACTGCCCAGAGCTGGCACACCAGCGAGACTCGACTACATTCAGGGGCTGTCAAAAACCCTTTCCGAATGTACTGCAGAATAACACACCATAACCAGTTCCCAAAAATGCAACACACATCAACATTTGTAGTACGCATGTTTCTCAGAATTCTGCAGAGCTCGGCTAGCTCTCGACATGAGCCATTCCATCTCGACTGCCCATGGTGCAGCTTTATGATGCTGAAAACAGCACTTTTATGTGACCGGACAAGTTGTGCTAAGTGTTTGGTCCATATATGAAACACGTAATTACACAAACAGACTGTGGTGTACTTTGTGTGATCTATTGGTGTACTGGAGTGTGAATCAATTTACTGAGAACCTTATGTCCATAAATTTGATGCAAGTGGTAAACAGTTTTTTTTTAATCACCTTTTTATCCTCTGTTTATTACATGACACACAGTAAAACCATGACCTGGACAACAGTTCCCTGTTTTCTGTTGCTCTAATGGGTGTCTTGTACACAACATTATTTATTAGTTCCTCTCTTTTGCAGTCTATCTTGCTCTAAGTGACAAATTGCAAAAGCTCACACACACTCATTTTGAACATGTATGCTTAACAACTGTGGTTGATTAACCTGTTAAAACTCTCCAAAAAGGGTTGTGCATAATTAAGAATTGAAAATTGTGTTCCTTTTTATTTCAAGAAGTTGAATTTCCACAGAAATTTGAATTGAAATGACATGCAGGATGAGGAATTGAATTGCAATTCTAAGATATTCAACATAGACAATAGGTTCTGGGAAATGAACTGTTCTACCAACCTGGTCAGGCCTATACACATTCAAACCTTTGTGCTTTTTTGTCTTCACAAACATTGCTTTTTCTTTTGAGTTTTAATTCATTTAATTAATTCTACTTTTTTTTTTTTTTTTAAATTGCAATTCCACATCCTGTTTGCTACTTTAAATTAAATTAAATTCATTTCTGAATGGCAACCTGCTATCAAATCCTTTGTTGATTAAACATTAAGATCAGCTTGATGATAATCAGAAGTATTAAAATAAATGAAAACAGAAGCATATGAAAATGACTTTGTTAATTTAATTAAATAAATGCAATTACTTTTAATGTAAATGAAAGAAATGAACAGCAAATTTGTTGCTATTTCATAGCTATACAATTCAAGGCGCCCATGTACACAAAAAGATAAAGCAGTTATCAGATGCCAGCAGTCACTCACTCACTCAAACCATTAGACCTACTGTACCTGTTCATGAGGGTGATGCTTGTCATACCTCGTCTCTCTACATTGACTTTTACCATTGGCAACGAAGACGAGATGTTAACTGTGAACATGGTGCCTGCCGCTAGCTACCAGGCAGGGATATGAAGAATATTTTCCCCAGGACTCAGTATCTCGCTCCAGACAGTGCTGTGAAGTGCCTTATGTGTATATGTGTGCTTTCTCTAAGTGAAAGGGGAGTGATGGGAAACAGCACCACATCGCCTGTCACTCGTCACCTCTGCAGGACCAGAGAAAGACTTAACTCTTACCCAGCCACATGAACTGCTGTCCACCACAATAACACATCCTCCATTTTGATTTTATCGATTATAAATTGATTGGATCATGAAAAGTGGCCGCGATTATACAGTAATTGTCTGAATGTAAAACAATGGATTGAGTAGCTATTGATCAGCATTACGAAACGTGGACGTTTTCCACTAGAAACAAACATTGATGTATTATTTTAATTAATACTGTGAAGCTGCTTTGATACAATCTGTATTGTGAAAAGCGCTATATAAATAAACTTAACTTGACTAGCCATTTCATTGGCTAAAATTATGCAATAGCCCACGTGGTCTAAGTGATGTCAGTGGACAAGGAAAGTTGTTTCCGAGGAAGAGGAAATTACTAGAGTTTAATTAAAGATTTCATATTCATATTCATATTCCACAAGGCTCAAAGGTTTACAGGGTTGCAATGCCCCAGTGCAGTCTGTCTGCTCCTCTTTCCGATCTAAGTAATTGGCTCTGATCGGGTGATTAATGGTGGACACAGTGGATACTGCTCTCCGGAAACATACAGAGACATAATTCACCATGGAAAACATGTTCTCTTTGGCAGGATCATATGGCTTTCATGGCTACTGTGGGCTGCTCTGTCTTCCTCTTTCTCTGAATGCTTTCAAAGCTCTGGTCGAAAACCACCAATCTCTTCCTCAGAACACACTTCTTCAGTCCCATTTGACTTCACGCCAAGAGACGTTCAAGATATTTCCAGCCTCTCCAAGCAGCTAAGAATAAACCAAGTGTGTCAACAGTTTACAATCAGGTGCGTCACTGAGTAAACCTGCCAAAAAGTACCAGCTTCAATTATATTCTATACTGCCTAATATTATTTGCACACTATAAACTACACCTAATGACAAATGAGTGATTTGACTTATTGTGTTGCTTTATTGACAATGATGTTGTTAAGATTTAGATTCTGAAATGTCAATTGTACTGGGAAATACAAGTTGTGCTGCTTAATATGTTAATGCAAACCATGATACATTTTCTTTCAGGATTCTTTCAAAAATAGAAAGATAAAAATAACAGTAATTATTTGAAATAGAAATCTTTGGTAATATTATAAATGTTTTTACTGTCACTTTTGATCAATTCAATGCAAAGTATTCTCAAAGTAAATCTTAAAAAAAAAAAAAAAATCTTACCGCACCCAAACATTAGAACTGTAGTTATATATTAAAGAGAGTACATTATGTGTTCAGCATGAAACTGGTGAATGTTCCCACGTATGTTACCCCGGCCCGCTTCACAAAAAATCTTGCCATAAAACCATTTGCCCCATGGTGAACATAATGTATTAAGTTTCAGTGGATATTTAATTTATATGTCCTTTTTTAGTTTGAAACATCAGCCATAACCAGATAAATCTGCAACGCACAGCTTTTCAACACAATTTACAAAATACTTAAAGATATATATATAATATTTATTATTATTCCCCCTACAGTTGTGTATGTGGCAGTCTGAATTACAAGTGACGTAATGCACTGAATGGAAAAACAAACTCCATGAGTCATGCAAGGAAGCCATTTTTGAAAACCATAATCAAACATGGTCACGAATGGCCTGAACTATTTAAAAGTCTCTGTCTGGGTTTGTATCTAAAAGTGTGTCCATCATTTGTGAACATGAGTGTGCGAGCAGATTGTCATTAGCCTGTTCGATTGGTGGCACGGCCGATTATGTTCCGCAATCCGAAGGGTGGGTGGGAGATCTCTCCTGAATCTCCATAATGTATTCAGCTGGTAAAGAAGCCAGGGGGCCGTTAGTGTGTACTGGGTCAGATGGAGGGATCTAAATGTGTCTGTGACTGCCGTGCTAGTGTGGGGGAAGCACAGATGGGCAGAGGGCCTATCAGAGTCTCTCCTGTGACTCAGTCATATAAACACACACACACACACACACACTGGCAGAGTCCTCCAGGAGTGAACTGTCACTGTACACCAACACAAAGTATATTTGCCTGTAAACAACTTTTATTAGCCTCTGGGGACACCTCCAGGGTGATTGTGATAAGGTTCAGACTTACTTTGACAGCTTAGTTTGGGCACAGTGAAGTGCAAAGTGGGATAATATAACACTATTTATGTACTTTGGTAGGTGTAGCCATGTGTAGGTTTAAATATTGTGCCTCATATTGCATGTGTGTGTGTGTGTGTTTGGGCTACGTGTCAAAGGGAGTGTGTGTTCATGTCAGCACATTATAACAGACTGTCTAAGTGTATCTATGTGCGTGATGGGCATTGGCACATGTGTGTGTGTGTGTGTGTGTGTGTGTGTGTGTGTGTGTGTGTGTGTGTGTGTGTGTGTGTGTGTGTGTGTGTGTGTGTGTGTGTGTGTGTGTGTGTGTGTGTGTGTGTGTGTGTGTGTGTGTGTGTGTGTGTGTGTGTGTGTGTGTGTGTTTGTGGCCTGCTTTCCCCCATTCAAATGAATCATGACAGCTTCAGGAATGTGCGCCACTACTCATTTGTAGTCTGACTGCAGAATCGACCTCTCACTTCCCTATACATTTATGGTAAGAGTAGGTCCTACTGTTTATATTCACCTAACTGCAATAGAAGCCAAAACATTCCTGTGTTGGAAGGCTCCATGAGTGTGTATTTATGTGTTTGGAGAATAATAAATCTCCAGTCTCGGTCAGACCTACAGCAATGCTAGTATACAAACTGATTAACATAATATAATAAACATACATGTACAAGACTTCAAAAGGTGGGAGGTCAGTATTGTTAAACTACATACATGATCACACACAAACACACACACACACACACACACACACACACACACACACACACACACACACACACACACACACACACACACACACACACACTTGTGGGCACCATGTGGAAGAATAGCTCTGTATACAAGTTAAACAAAAAAACTCTTCATATTGTCTAATGCCATCCTACAATTGTAAAATGTTGTTTTATAAGCATTTCTGAATAAAATGTGTGTGGTACTAGCACATGTAAAAGGGCAGGGCATTGCTATGCAGTTGCTAGAGTGTTTAGGTTGTCAGGATGTTGCTATGTGTTGGCTAGGATGTTGCTAGGGAGTTCTGGGTAATTGCTTACTGGCCAAAGGCAAAAAAAATAGTTTCTGATGGTCTCTAGATATAGCTCCAGTCTTTCAATGTAAGTCTATGGATTCTACCTGCCGAACATTGTAAGTCCAACTTCAAATAGCAATCACTCTTCAATAAACTGCACAAGGTATCATCATGTCATGTCATAATCTGTTGACTAGTTATGTGCTAAAGGTTAATATGTAGAGTGTGGGTTGTTGAAAATGTATTGAATAATTAGCCTTCAACTGTAGAGCCTGTACTATAGTACAGTGAGTATGCGAGAATTAAGCGACAATCACTGATACATAGTGGTACATAAAGTAGATTATACCCATCCCAGACAGCGAGTCACAGTACATCACTCAGACTAAGACTGCTTCAGAGAGCACACAAAACACCAGGACATTATATGGGCTGGTAAAGGATGATGGCTTAGGTTTAAACTCACATACTGTCTGAGATTGAACATAGGTATAAAATGGGCAGGGTGTGAATTGGGGGGGGGGGGGGTTGTAATAGAGTTGAGGGTGCTGAACCCCCAATTTGGTTTTCGCCAAAGCTAAAGGCTGCAGGCTTCTTCTCCGCGATACTGACAAGGAAACTACGATGTTCATGTTCTTTCCTTTTTCAAAAGGCTATGCCCTTCTTGTTTTACACTTCATGCATGTGTATTGAATGTTAAATAAGTAAATAATGATAACAAAATTGAAGAATGTATTCTTAGAGAGAGAGAGAGAGAGAGAGATCGACTGAGCGCGTGCAAATACCTGCATCTGTCCTTCTTCAGATCAAGACATATATTCGTGAAAAAAGCGAGTATGACATGTCAGAAGAGGAAAGTGATCTTTGTCCTAGCATTGTGGTGATCACGTACAGAGTATTTAACTAAGTAACAGTGAATAGCTGAGGAAGAATCTCTGTGCACTTATTGTTTGACAAACACCACAACGAATACAAAAAACGAGTAAATACCGTTTGATTTACTTTCTTCTCCATGATGAGGGTATCAGAAAGTTTCTTAATGCTTTGTGTCCCGGAGTATCCAGAAAATGTCTGCTTTCTAAAAGCGCCACCGACAGTCAGAGAGTGAATGTAAATTTTCATTCAGCCCGGGTTTGAACAGACAAATCACAATTGAAAATTGGACCAATTTCTTTGTGCCAAACATTCCTGTTGGTGTGAACAGGCCTTAAAGGGTTAGTTCACCCAAAAATGAAAATTCTGTCAGTAATTAGTCACCCTCATGTTGTTCCAACCCTGTAAGATCTTTGGAACACAAATTAAGATATGTTTGATTAAATCTGAGAGCTGTCTCACTCCTCCATAGGCTTCTATGTTATTGAAACTTGCCATCCCAGAAAAGTTAGTAAAGACAATGTTTAAAATAGTCCAAGTGACTACAAGTGGCTCAACCATAAGTTTATCAAGCGACGAGAATACTTTTTGTGCGCAAAAAACAAACAAAAATAACGACTTTATTCAGCTATTCATTTTCTTCTATGTGGGCCTCTAGTGAGTTCACGTAGTGTAACAACGCAGCGCTTCTGTGTTGTACATCACACGCATCACACACATGACCAGCGTCGGCCAATAGTGAGCCTACGTGCTGACGTACAACCCAGAAGCGCTGCGCTGTTACACTACGTGAACTCACCAGAGGTGAGTAAACTTATGGTTGAGCCACTGTAGTCACATGGACTATTTTGAAACATTGTCTTTACTAACTTTTCTGGGACGGCAGGTTTCAATAACATAGAGGCCTATGGAGGAGTGAGCCAGCTCTCAGACTTCATCAAAAATATCTTAATTTGTGTTCCGAAGATGAACGAAAGTCTTTAAGGGGTTGGAACAACATGAGGGTGAGTAATTACTGACAGAATTTTCATTTTTGGGTGAACTAACCCTTTAAGGAGTTTAATACCACAAGCTAAAAAAGCATGGCATCTCTTCAACACTGCAGAGGAGTAAACGGCTCGAGGCAGGGAGCTATATCGCCTCAAGACCTTACCTGTGCCACACTGCAGGTTGAGCTGAGGTAGGGGGAAGGGTGGTGGCCGTGCGGTGGGGGGGGGGGGGGTTATTAGGTTAACTACTAGGCTATGCTATGCTAAGCCAGGCAGAGCGAGAAGCAGTGGTTAGTACCTGCCGGTGTACGGGACCAGGCTTTGACACAGAGCAGGCGGGGCGGGGCTGCAGCCCACGTCCCCAGACCCCCTGCTGCACAGATGGGGGGAGGGAGGGCTGGTGTCCCCATGAGGTTTGTGGATGGCACTGTAAATGGGCTCGCCCCTATTGGAGGTACAGAAATCACACAGTAAACGGGGCGCTTTCAGACACACAGAGACAGCAGACACTGAGACATACTGTATGAAGACACATACACATGCACACAGACGGAGACAAACACACACATGCAGAAGTGAGGATGCCTTCAGCTGGATGGCTAGAGAGGGACGAGTCAGCTCTGGGGCCCGGGCTGACTCACAGGCTCCAGGGAGTCCATGCTCAGAGAGGTAAAACCCATCTCATGTCCAGGCAACAGTGGCCATAACTTCAAGACATTTGACCCCATGCCAGAAGCATTTCTTATACCCAGAGTGTTTGTTTGCCGTGTTGGGAATTGTGTTGGAGACTTTATTCAACCAGTCATGTTGCGTTAAAGCAATGTTCACAAACAAACCACCACAGAGAGGCATTAGACACCTCGTAGACGTTCTTCAGCCCACACTCGACACCTACTTAAAATCTTTTTTTTTTTTTATCTTTTCCCAGTTACATCATAAAATGTGAACAGTACTGCCAAAAAGAAATTAAACAACTAAAGCTGAAGAACTGTAGCACAGATTGTGGTAAAACAAAGTACACCTCTAATCAAATATATATTTATATGGACATGCAAGTGTTGCTTTTTGTCATTTGTGCATGAGTGCTCTTGAAAAGTGACATCTGAGTGAGTGACAGGGTTCCCACACTTTTTGACCAATACATTTTCATGATTTTTATTATTAAAATTGCATTCACAATTTCAAGATGATGAAATAGTTTAGAGCTGCAGAAATTTCTATTTGTATGACTTTTCCAGGGCTGGAAATGTTCAAATTCCCTGATATTTCCAAAATTTTCATGGCCGCGGGAACCCTGGAGTGAAGAAGTGAGTGACCATAAGTGAATAGATGATTAAATTCTTGACTCTGACCTGGTGAAGTCCTCCTCCCCCAGCATGTGCCGTGGGACTGGGGAGTACCTCGAGGGGGTGACCTGGGGTGGCTGGTACACTGGTTTAGGCTCCATGCCCCCCATGTAGGCCATGCTGGAGTTGTGTCCGACGTGGTTGTCCACCATGGTGGGAAAGGCTGGAGGGAGGCCGAGACCAGTAAAGGGAAAAAAGGCAGATGATTTCACCAGGTAACTACAGAGGACTGGTTCATCTCTAAGATGTGTGTGCAGAACCTAGTTTAAATCAATTTGTAAAAAGGATTATTTGACTAGGTTTTTGAACATTATAAACATAAATCCTTATTTTGTGATTACTGATAAGGGACAACACAAACTATGAGGCTAGGGCCACATTTAATCTATCGGTAGTTATCAGGCATCACAGCTGCCAAAAAGCATGCCTGATTGTGATGTGCATACTGTATATACAACCATTAAAAATTTTGGAGTTGGTAAGATTTTTTAAAATGTTTTTAAAATAATTCTCTTTTGATTATCAAAGCTTTATTTATTTGATCAAATATACAGTAAAACATTAATATTGTGAATATTATTACAATTGGACAGTTTTCAATTTCAAAATAGTTTAAAATGTAATTTATTCCTGTGATGGCAGAGCTGAATTTTCAGCCTCATTACTCCAGTCTTCAGTGTCAAATGATCCTTCGAAATCATTATAATATGATGATTTTGTGAGCAGGAAACATTTCTTATTATTATCAATGTTCAAAACAGTTGTGCTGCTTAATATTTTTCTGTAAAGTGTGATTCTTTGATGTATGGAGAGTTCAAAAGAAAAGCATTTATTTGAAATAAAGATAGTTTGCCAAAATATACAGTAAATGTTTTTACTGTCCCTTTTTAATTTTATGTCTTTACTGAATAAACTGAATAAAAATTATTTATTTCTATTAAAAAAACACTAATAACCTCAACCTTTTAAACAGTAGTGTGTCTTTTATTTTCTAATCAAAAAGAAAATCATTATTGCTGGTTTTAATTGCAAATTATAAGGATAAGGATTCATGCTGATATTGTCCATAATCCCACTTTGCCTTTTGGAGGGTACTGTATGTGCAATATTCCTGGATTACACCATCAAAAATGACTGACTGAGGTAAAGTTTTATAGTTGCACTTTCGTTGAGAGACTTTTATTGAGAGACTGGCTCATCTCGTATATGACATCAATATGCAAGTAAAAAACATCTAAATAATCTCATTGTAATTGCTATTCAATTGAAAAAAAAATATATATATTTTCAATAAAAATGCTAAATACAGTTTCATGGCCAAAAAGAGACATTCAGCCGTCATAAGTAGTAATTTTGGCCGCTGTGTGTGCAATTGTGCAGGTGGATTGTGTGAAAGCCTCGTCTCTCAGTGGGAGGGAGGGATCAGTGTTCTGATGGGAGCAGCAGTGCAGTGTGTGTGGGTGTCTGAAAACAGCGCCCACTGCTACACCACAGTGCTGTTACAAAACTCCACAGCACTCACAGGCTCTGCACCATTCGGTTTCATTACAGGGTTACAGATAAAAGCAGATAGGGATGTGGGTTATGTTTGAATTGCCCCAACCGTAAAGTCATTTTCACGTTTATCAATGTAGTGTGAAAAGTCGTGTTTGGGCTATAAAATAAACAGTTTGGGAATGTTTTTAAGGGCATAAGGCTGATGGAGATTAGCAAAAGAAGGTACGTACTGCTTGAGTAGTCTGGTGGGGCATACATGTCGTTGAGATGTACTGGTCCCGGCTTGGCCACTTTCAGATAGACCATGTCTGAAGTATTCTTCAGGGCGGCCACAGCCTCCTCATGACGTACATCCTGAAGTATGATGTTATTCACCTGCGAAGGCAGACACACACACGCATGTTACATCGGCTGGTCTCTAAAGCGTGACTCAGAATGTTCACGACAGCACATTTGAAGATGTAGGAAGGAAGCGACTGGAGCGGAGGCTGGATGGCCCAACAATCGACGACGGTGCTCAATTCTCCAGCTCTCAGCCGTCCGGTCACAAAAGGAAGGACGAGAGGGTGGGGTAGCTGGAAAAGCGTAGTGCTTTTCCTTTGTAAGCTTTAGGGCACCTACACACTACAGAAAACTAAGTGCTTCACAGATAGAAATGTGTCCAATTTGTTCTAAGGGAGTGGAAGGAGTCAAGTCTGTTTGAAATGTGAGTATATAGCGAATTGGACTCACATCTGCCTCTCTGAAATACTCACTGGTCAATAGACGCCAACGGATTGGTCAAAGGTTTTTTTCTTTATTACACCTCAATTAACTAACACGCATTATCACTGTTAAACACACCCACGATAAATCCAAGCAGCATACATAAATAAAATAATAACTACCCAAAAAATATAAAGGCAATTTTAAATATGATTTATTTTGAGAGTTAAAAGGCATTCCTTTTTCTTAGTTGCTTTAAAGATTTAAATAAAAATTTGAAAATGCCACAAAACTTGCAATTTGTGAACAGAGAGTAGTTAACTGTAAACAGGAATCCAAATTCTAATTTGAATGAAAGGAAGCAGAATTTAATTGAAATTAAATGCAAAAGTCACAACTTCTGCTAATGTAGTATTTAATAATACATATAACTTTTCAGTTACCGATACCAAGATGATAGGTAACATGAAACACAAAACATAGATAATTCAATATAAATGTCAACTCATTGAATAAAAGGGAGATAATACATCAATTTTGAATTTTGCCTGACCCCGTGCATGATGAAGTGTCACTTTCACAACCGATTTTTTCATCTACATTCTTGTAATGTACCATCCTCCCAAAAATGTATGGATACACACTATTATCAGATGCAGTATCAAATCTAGTTTATAATAACTTATAACTTTGTTATTATTTGTCACATTATAACTTAGCACACACAAAAAGCAACAGTGCAGCTGGTGATCACAGAGTTGACAGAGATAATTCAAATTTGACCAACTCTAGACACTCTGTTCAAGAAATCAAAAAACTGAATTAATCAAAAAAAGAAAGGGAAGAAAAGGCATATTTACATGTCTGCAGTTATGGCTACTGTGATTGATGCATGGCCTTTTAATTATGGCATTTATGACCATGTCAAAGCTTGCTCAGTTTCTGGCACTTGTGTGCCATGCAAGTGTTTCTCTTTATCACAGATGTGTCCTTGTTTGAGTTTGCGCTCAGCTTCACATCAATCACACGGTGGCCCATAAATCTTCACACATGAGATATATTGTCTATAATACGACATAATAGGCTGCAACAGTGTCTGTGGTCATTGAAGCATATAGAAATTCACTGAAAAAAAAGGTCCTGCAAAGATATGCAATGAACTTTCAATGCATAAAACCAGGTTGCCTATGTGTTGGCTCTACATATAGTGAAGAACAGAGGTGCATGAGTGCAGGTGAAATCTTACAGCTAGTAGGCGATCGCCTGTCTGCAGACGTCCATCTTTCTGTGCCGCCCCACCCTCGATGATCTTTGTGATGTAGATACTGTTGTCACCCGGGATGTGCTGGTTGCCTATACCTCCAGCAATACTGAAGCCAAGACCTTGAATGAATAGAATGGAGTTACATTTTAACCAGGAAATCAGATCTTCTGAAGTTTAAGTTAACATGAAATGACACTCAAAATCTGCCACTTAATGTGGCATATTTCAAGAGAAACGGAATTCAATGAGAAAAAAATGAAAAATGTGCACTGATGCATTTTTCACAATTATGTTAACTTTATATTTATTATAAAATGCCTCAATGTTTACGAATTCAACACAAGTTCAAAATAATTCAGAACTGCTATAAAAGTGATATCGTGCATAACAGCCATTTCTACTGTGTGTATCTCAAATGTATTTAGGTGCACATTTAGCACCTCTAACCTTTAGGCCCTTTGAGTAGGTTGACCTCCAAAATGGTCTCCGGAGGAGCCTGTCTTCTGCGTACCAGCAACCTGACCACTGGGCCGGCCTCCTTCAAAGCCTCCACTGCCTTGCTGTGCACAACCTCCGACACGTCCACATCATTCACGCGCAGAACACAATCATTTACCCTTAGACACAAGAAGAGATTCAAAGTCAAAACAGCAATAACATAGAGAGAGAGAGAGAGAGAGAGAGAGAGAGAGAGAGAGAGAGAGAGAGAGAGAGAGAGAGAGAGAGAGACTTTGTTCCAAAACCAAGTAAACTGGCCAGATTCCCTCTTAGAGATCATCCTAATGATAACTGCCCAATTTGGAACACTCAACGTAAGGTGCGGTCACAAAAAAGTCCATTGTTCGCTATCATTACACACTGATATCCCTCAGAAGTCACTTTCAAACTTATACACAGCTAATTCACATGAAAATCCGCATGGGAAAGTTTTTCACCCTTATTTCGCTCTTCACCCAAAATTCCTTATCGTGTGGATGTTGCTAAGATGACACTGTTAGTTAGTTGCTAAGCTAATACTCTAATAGAATAAAAATGCTTAGCAAAATAATCAATTTTTTATTAACTTTTATTAGACACCTTTCAGTATTGAAGTTTTTCTCACCATGTCCGCCATCTTGAATTTATTTTTTAACCAAGGTCATCCTAAAGTAATGCCTCTTTTAGAATTTGGCCAAACTAGACAGCATAATTAAGATGTCTAACTTTTAGAACAACCTATGGAAGCCTGCCAATGATGCCTTAAAATACTGAGCTCACTAGGTTTTGGAACAGAGCAAGAGTATCACAAAATGAATATTAGACCCTGAGAGACCCTAGACCACTCACCCTAGTCTCCCATCCATGGCAGCGGCACCTCCTGGGATGATCTTTGTGATGAAGATTCCTGGATCATCAGGAATGTGTGGATTATCCACACCTCCAGCAATGCTGAACCCAAGGCCAGAGTTGCCCTATTAATGACATACATGAGTAGAATATTATAGATGAGGAAATGCAGACGTTTCACAAAGATTTGTGGATAACATTTGCATCTGCTTTTCGGAAGACACCTGGCTCTCAATACTTCGTAAACACCAGCAAGGCATGGACAGTTTTATGCTGCTAAATATAGGAATTTGTGGTGCGCATTTCAAGAAAATCGTATCCGCTTCCACCCATTTCTCCCTCCATACTTCATCACCTCTTACACTGCTGTTTTCATTCCAGTGCCAAAAAGCTGAGACAGACTGGTCTGTCTGACAGTCACATCTCAAAAGACAGGCCCTAAAGCAGACAGCTGAGAAAAGATTTCACTTTAATATTTTCTATAATTAATGAGCGACGGTCGGAGCAAATTAGTAGCGAGTGGAGCTAAGACATCCCAGTGAGCCTTTCATGCTCCAGAGCCACTGCGAGAGCTCCAACTAAAGCATTCACACCCACAGACCTTTTAACATGTGAGATCTTAACATAGTTTATTTAGGCCTCAGCGTACAGAAATGGCACTTACAGAACAGCCCTGCAATTATGCTGAAAGCTCAGAGATGCACCCAAATCCAACATCCACTGCTGTTTAATGAATGGCCTTTGCAGATAGATTTAGATTAATCTGCATTGAACAAACTTCAGGTATGAAAAGACTTTGCAATGTTAAAACCATGATAGTTCATATGATAATTATTTGTAGATAAGAACAGCTTCAGATACTTCAGATAAATTCATGGTATTTTCACAAGTGGTACATTTTCAAAACTCTTTTAGTAGTCCGAAAATATAATCAAACTTTAGTGTTTTCAAATTGTCAAGTATTATTCTCAACTGACTTGAGAATAATGAGAATAATAATGTAACTTTTGCACTACACCTAATAAGTTTTTGATCTACACAGGACATTCATTTAAAGTCACTGCTGTTCATACTGTAATACTTTTCATTATCATCTGTTTTCCTTTATATCAATACATTTAATTCAACTCTCATTTAAACCTACTGATTTAATGGTAATTTACAAAGAATTTAATATATCTATAGATTTTCATCAGGATTGATCATTATTTGTGTTTCTAAAGTATTGACTGTATACTGTGTTCTAGTATTGACAGAAACTGAGGTGATGATCAGTTTTGATAATGTACCACAGCTATAAATTGAATTGCCTGAAGTTCAATTGCAGGCATTTACGTAGCTCAACATTTACTGCCATCTAGTGTCCAGGTCCTCATAGGTAGCATTGGTGGAGGAGAATATTGGCAAGTTTTACAAGACACCCTAAAATAACAGACGTTTAAAACAACTGAATGATATTTACCCTCTCCAGAATGATTTCTTCATATTTATACATGCCATCACTCCCGTTCACCTATAATAGACAAAAGAAAAATTGTTTAACATAGACAAGTAATGTTAACAAATTATACAGAAGGTCACAACTATCATTAATTATGTAAAAAGCAGAATCGCTATAAACTCAGCGCAATAAAACTGAGAGGTATGAATCATGTACAAGGCATAGGGCTGATAAACACAGTCAAAGACTACTCATTATAACGGTTAAATAATAATTGCACTCGGCATTAAAGCCACATCTGCTGTGGTTTAATCTCTGCATATTTTTATTGTTATTATCTCATGTACAACAGGAAAGGTTTGGCCGGGCTGAGGGGTATAATTCCACGTGGCAGGCAGTCAGGCAGGCAGGCGCTACTGGAGGTGCTGAGAGCATGAAGCAGATACTTACATAAGGGCCTGCATCCAGTGAGTCTGCGTTCACAATGATGGGGGGAGGGTTTGCCTGTGAGATGAAGAGATGCACATTACCTCAGTGTGTGAGAATGGCGGCTCACACGTATGCACACACACACATACACGCAGTCATGAGGAGACAGTAAATGCATGCCATGGGAACAGTGGGTCTCAATAGAGCATGGTACATCATCGCCATGATGTGACGCTTCAGGGGGAAGAGTGAGGACAGGACTGGAGGTGTGAAGATTACAGACGGCCTGTGGTCTGCCGCTGAAAGAGAACTGCAGTCGAGCCGAGGAGAGACAGTACTGCGTGTGTTTTTCCCCTCCGGCTAGTTTCATTTTTCATGTTTAAGCAATATCACATGAATATCAGCATGGATATGATTACACTACCGCTCAAAGGTTTGGGGTCAGTCAGATTTTTTTATTTCTTGGGGGAAGAAATTAATGTTTTTATTCAGTAACGATGCATTTAATTGATCAAAAGTGACAGTAAATACATTTACGTTGTTACTAGGGTTGGGTACCGAAACTCGGTTCCAATGGGGAACCGGTTCCGACGTAAACGGTAGTAACCAGACCGAATAAGAACGAAACTTTCGGTGCCTGATTTCGGTGCCTGACGTTTTTTACCGCCCCCTATAAAACATCTCGCGGTACGAATGATCCAATAATAAAACATCTCCAGTTAACCAGCAGAGCATTCATTTAGTTCGTTTGTTAAATAAGAGATCTAGCGCTGAAATGTGTTTTTTAAATCAAGTGATCAAAGTGCTCGTTGCCGCTGCGATCAGTGGCGCGGATAGGCTACAGTGTTTTCTCTTGGCTCGCGCACACACTTGTCTTCACTCGGACGCGCGCTTCAATACGTTGCGGACAACGATCTATTTACGAGGCGCCGTCTATGATTATGTGCGTGGATTGTTTGTGTGTGTGTGCGCGCTCGCGTCTCAGATGAGTATGTGCGCGGAGAGTTCCGCGCGTCTCGTGTGTGTAGAGTTTGCGTGTGTGTGCGTGAGCGACTTTAGAAGTTGTGCATTTCATATGTATTAGTTTGAGCA
The DNA here is from genome assembly GCF_964197995.2 of Scardinius erythrophthalmus. Classification (NCBI taxonomy): domain Eukaryota; kingdom Metazoa; phylum Chordata; class Actinopteri; order Cypriniformes; family Leuciscidae; genus Scardinius; species Scardinius erythrophthalmus. The sequence goes on along the minus strand of NC_138233.1, from coordinate 19,518,568 downwards.
TTCAGCAGTATACATGTAGCCTATGTGTGACTACCTAGTACATGTGTATGCAAGGGTTTAATATGTGCGTGAATGAAGTTTGATTTAAGCCCTAGACGGCGCCTCATATCTATTCGTTCTGGTGAAATCTCAAAATATAATGGACACAAAGTGTCCCTGCTTGATATACAACCACTGATGAGCATAATCGGTTTAAAATAAATAAATAAATAAATAAATAAATAAATAAATAAAAAACTACGAATGCGGATTAGAACCCAAAACCTCTGACACGCTTGACTAAAGTTCAAGTTCAGCTGCCAGTGTTCCTCTTAGGGTAAGTCTAGTATTTTAATGCCAACTGCAAATCTTGAATATCAAGTATGAAGTATATCAATATCAAGTATATTTATATGGCTATACTGTGTGTTAAATATTTCTGCTCAGTGTCAGATATTTCTCTGATTTGTAAAAGTCATAATATGAGAACACAAAATTTTTATCTTAACTCAAGTGTTTTGTGCTACATTAGCCCTTTAAAGGGCACAATTTTTCATTTAATCAGAAATCAGAAAATCTTTTTCAGAAAATCACACACACACACACACACACACACACACACACACACACACACACACACACACACACACACACACAAACACACAGAGGTATTATTTTTTTGATAAAGTGTGTGTGGTTTAGTTTTGTTAAGTACCGTTTCAAGAACCGTTTAAGCACCGGAACCGTTTGAAAAATACCGAGTAGGTACTGGTATCGGATAAAACCTAACCAATACCCAACCCTAGTTGTTACAAAAGATTTCTATTTCTATAGAAGGAATAAGATTCTATTTTTAACATTGATAATAAGAAATGTGCCTTGAACATTTTAAAATATGTTAAAACAATATTTCAAAATATTACTTTTGGTTTTAATGTATTTTTGATCAAGAAAATTCAGCGCGAGCATAAAAGACTTCAAAAAAATCTTACCAACCCCAAACTTTGGTACCGTACATTTAGTAACATTTTAGTCTTACATTTTAGATACAAAATGTGCAAACATTCTAAAATGTTTATTTTTGCTCTGGTAATAAAAAGAGTTCCAAATTAATGCAAAGGGATCGTGTCCTTCCAAACCCAAAATTATTATTTTTTCTTATAGAGTAACACAAAAGGAGAAAAAAAAGAGGCAAAGAAAGACAGACTAGGTGCTGTCAAGCTTCCATAAAAACACAATGAGAGTACTTCATATGACTTGTGCACAGGTGACCTTTTACCACAACTTAAACAAATGCATGGTTGCAAGTTAAAATTCTAACTTATTGTTTTAATTACACCTTTTGAGTGGCAAACATTATTTTGTTGAGTTCTGCTGGCATAATTATTACATCAACTTAATATTGTTTGTAAAATATTTACATATATTGAAATTAGGCAGTGGATTTCTAGTTCCCAGCAAGCTTTGCATATGATTGGATAAGGAGAGTAAATGTTGAAATTAAGTGTTATTTTATTTGTTTTTGTTTTTATAGTGAAAGTAAAGACCTGTTAGTTTTTAATTATCTTACTTGCTTAATAAATATACATGTTAAATAAGTTACACTTGATAGCTGATAGCTGTGGAACTGAACTGAAATAGATAAGATTAATTGGTTACATGGCTACAACTTAAGTAGTTGGAGTAATCAACTTAAAAATATTATTATTAAGTTGCTCTAATTCTACTCGATGTTGTCATAACTCAAAAAAATTTGGGGTGTGTGCTATATTTCAAGTCTGTTGTTTGAGAGAAAAAGAAAATGTAAGTGCTTCATGCTTTTGGGAGATTGACAGTCACTGTCTACATTCATATACTCAAGAGCAGCTTGAACATTCTGCAGAATATATTCTCATTTTGTGTTGCACAAAAGAAAGCAAATAACACAGGTGCCAAATGACATGGGGGATGTGACTAGGGTTGCCAACTTCAGAAAGAAAAATGCGGGACAATCGTGGTTCTTTACAGGAAAATAAGGGACACAAAATATTTGTAGCTATACACAGTAGGCTATATGTCATTTCAGGTTCATATGTTTTTAACATTTTCTCAGATATAAACACATTTGTTTTGCTTAACCTATTTATGTCCAATTTAATTCTAAAACGAATTTTAAGGTCGCACAAAAAAGTCACATTAGGCCTACACACATACCATAGTTCAAAATAATAGCATTTATCTGAAATAGAAAGCTTTTGTAACATTATACACTATTTTAAAGAAATTAAAGTAATAGCATACTTTTCCCTCAGGAAGATTTCATGTTTTCTTGCGTGGCTGGATGTTGGACTCATGAACAATAATCACGTTGTTTGAATTCACCAAAACTGATTTGCCGAAATCAAAACCCGGCTGGACAGTGAAAGGGATTTGCCGTTAGCTGAGTCCGGATCGAACCGGGAGCGACCAGACCACAGGATTCTGTTTGCAAATCAAACAATAATTTGTCCCGAAAGAATAATTAAATCTCAATTTAGAGTTTGTTATACGTATGGTCTGATGCGCGTGAGTGTGGGCTGTGATTGGATGATGCGGTGTCGTGATCATTCTCTAGTGTCGTGTTGCTGTTGTATCAGTCAGTGGTTAGATCAGCATAGCAGTCTATTTAATCGGGACAAGGGAGGTCCCGTACAGGACAAATAAATTAGACCCAAAATACGGGACGTCCCGGCTAATTCGGGACAGTTGGCAACCCTAGATGTGACAGACATATTTGTAAACTAGTTCTTTATAACAAAGAGGTGGGAGTGTACAAATTCATGTCATCCTGTAGTTTTAGGTAGTACCATAGAATAGTCCATGCTCTTAACAAAACATGAATGAACTGAGGCAGTGAACCAACTGACATGCATGGCCTTTTACATGCAAACCTTGTTGTGTTTGTGAGAATTGATCTGATTGATCTGTGGTGAGGTGATGCTGACAGGGCCGCCGGCTGACCAGTAGAGGAGATGGTCACTACCTCTCCACCCCCTTCAGTACTTGAGGAGTGAAGCACTAGATTATCACTCCAATTGATACTAAATTTTATAGAACTGCAATCAAGCCACACACATTGTCAACTAATCAGTGTTTATCTTGTTTTCCAGTAAAAATATAATCATTCTTAAAAAGAGAGAAACTTTATCAAGAAACAAAATTGTGCAAGATAATAGAATATAACTTTATTGTATTATTTTTTTAATTTTTTCTACCATAAATCAACTTAATTTGAGATTATGTTCTTTTCAGTGTTGTTATTGTTGACTAAAACTCAAACAAAAACTATTAGAAATTGTGGTAACACTTTACTTTATGTAGCTTTTATGTATACTGCATTATAAAGGGATGTACATAATGTGCATTATAATGCATTATATCTTTTCATAAATAATTGTAACCAAAGTTAATAAGCATTACAATATACACAGACTCCCCTTTACATCTGAAATTGGTAGTTTGTAGTGTTTAAATGCATTATACTTTCTAAGGGTGTATTATATTGAAACTGTTACAATTATTCATGAGATCATACAATGCTTTATAAGGTGCATTTCATGGCATAATTAATGCATTAAAAATACTTTTATAATGCATTTTAAATAAAAGCTTTAAACAAAGTGTTACTGGAAGGGTTTCCGGAAATTGAAATCGAGAAGAAATAAAAAAAATAATAATTATATTAGATGAAAAACTTGTCATCTAACTGAAATAATTAAGGTTAACGGTTAAGTTGAAGCGCTATAATTACTAAAACTGAAATAAAATTGACAAAGCACACAAAATTATTTAATAAAAAAAATATTATTAATTATTATTATTAAATAAAATATAAAAATAAAAGCTAATTCAATATATTAATAATACTATAATAGTATATAAATAATACTAAAATAAGACCTCATTGTTTTATCATGCACAATTTTGATCCTGAACAAATTTAGATTGCTTGGTTTGATATTTATTACTGGAAGACTGCAAGAAAAAAGATTTTGCAGTGCTTCTGCAATTTACCCCTCTTAGTAGCCTTGGCATAATAATCCACATATAGAGTAGTGAAACACATTTTTAATATCACTTGTAACACATTTTTAAGATCACTTTTCACTGCTAAATTTACATTGCGTACATGGGTAGAACTACTGCAGAAAGCTTTATATAACATTCAGCTATATTGCACAGATATTCACCCCCCTAACATTCCCTCTGGCTGTCACAGCAGCTGTGGATGATTGCGTTTCAGTTGCAGACCCTGAATAATTTCTGTGCCTCTCTTAGGCAGTAAAGACCTGAAAAGACCATTTGAGTTACAAGAACATATTCTAAAAGCGTTTCCTACGTCACCATCTCTATTTTCACCTGACACTTCCATCCTCGTGACAGGTCCTCACAGATTCAGATGGCACTCAGGTACAGCTAACTCTCCAGTGTGAGAGGTTAGCACAGCATCAGCTCTATCTAGACATCTGCACACTGAGTAAAGACCTGCTCTTAAAGTTTGCTCTCTAGAAGAATCCGCATTGGTGAGCATATGCAATATTACAAGACTTCTGCTCTTGATTCGCTTATTTGTGTGCAAAAGCATCAGATGCCATTTTGTATAAAAACTATTGGAAATCTGGATGTGAGTAATCTCATTATGATTTACATATTGAGTGACCTACGTGCTGACTGATCCTAGTTGCATCCCAAATTATGAACAATACACTTTGTGCTTACTGTACACAAAACACTACGTACTCTGTCAGAGTGAATGGCTTTTAGAAGGGTAGTGTCATCTTAAACAGAACAATATGTTTTATCCATTTGAAGGAAATTATGTTTCAAACCAACCCACTGACATGTTGCTTCACCACGTAGACAAAAACAATGGGAAAATTCTTTAAAATAAATGTTTCTGTGTTCCACAGAAGAAGGTCATACAACTTTGGAATATAAAATGATGACAGAATTTTCATTTCTGAGTGAACTATTTTTCAACTAATCGACAGACTGTACACTACCGTTCAAAAGTTTGGGGTTTTGGTAAGATTTTTAAATGTTTATGAAAGCCTCTTGTTCACCAAGACAGCATTTATGTTATCAAAAATACAGTAAAAACAATAATATTGTGAAATATTACAATTTAAAATAACTACTCAAGTTGTATAAATATCTATTTGATCATATTTCAAAATGTAATTTATTCTTGTGATGACAAAAAGCTGAAATTTCAGCATCATTACTCCAGTCTTGAGTGTCACATGATCCTTCAGAAATCATTCTAATATGCTGATTTGCTGCTCAAGATACATTTCTTATCATTATCAATGCTGAAAACAGTTTTGAGGAAACCGTAATTAATTTTATTTCAGGATACTTTGATCAATAGAAGAATAAGATTTATTTAAAATATAATTACTTTGTAACATTATAAACGTCTTTACTGTCCCTTTTGACCAACTGAATGCATCCTTGTTCATTAAATTCATTTATTTCCATTTTTTTTTTTTTTTTTTTAATGGTAGTGTAAGCTATGATAGGTGCCAGTTGTTATCAATTCTCAGATGAATGCAAAACATAAAGGTATGCGGGGGTAATAAAATAGAAAGTTCACACTTTAAACATCTTTGCTATCGTTATCATCTACTCATTCAAAGTCTACCTCACACCACACCGTATAAAAGCCCAGGTTTCTCACTATTTGCTATTGCTAGTTGAGTCAACAGTTTAAAAAAAAAAAAACAGGCGTGAAAAGACGTTAGAGCCCTTTGACAAAAATAGACACACAAACATAAACCGGAAGCAAAATTACAATAATAAAAGGAACTAACACATTTTATCTTCAGCATTGTGTTTTCAGACAAACATAATTTTGATTTGTTTGTGAAAAGGCTTCTGACAAGTGCAACGCCCCCTTGTATAGTTGCAAAAGAGCATAACATAAATGCACAATGTCTGCATAATGTATCTGTACACCTTGTAAGAACATCTTGGACAATGAATTATACTCATACGCAGCTGCACATTGGCACGTTCGAGGACAGATTTGCTAAAGCTAAAGGCCCAAGTGTATTTAAAAATCAGTGCCGCCTTCTTCTCTTATCCACTGAGACGTTCCAGCACAGAGATTGTGATGCAAGGAAATAGGTGAATGTACAGCCATACAACACTATTAAGTCTCCAGATGCCATTAAGCATGAAATGTGTTGCTGTAATAACACAACAGACCTCCTACGCTATCGGGCCCTTAAACCCATCAGCAAAAGCCATCGTCGTGGTCTAGGGGATATGGGCAGTAATCGCAATGTTTCTATCATGCAACATAAGCAAACGAGATAAAGGAGGATGATAATCTCAGATGCAGTAATCCGGAACGCTGCCGCTGTCTTTGGAGGAGCCGGTGGATGAATGTGCAGCGGTATCACTGAGCTATATGACAGTGATATGTGACCTAAAGTGTCCATGTCCTGAAGAGAGGCTTATACCATCACTGCTCATACTCTCTATCCCAGATTAAAAAGCAGAGGGATGACGGAGAGGTGAGATGGTGGAGTCACATAGGGGCGTCACCAGCCCTGGGCTTTCTGGGATAAAGTCATACAGATTTTTGGTTTCTAGCCTCTAATCTTTTTTCCACCCTATAACTGCAGCTGCCCATTGTTATGCAGTGAGATATTCAAAACAACATCCAGCCCGCTGTATATACCAAGGTTTTTCAGTTTAAAAAAAAAAGCGCAACTATGAGAAGCATGATGGAGCAGCAGTAGTGACAGTATCTTAATGCTCTGTGCAGACCGGGTCTGAAGATTCATCTGAGCCAGCCAAATCGCTGTGACAGGGGCAGGTGAGCAAGTGGTGCCACAGCTGGCGGAGGCTAGCCACAGCTAATCATACAGCTTACATTCACCTCAAAGTTCAAAAAGAAACTTCTGTCATCATTTACTCACACTCTTAGAAGAAAAGGTTCTTTACAAAACCTTAAAGGTTTCTGTCAGGTGCTTCATATATAGAATATTTTAGGGGTTCCATCATTAATGGATTTTATTGGATTTTCTGTCCATGTTTTTGACATTCTTCAAAATTTCTTCTTTATATTCCACAGAAGAAAGTCAGAGTAAATCATTTTAATTTCCTGAAATATCCCTTTAAGGATATGATCATTATGAACATTAAACATGAAGGCTAACCTAAAGTTTATTTCTATCAAATTATTAATGGTGTAAAGTTGACGAAATCAAAATTAATAATATTCACTTCCTTTAATGCTTATTTGTAGCCTGGCTAACGTCAGACCACATGTTCATTTTCTCGTGTTTGAGGCGTGGTTTACGAATGCCCAGAGCCGTTTATTGGGCGCTATGAATGTCTATCAAATTTCCCTGTGCTTAGCTCATAGCCAATCGCTTCAATTATACCAGATGACGTATGTAGAGTGACAGAAATTCGACGAGGAAAAAGACGATGGGTCAAAGATTTATTTGTACACGATGGCGTTTAGCGAATATTACCGTTTGTGCAAGATAAACATGATGGTAGAAGGTAACGTCGAGTCTGATGCCATGTTGGATCCATAGATATAAACAAACTGCTTCGGTGTCGTCATCGTCTTGCTGCTCCCTCCCCGTTCTGTGATTGGTTCCCTTTTTCAGGGGAAAATTTGGTCTGATTTGTCAGTGCTATGCCAAACTGTCATTATTATATTTTTTTTAAATGTAAATGTAAATGTAAATGTAAATGTAAAGACAAATCCCTTTTTAACCCTGTCCCTCCAACCATCTGGCTCAATTCTAGTACATAATTCCTACTTTTCATAATCCAATCAATTACAGATGGATAAAATCAAGTCCCGTCCCCTAAATGTCTCTCATTGAATATAATGTTTCACTTTAAAATGTCTGATTACAGAAATAAAATAAAACCCTCATTTGAAGCCACTTAGTCAGTTAAAAGAGTCTTTTAAAGTCCACCTGTGGTGAAAATCCAGCTTTTAATGTTGTTTATATGTGGTGTTTTTAATATGTTTTAAGACAAACCATGTGCAAATTCATAAGTCAACACCATTGCTGAGTATTTTCTGCATTAAACCAAAGAAAGTCCCAAAAACGCGGTTTGAAATCGGTTTAAAATGAAAATTGTGTCCATCAAAATGATTGCCCTTTTATTGACTTTCTTTCTTCTGTGGAACATAAAATAAAAAATTTTGCCCATAAAATGTCAATGGTTTGCAAAACATTCTCCAAATATCGTATTTTGTGTTTCACAGAAGAAAGACAGTTTAGAGGGTGAGTAAATCATGACAGAATTTCTGTAGTGATGATTCACCTGGACAAGAATCCTGACAAGATTCCAGATGCTTACAAGACCTCTAAACTCTTGTGCAATCACATAAGACTGGTTCGAGAGAGGTGAGAATAGAGAAACAGTAAGAAGAAAGAGTTACAAACAGCACAAGGCTGGAGGGTGTCCAGATGTGGCAGAAGGGAAAGTCTAAAGGGTACGAGAGGGATTAGACAAATCTGGATTATGTTACAATAAATCCCTTAATTTCCTTTTAATTCAATGTCTAATCATTAAAGGCTGTTTTTTATCAGCCAGCTGTCACTGCTCAGTTATCTCCAGCTGCAACACACACAAACACGCACGCACGTGTAATCGAGCAAGCACATCGCGTCTGAACATCCGTTCCAAGTACTGCGAACACAATTTGACTTTCATCTACTTCTTCAAACTCTGTCTTTAGGCTTCTTGTCTTTTTCTTAACAAACTTCTGTAACAACTACAGAACTGCTGTCAAATTGTCATGTCTCCACGTGTGTCCACTGATGGCTCATCTGCCAGAACTCTCTCCATCTGTTGCAACCTAGGAAAATCAATGAATAAACATGTCTCTGTATCTCGAGTCAATACTCTGGATAGGCAGCTCATTTATTGTAACTGTTGCTGTAGCTTCAGTTTGCTCATTAGAGGAGTGAATTTGCATTAGCTCGCTACGCAATTGCCCCTGTCAGGCTTTCCTAATTGGACTTGGCCAGAGACCCTTGGGACCGCAATCCGACAAAGGCTCTCACTGAATCAAGGCAAGCACCAGGGCAAGCGCTTCATCCAAATTGTTAAATAATCAATGTGTTACTATGGCAACAGCTACTCTGGCCTCTGCATTGACTGGAAGGAGCAGGCAGAGTCCGCCCTCCCTCGTTCATCTCTCTCAGGACATACACTGGTGACGACACCATGACAGTGGTCCGTTCTAGCCACAAAGTGCGATTAACACGCCCACCCAGGCACATTCGGTTCTGTTCTAATCACACAGCATAGGTGCAAGGTATCGTCAATTACATCGTTTTGCAAGCCTCAACAATCACACCATTCAGTGCCACGTCATTCAGTTTTTGGGTGTGACCATGTTGGTATCAGTACACTCTTGACATGTTCAACCATAACAATTTTATTTCTAAACGCTCTAAATAAAGGAGAGCTCCTGTTTCAAAAAGAGTACACAGGACAGGATAATCACACACATTATTACACACAGTAGCCTCCTTTAATGTATGTTTCTTTTAAATAATAATACACATTTTAATACAACTATTTACATTTTTTCATTAAATTTTTTACATTTTCCATTCTATTTCATTCCTTCCTTGCATATATATTAGTGGTGTCAAATCGATTAATTGATTCATCGCATCTAATATAAATGTTTATGTTTTTATAATATATGTGTGTACACACACACACACACACATATATATAATATATATATATAGAGAGAGAGATTTATATATATATATAAATATATATATATACACACACATGCTGTATATAATATATATATATGATAATATATATACACACATATTACATAAACACAAACTTTTATGTTAGATGCGATTAATTCATTTGACAGCACTAATATATATTGTCTATTATTATTGTTAAATGTTATTATATGTTATTACATACAGTCTATATGCTGCTCTAACTGCGTCCTTTAAATTACATCCCATCATGAAGGCAAGTCTGTCAGATACTGTATGCTCAGATGTGTGCTCTGTGCTTCAAGTCATGAATATTCACGAGGATGAATATTGGCTCGTTTCCACAGAGCGCTACGGTACAGTACAGTACAGTATGGCACGCAATTATTTCCGTTTCAATTGCCAGAATGGTACCAAAATACTAAACCGTACCATACCACTTTTTTGGGACCCTTCCGTTGGGGTACCTAGCACAGTAGTCCGGTACCTAAAGGGTGGAGATAGACTCACTGCAGAACGTTGATTGGTTGACAGAGAATCGTCACTTGCGCATATTACAAGGGGAATGATAACACAAGAGGTGCCATTTTTTAATATACAGTTGAAACACAATACCGTTGCAACACAATCTCGGCCCGCTTGTGACAAACAGCCACATGCCGAGAAGCAAGAACAAGATCTGCTGTATGTCCTCCATTGTTGTTTACTGTGTCGCTTTCTTCTTCGCTTGAGAATTACGTCGATAGCTACTTTCTGGCATACGTATAAGTAAGAGTAATAAGTAAGAGTACTGTTGGTGGTGGAAACGCAAACCAGATCAGGGTTTACCGTCCCAAATCGTATTGTACTGTACTGCACCGCTCAGTGGAAACGAGCCATAACTCACATGCTTCATGAACTAGAAACTACAGGAGACCTAGGAGGGTCTAGATCAGAAGTTCTCAACTGCTGGTTTGGAACCCACAAATGGACCGGAGGTCTGTTCTGATAGGATTACGGACAGGAGAAAAATAAGAAAACAATGTAATGCAACTCTTCCCATGTCTACATTCAATGCAGCTTACAGCTCAAGGTCACTACTTGATGCAAATCCAGCGCTCTAGATGTAGATGTAATGTGTTTTATGCTTAGGAAACTAAGACAGAAGAGTAGCTACTCTTAGATCATCTCTTGTTGAGTCTCAATGGCTTTTATAAGCCACGCTGCAATTCAATCAATAAGACTTAATTACCATGCACCCAACATTGCGCTAGGGTACAGGTGCTCACGGACACCAGATGGGGAAAGTCAGAGACACTGGAATGTATGTGGTAGAGAGGAAAGATGGACATCAGAAAGACTTTTTGTTTTTGTTTCTTCTAGAACATGCAGAAACATGTTGCAGGTTCTTTAATGCATCTGGGAAACCGTGCCAATCAAGTCCAGACAGGTCTTAAAAAGGGAAATGAATTTCGGTTACCGTAGCACCGAACGTACATAAACGAACGGGTTAGTTCGGCCAAAAATTATGAACATTTTGTTATCATTTCTCACCCTCATGTCAATAAATAAATAAAAGATTTTAATTTTGGTCTGTTTGGCTTCAAAAAATATGATTTTTTTTTTTGTATGGATATAGTCCTTTTTCATGTTTTTTGTCCTGTTTTAGGGCTTGATGTATGGCAAGAACTATATAATAATCCTCAGAAAATGTCTATTTTGCATTTCACAGAAAAAAATTGATTTACAAATACAGATTGTAATGTAAATAATGACAGATTTTTCATTTTTGGGAACTGATTTTGAACTAACCTTTTAAGAATTGAATTACCATGATGGTATATGGGTCCATTAGCAATATAAGCAATCAGGAGTTTTTTTTTCCTCCATCCTTTTTGCAAAGTTACTGAAGCGTGTCCTGGCTGTGTGTTCTGTTTGGTCATGGTAAACTGCTCCAAATGAGCCTCAGCGAGGTCACCAATCTGACCTTCGGATAGCGCTAAAAGATGATATTAAATATTACATGCTCTATAAATAAACAGAGCTAGCCTGACTATGTGCCTTTAACATCTGCGGTATATGATATATGGCGAGTTATGCAGCGTCAGTCTGACTAGCGGGGGGTTGCCGGTTGACGGGGAACACATCAGCAGAATAAGGGTTAATAATTCAATCTACCCTGCCCTGTCTGATCACACTGTTGCCAGGTTACGTGAACCACTGCCGCAGCAGTGCTGTAATCATCTCTATCATTACACTGCGAACACAGCCTCAGTCACCATTGAGATGAGAAGTCAGAGTGCTCTGCATTCTATCACAACAGGCTGAGAGAGAATCTGATGCAGGGATGTGATACGCCACTGCGTCTGCTATGGAGATTTATACTAACATGTAACTGTACTTAATTACAATTCATATAGAATGAAAGAAACTAATAACAAGTGCTGTTTCGAGTGACTTCTTCACTGCTAACCGGCTGGTTGCTACCCCTTGTTGCTAAGCTGAGAGCTGTGCCCACTCCTCTGCGTGGTGTCCTGTGCCAAGAACAAGGAATATAATCAAAATTATTATTTTTAATAAACACTTTTGAAATCTGTGATGTCCATGTGTCATTATGAGAAATGTGACTTCAGGACTTGTGCTCTCTTTTTAAAGTTCGCCCAAAAAAGCAAATTCTGCCATCATTTACTCATACTGCTCCAAACCCAAATGACTTTCTTTCATCCAAGAAACACAAAAAGAGACGTTTTGATGAATGTTCACGCTTCTCTTTTCCATACACTGAAAAAAAGAACCAGGGACTGGCAAACTTTAAAGGGGTCCTATTATGCTTTTCCACTTTTCAACTTTAGTAAGTGTGTAATGTTGCTGTTTGAGCATAAAAAAGACCGGCAAGGTTACAAAGCTCAAAGTCCACTCCAAAGGGAAATATTTTATTTAACAGAAGTCATTTGGACTACAATGCGATTTTTCCGGGCTTTTTGAAGTCATAATGTTACTCATTTAAATAATCCCCACCCACGGAGCACGCAAAAAAAGTGGACGAGGCCTGGTTGAGCTGCTGCTATTTCAAAGAGATGTGGGTTTTTTTGTTTCATTTGTTTGACCTTACTGAGGCTGACAAACTTAGAGTGGTTACAATTTATTTTAAACAATGTTCCTGGAGATTATAATCCCAAAGTTTATCTGTTTATCTGTGCTGCACATTTTACAGAGAACAGCTTGAGTACCTACCTGAAAGTACAATGCAAGCTACGCACAAAAGCTTCTCCTGAAATGGAGCAGTTTCCACTTTGTCGGGACAATCTGTTGTATATGGAAGTTGTATGTTGTTGCTACGCTCGCCTGCTAGCCAACATACATATACATACATACATACATACAGTACATACATATGTGTGTGTATATATATATATATATATATATGGTTATTATATTATGTATATTATTATATTTATATAAGATTATATCTGAATAAGATTATTAAAATGACTTATAATAAATAAATAGTTTAATTTATGTATACATTTTTCGGTAAAAGACAAATACATTTGACAAGCAAACTTCCCTTGGACATTATGACTCTAAATAACATTTTTTAAATAATGTTTTTTTGAATTAAGTTAAGCTTTTGTTATTTTTGCTAGTTTTAAGCATTTGTTCAATTTACATTAGTTGGTAAATCAATAACACATTTTTGAAGTGCACAGGTTTCAAAAGACATGAGGCAGAGTAAATTATGACTATCCCTTTATGAAACGCAATAGTGACTGTAATTGTCCGCGTAGCGAATAGCCTGTGATACATCAGCTTTGCTCTAGCAGGCCTTATCCTCTCAGATCATGACCTTGCTGCATGTTGCTTCTCCAGCAGTCACTCTGGCGATCCATAACGCTCCGTGCAGCAGACGTGATTCACAGGCTCAGACATTACTGTCTCTGTAAGCTTATTCTGCGAGCAGCTCGGGCCACCTGAAGGCAGCACAGAGACGAGCACAGACACAGTTGGCACCGGAGCGCATAGCAGCGGCGTCGAGCTCACAGTGAATGCTGCACATTACTTTGAGAGCTGTGGTTAAAACAACAAGCAAAGAGGACAGAGGGCACCTCTGACTGACTCCATGTTCCTCTCATTCATTCTCCATCTCTCTCCTCTCTTCCGAAGTCATGACTATGAAATCAGGGCTACATCCCTGAACTTCATCACGCCCACATCGCTTCATTCACTTCGTGTGCCTGCCTTCAGCTTGGCTGACCAATTTGTGTAGGTGTCGAATTTGAAGAATTACAGTAAGTAGGACAACAGCAAGAGCGACAGTAGAAAAACAAGTGCTGTGCCACTACTTTCTGTGTGCAATTATGAATACATTCATGAGGACGTGTATCCATATGCTGGTGTATTACTGCCAAATAGCAATGAAAAGAGGCTTTGTTTTAAATGTTCGTATCACATCAGGAATTGCCAAAACAATCTGCCTCCCACGGAGGGGCCAGATTTGCAGTCTCTCTTGCACACCTTGGACAGGAGACAGAGAATATCAGAGCTTAAGCCCCACAGCGAAGATCTCCACTGTGACCGTCACTGACTTTCATGTTTGTTTGTTTTTTATCGCAGCCACTGATCTGAGAACACACAGACCATTCGTAATCAGAAGAACTTTTAATATGACTTAAAAAGAATATGATTCAGTCCATCAGAGAGGTGATGTGGACCGAGTGTTATGGTAAGGTAAAAGGAAAGTGACCTAGAATTAAATAGAGTTCTAATATCAGCATATTTCATACATTTCATAGAGACACAATTTTATTTAGTTCACAGTCATTTACAGTATTCACCATCTAATTCTGTTATGCAATATTCTCCATATGGAGAAACAAAACTCGAACATTCACACATTTCCACACAAACTCCCCTTGTGTGTTCATTTTTGGCTCGTTCGATTATGCCTTTTTTAAACAGGCTGCATGTTGCAGAATATTACAGATTTGACTAAAATCAGCATAGAAATGCAAAAAATATATATCAAAAGTGAGAGGAAAAGTAATTTATAATGTTACACAATTTTTCTATTTCTAATAAACAATTTTTTTTTACTTTCTATTCATCAAAACTCTAATAAAATGTCACGGTTTCCACAAACATACTAAACAGCACAACTGTTTTAACATTGATATTAATAAGAAATGTTTCTTTAGCAGCAAATCAGCATATTAGAATGATTTCTGAAGGAAGACTGGAGTAAAAATATTCAGCTTTGCATCACAGGAATTCATATTAACATATTAAAACAGAAAACAGTTATTTTAAATTGTAATAATATTTCATTTCAATTTTGATCAACTAAATCTTGATTTGGTGAACATAAGAGACTTCTGTCAAAAGAACTACAAAAATCGCATTGACCATTGACTAAATGTTTGAAGGGTAGTGTATTTCAATGAAAACATCACAAACACAAAGCAGTGTTAAAATGCTTTTAAGTTGAGTTATAATGAGGTCCAGGCCAGTTGCCTCACCTCAGTGATCCACGCAAGTAAGAATCACACTAAAAAACACTCAAATAAAGCCAATCGAAATGGCAAAGGACTTACGGTTTAAAGGACAGGAACAGGACATTACGAAGATGATTAGAAATGTACTACTAAAACATGAAAGATGTGATTCTGCCTGTCATGAGCGAACAAGAAAAAATATCATTATCTCTACGGGGATCGAATACCTCAAAGGACCAATCAAAAACAATCAGACTATATTCTACATGTGCACCCAGGTCACTTTTTCAACAGATCCAATGTCAAACAGTTTTACTCATGCTAACAACCCTCCTATATTGTTCCAAGACTTTTTACTTGGGTTTGAGCTTTATTTAATAACTCATAACCAAAAGTAATTACATAAATGACTCTTGCTCATTATTCCATATTCTCAGTGGACGGTTTGACGAGAGAATGCTCAGAGGATGTAAATTGTATTTAGAGCTGTCAAGCAATCAGCCTTTTTAAACAGAAAAATGCTGGGAGGTTCATACAGTCCCCATAATCTGTCATTAATCACCTTTCCTTTCACTGAACAGTTAAAGAAAACGCAAAGTGCTGCTCTTTTTCAGGGCTGTGTCGGGAGGTTCAAAATGTCACGCCGGCCTCACGTCCCCTGAGGTTTAAGCATTAAAAATGTGGCATGCTGTCACCGGGATGTCACGAGGGATGCTCTGTGAATAACCACACACAGTCAGCCGAACACCGATGGCAAAAATGATTTTAGAGAGTTCACGATAAGTGGACCTCTGTTGCGTCACTCTCTCAGGTTCAACCGCTGGCCCTCGCCATCACGAGCTCTGCAGAGATTCTGATGAGCATTTGCAGTGCTTGGATTTGGCTGATTATATAATTGGAATTTTAATGTGGAATATTAATCCACTGAGGGCCCACATTCAGTTTTATAAGCTGGCTGATCAGGATCTACTACAGCAACTCCAGCAGCCTATTCAAAGCTCAGCGACTCTCTGTGTTACACAAGCAACACTCCTGTAAGCCAGTACACTAAAATAGTGCAAACTTACAATATAGTGGCATTCCCAAATATTATTATGGGGGTTAATATGCAGCGTGATTATCCTGCAATGTACTAAAGAGCTTTCGTAAGTGGTCATGGATGTACAGGTATGAGTTTTTGTGTGTGTGGGTCAGCTTTTACCATCATTTCAATATACTTAAAATCACCTACATTTTTGGGAAAACTGCTTAATAAACATACTGTACTAAAACAACGTAAAATAATGTCACAAATAGCTGATTTCAATAAAGCCAATACTGTTTTTCATGCAAAGGCAAGTAGATATTAAAATGCTTTAATATTTGGTCTATAGATATTTTATGGACAATATAAACAACATTATAATGCACAAAAGTTAAAAATTATATTAATTTTCAGATTTGCTAAAGATTTAATTTAACATTGTAGCATTATTATTGTTTTTAAAGATTTAAAAGTAATAACTGCAATCTTTAAGTTATCATTCATCTAAATGTCAAAAATCTATATGGAAATCCCCCCTCCCCCTCCCCCTCCCCCAATTAGAAGTAAATGCCAAATGACCTGGTTCAAGTACTTAATATATTTAACATGTATAACAATTAATCATGTTATATTAATCACAAAAGATTAATATAACATCAGAGCTAATAGAGGAAATAAAGGCCCTACACCTTAACCAGCCTTAAAGGGTGGCTACGGTTTCTTTCTTCTTCTTTTTTTCACTTTTCTGTTTCCCTGTAAAACCACACTGTCACGAAGTCGCGATGACTAATGTAAAATAATGAAGTATTTTAGGTCTACAAGACAAAAATACAGCAGAAACATCTAGTGAGTGCTTTAGCATCTCTGCGTCTGACCAACGTCACAGGTTTCTGAGGTTTTTGCAAATAACCAAACAAATGTAATGACAAAAATACAGTATAATACAGTACCTGTCAAAAGTTTGGAAACATTGCAATTTTTTATGCTTCTAAAAGAAGTGTCTTATGCTCACCAAGGCTGCATGTATTTAATCAAAAATACAGTAAAAACTGTAATATTGTGAATATATATATATATATATATATATATATTTAATTTTTAATTAATAATCATTTAAACATAATAATCATTTAAATTCATTTTAAATGAATGTTGTAATGTAAAGTGTATACATGTCTTTCTGTAATTTCCCAGACAGATTGTAATGGTCATGGATTGAAAAAGAAAAAAAAGTCTGCTCATGTTTTCGATCAAGCATTTCCTTGAAATTACATTGGCAATCGACCTACAGATATCAACACTCTACCTACAGCTCCTACTTGAGGTGTAAATGAATTAAAACAAGCCCTCCGTACAAAACTCAAGTGTTAAATCAAACACAGACGCACTGCCTGCAAACCATGTAACGGCGGGCCGATAATCCAGCACGTTATCTGTACAGGCTCGGCACAACCCTCTAGTAGCTGTGGCCTGAGGCAGCTGGGACTCTCAGATATCAGGGATGTTCTGCTTGATTTGTATCTCTCTGGAGACGAAGAGTGAGTGAGCAAGTCTGTGTGTTGTGTGCCAGGGGAAGTATACATGCAAACCGTTATTACTCCATCAAGCCAATGTCCAATGAAGCCAATGAAATGTGTTAGAAAAAAATAACAGCTTCAACCTCTATAGGGACAAAGATCTGATCAAAAGGCTGGATTACATTAGTGTGCCCTCATGTGCGATATCACGATTATTTACACAATCTGCTTTTGAAGAAATATCATAGTATCATGCTACAGTGCATGTTCTATCAGTTGCAGTTCTGGCGCCTCAGCCCCAACATACTGTACAACGCAAAGCACATTCACATCGCATGTTAAAGCAGAGGTTACGCGTACGTGACATTGCAGTTATTAACAATCACTAAAGTTTATTATTTACATGCGCAAAGCCTTGCCGGTTAAAAAGATTTTTTTATTAAAGCCTGTCAAACAGAACGTGAGAACTAAACTAAGTCATCTTTCGCGTCTTATTGCGCTTAAACTGCCAAATACACACAAGGTTTACATAAACACAGTCGTCTTAAAGTGACAGCAGTGCCTAATAAACCTGCTGCCGCTTGTCATTAATGTTAATCAAACAATAAAAGACAAAGAAAAAAACACTTCATGCTCTTCACTAAATCAATTCATTTACATTTATGCATTTGGCAGACACTTCTATCCAAAGCGACTTACATTGCATTTCAAGGTACACATTTAGATTCTTATAAGTTCTTGCTTTCCTTGGGATCGCCCATGTCCTTGGCGTTGCAAGCGCCAACGCTCTACTGTTTGATCTACAGGAAAGCCTTCAGTAGCTTTAATAAGCATCAGTGTATATAGAAGTTATACATTGAAGTCTATGTTTAATTTTTACGTTTATTAAATTTCTCGAATGCTATTGTGAAAAAATAAAACACTGTTTATTTCATTTTTATATTGCATTTGTAATGTGCATCTTTGTTCTTATTTTTAATAACAAAGATAAAATTATGAAATAACGATTTTTATCTTCGCTAACCCCTAAATGGTCTGTCATTCTTTTTTCTTTTATATTTTCTTACCTTGTGAGGCTACATTTTTAAAATAACGAAATTAGTTTGGCTGCTCAGTCACTTGCAAAATCGTTAAAAAAACAACATTAAAAAAATCGTGATGTGATATTTTTGCCATATCACCCACCCCTAGTGCCCTGACATCACTATGGGATGCATGTAGCCTGAACTTTAACTCCCAATTTGACAGCTAAATAAGACATTGCAGAATAAACATTGCATATGAAAAATAAATTGATGACACTTTTTATAATAACATTATTAGTGGTCTCGCAAAGGACAGCTCCACAGAACCAGTAACCCTACAGTTAAACTCTGATGCGTGACTCGTCCCACACGCTTGCACTACGGACATGAATTGAAAGATGCCTCAAATCATACAGTTTGTTAATGAGAGATGTGCTATTACTTTTTTCAACAATCACTTCTGAGATTATGAAGTGTGCATACCATGAACACTTTACCACCATAAGGCCACGGGAGAGGATTTGTGAATGGAAGTGGAGTGATGTAATTGAAACTGGTACTGTAGGTCACATGATAAAGACAACATGGCGAATGTAGAACTTCTGGATTACATTTATACTACACAAATGCATATTATGTAGAATGTACTTTTTTAGCAGTTACAAAGTACCCAAAATTCTAAATAAGTCCCTACTTAAGAAAGTATGCGATTTCGGATGCAGTCGAAGATTTGAGCAAGTAAGCAACCACCTAACAACCAACCAGCCTACCCTAGCAACCACCCAAAAAATCCAAAACATTGCATAGCAGCATGTTAAAAACATTCAGTCTAATGAATAGGCTTATCAATACTTAGCTTGAGTAAAACTGCGCAAACAATTGTTCTTTGTGCCTTAGAATATGTTGACAATTAATTCCAGAGCTTTAAATAAATGGACACACTTCAGCTGTTAATGTAAATATTTGATACAGCAGATTTTAATGCCAAAACAGGGAGAATTTTACTTGAATTTCCATGCCAGATCAGATATTACAAACACGACTCTTTTAATTTGTTAAATCTAAAATATGTATTTTGTGCATATGACAAATTTAGAATAAAACAAAATATCATATTCAAATCTTAGATGACTTCACTCTGGCACACACTAAAATATTAATTAATTCATAAAACATTTAATTAAAAGCAACATGTTCATGTTAAACTTTCAATCAAGCTCAGAATGAACTCTGAATAAAACAAAGCTTTTTGTGGTGATTTTTTAAAAGTGCAAGAGTGATGGTGTAATTACAGCTGCTTTTTATGCACATCCTTTCAGGGAGAAACAGAGACGAACAACTAATTGCATTAGCAAACAGTGTTAAAGCAATGTGAATAAATGTTCTCTGAAAAATATATGCTATTTTGGAGGCAGTAAAAAAAACATTAAAGGGGAAAAGGAATGAGAACAAGGAGAGTGAAGACAAAAAGATGGGTAAAATACTATGAAAATTGGAAACGTCCAGAAAATGGCTGAAGGGCTACGGAGATAATGCAGCAATGAGAGATGACACACAGAGCATCTCTACATGAAAGAGATGCTCTTTACTGGCAGTCTCCTTCTCATATGATCCTTATCTGAGGGGGATGATAGTGCATATTAATTTGCATATACGTGCAGTTTGTGAACTTTTAAAAGCTTTATTTGTTGCAACGAAAATATTTGAAATAATTAGGTGCCAAATAACCTTTTTAAGTTGGCAAATTGCATGCATACATTTTACATCATATTTTTGTAATGAATATAAAGTGAAATACTGCTTTTCATAATTTTTCAGTTCAGATACATAATGTTAAATAATTATTATTATAATAATTATATAATTAAACACTGTTTTCAAAGTTTATATTACGGCTTTATATATGATCAAACATTTGCATGTGTCATTATATTATTAACATTTTACCAAAATCAAGCTCAAATAGAGCAAATTTCAGAGAATGTGTTCTCTGAAATGTCCATTATTAAAACAGCCGCATAGTGCATCGCATAACGTTTTCATTAACTTACATTATATTAAAGCTACTGTATGTGGGCACTCAGTTGTTTCTGTCACTTGGCCAAAATCTCATGTTATAAAAGATATTAAAGAAATTATGAGCAAGACACTCTTCTCTGCTCCTCAAATACATAAAACATTAGCCTTTATATATATATAGTGTTTCTTGAGTAAAGAAAACACTGTACATATTCAAACAACTAGTTCTTTATTTACTCTTGCATTGCAAACAAGCAGCGATGGTCCAAACTATAGAGGCGGGGTGGAGTTATGAGGTTTTCTGACAGCATAAGGATCCAATGGAGTTACGAGGTCTAACACAAGCTCTTTTTAATACTTTTAGTATTTTTTAATACTAAAATTTACGAAATATGGAGATACAAGGTTTCTGCCCGATAGCGACAATAAACTAGATTGTTTTTCTAGTTGCATTTGGTAAAGATTTGTGTTCCAGTTTAATGCTGTCACTCTAGTGACTGTATTTGTGCCACTCAAAAATCTCTTATTCCTTGCTTGTTTTAAAAACAAATTGTCAAATGTTTATTTATGAACTGTTAAAAGTGGTAGCCTGTAATTGCAAGCTATTTATATTCTGTATGTGATTTTCAGTGTGGTTCCCAATCAAAACCCACACAAAGTTCTCCCTAACACTTCAATCCTACAATTAGGCTAACTATGCTAAACAATAACCAATAGTCTTTGAAGCATATTTGAATGTTTTCATTAAATACTGTACCTCAAAATTAACAAAATGTGATTCCGAATATATATAATTAACCCACAAATTTCCATATGGACAGCCACACAGTCAGTGTAAGCATTACAAACCTAACCAACACTGGGGAATAATGGTTCTCGGCGCATTTAATCGATGACTAGTGATTCATGAATCTGTTTGACTTATTAAAAAGAAACATTCGTTCACAAATTGGACATCACGGGTCATGTGCAGAACACACTGGCCTGTACTCTAAAGATATAATTAACCAATGCCTTGTCACTAAATGAAATTTGATAAAAGAGGCATATCAACACAAATAGTTTTCCCATCTGAAAGTAAATTACGTTTTAATTTATTCCTGCAATTTTTAGTCACAGGTCGGTGCCCCTGCACAGTGTAAATGAAAAATGTAAATGAATGCAAGCAATCCTGCCTATAGAATATTCTCTGCATTCGCTGTACGCTCACGAGTGAGTCCACAGCAGAGGTAAAAACCAAAAAAGGTCTAAAATTACAAGCACCGGGAAGCTCAAAAGCTCTGTTAAAAGCACCCACAGACTCCCACAACACAAAGAGAGTCAGAGGCTCGTGGATCAGCACTCTCCAGTTATTGATTGTGATGCATGCAGATTCTATGATCTTGTGTGGGAGTTTTAACGCCGGCCGGTGCAGAATGCAGCCACTGACAGTTGAAGCATCACACAGGGAGTGGGGCAGAGTAATGGCACAAAAGAGGGAATGACTTTGCAAGCTCTCTAAAAATAGGCTCTTAAATTCATTGGGATGTTAGCCATTAAACTGAAGCAGCAGGGAGGGTTTTGTGACAATGCTGCAATGCTGCCGAGGCTCTCTGTGGCATGTGTACATGTCTGCCTTCCTTGTCAGCATGGTGGATGCATCCAGAACTGAATAAGATGAGTAAGCTGACTGCTATTCTTCTGTTTTCCAGAACAGTCACCACTGCGATCAGCAAAAAAAAAGAGAAATGAAACAAAGCAGGTGAGCAAACAAATAAACAGCCCTCTTTTTTCCCCATCCCACGTGTGGCACTGAGCGGAGCAGGGGAGCTGCGCTCCAACAGGGTCGCCAGCTGAGAGCATATGGCTGACAGGTCAATGGCCATGAGCAATACAGTCACTCACATTAACACCCACACAAATGTATTTATATGGGCAAATATCACAATGTATAAAGCTCACGTAGTGGGCCAGTGCACAGAAAATTACCTAACATCCTGCTGCAAATTACTTTGTAATCTTAATAACATGCATCATTTTTCACTACACGATCCAAACATCAACAGAAGAGCAATTTCTTCAATGCTGCAAATGTCATAAACAAGCTTAGGGCTCGACAATAATGGCCCGACGGCTCGGGGACAGTGTGAGACGGTTTTGGGCAGGCTGACAGAAATGCCACTTGAACTTATCAGCAGCGTTGCTACTTCTTCTTACATTTGTTGATCATAGTCATATAATTTGACTTGCAATCTTATTCTGCAGTTAATTTTGCCAAATTAGATATAAATAATCTACACAAATTAGGAAATTTAAGCAAGAATAAACTGTCTTCAAAATCAAATCTGAACACACACACATACATACATATATATATAAGCAACATTGTTAGTAATAATTTGTACAAAAATAATAAATTTTCAGTGTTTTTATTTAATTTCAAACTGTTGTTGAGCTCATTAAACTATTTCAATTAGAGTCATTTTCTTTTTAAATCAGGCACTGTTTATAATATATTTAGGCTTTATTTAAAAATGGTCAAAATATTTACAGAAATATGTTTCCTTCCCTGTCACTGAACTCACGGATAGCATTATATACAAGCAGCTTTAATATTAGTTTATCAACAGTACCGGTAGTAATATGTTTTTTTCTCATTGGATGGAGATAAAGGAAAACACAGGCAAGCAGCCAGAGATGGAGCAATAATGACCATTAGAGGTGAGACTGTGTAAGAACATACTATGTGACTTCATTACAGATCAAACCAAACTTGTTGTATTATACCACGACTCCACTAGTTCCCATAAAAACAGTCAACCATCTCTTTTAAATTCTCAGAGACACATCCTTTACCCTTTCTCTGTGTATAAAAGCCAACTCTAAAAGTATACATAAATATTGCAGTGTACCTTCTCTCCCATTTCATAGTGCATTTGCAGTGATTTTCTATGCGCTCCATCGGGTTTTTTTTTTATGGGCTGAGTACATTTTGTTTTAAGAACAGGTTTAGACGCTTGCATGATGTGTGTGTGTGTGTGTGTGTGTGTGTGTGTGTGTGTGTGTGTGTGTGTGTGTGTGTGTGTGTGTGTGCACTTCTCCAGTGGCAAATATTTTTGAGTAGGATGATGGACTGATAGACTTCTGACAACTGATACTTCAGCAGTGAGAAGGCCGTGAAACAACGCACTCTAACAATCACTTACTAAGCAAATGCGGTAGGTTTTTCAGCCTTGTAGATCTCTAAATCAATAACATAATGCTGTAAATGAAAAGAGCTATGATGTGGTCATCTTCCTTTCCAGGCCAACTGCCTGAATAGCTTCATATGTGTGTGTATAAAGTAGCCTACTGTGTTATAGTGGGCTAATAGAGGCCCTCTCAAAACAGACTGCACAAATACTATTGGTGAAATCTAGATCATTGCATGCACAAAGTAATAAAAAAAAATGATATTGTTAAGTTCTGCACATCAAGGTAACTGCAGCGTCAGCAAATAAAATGTTGTGATGAAGATGCACGATCATGTCTGCAAAATGCCACTGAATTCAGCTCTCTCCCTCTCTCTATTTTTCTCTCTCTCTCTTTTTCTCTCTCCCTCTTCTCTCTCTCTCTCTCTCTCTCTCTCTCTCTCTCTCTCTCTCTCTCAGGCAGCAGGATTTCTAGCCTTCTTGTCACTATGGCAACACCTAAAGTTAATTGGGTACCTATGCAGTGTTGGGCAGACTCAAACAGCGTTCTCCTACAAGACCATGCATCTTTTTGAAGTAACATACACGTTGAGAGTGAAATGTGGCAAGTCTTAGTTGTCTCATTAAACAAATGTGCTGTAGCATAGAAAGTAAAAGCATGTGACATTCCAATGTTTTGCCTGTTAATAACCAGCACTAGGTTGGATTTACTTAGTTTATCTTTTTAACAATATTTAATGTTTGTATTATATTATATTATATTTAATATTTAACTATATGTTTTATCTCATAACTACAAAGTAAAATGTAAAATATTTTGAGATACATCCAATAGGATTTACCTTAGAACAAAATAAATACATTATAGTTATGGAATCAGATATGAAATTTAAGATTTATTGAGATCAATTTGATCACATAAGCTTTTTGAAATTTTATAAATTTGGTCACATAAAGTTTGATTCCATAGCATACGAATCAGCTATTTTATAGTAAGTGTTTGCACTAAGCAACCGGGTCTAAAAAAGATATGTTTGAAATTAGAATTTATTGTAAGGCCACATTTGTGAAAAAAAAAACAAGATTGAATAGATAAAAAGTAAAATACTTTTCTCATTTAATCTTGTAGTATTTTGTCTTCATATGTGTGGCTACCTACTATAAATTCTCAATTCTCCAGAAGGACATATATTGGTTTTGGTTGAAAGAGGAGTGTCTCGTGGGACCAACCCTAAACTGGTCCCTTCTGAAATAGATGAGGTAAACCTTATCTTCCTCCACAACATAAACCCCAACCCCCACTCCATTTCCTTTCTGCAACACAAAACCCTACATTACAAATGAAAATCCAATTTGTTAAAATCTTTCACAAACCCAGCCTCCTCTCAGATGAATATATTACTGTCTATGGTGATGTCTCAAGCTAGCGATCCATCCGTAAGCGCTCACACAAGCTAGCTCTGCCCCTGATTTATGACATACATAATCAACTGAGGAACTTGGCTTACTGCTGAGATCACAAGAGCACAGAATATCAAGTCTGATATAGCAGGATGCACCATTAATGAGATGCTTAATGAGAAAAAAAATCTGAACATACTCCACGTATTCGCTGCCATTAAATGCACTGTAATGCCAGGCTTTATTCTAATAAATGCAAATGTTCGATCAGAATATATTTTTCTCAAATTGGCTATACTGGGCATCTGCAAGAGGACGCATTTGTACTGCACATAACCTAAAACTATTAAATACGACTCTCTAGATGTGCTGGTTAATCCAACAACTGCTAGGAGCATGTGTGCACAACTGTGTTTGATGGAAATGTAATAACATTAAATACGTAAACTGAATTTTTATATATTCGGGAAATACTCAGCCTTACTTATTTTTTTCCCCTTAAAAGATTTTAAATTTTCTATACTGCTGTTTGAAGAAAGACCATAGACATATAGATGTAATGATCATGGCATGCAGAAGTTCAGATAATAAACAAGCAAATTAACTGTCAATCTCCCAATTCCAAATGTCCTGTATACTGGACAAATCTGTTTTTCTTGACATATATGGCAACAGTTATGCTGTCAGCTTAAAAAATATATATATATATTTTTAATCTTAAATATAAAATTAGAATAGTTATAATGTATTTGTAAAAATATTATATGGCACAATATAAAATGATGCTCCACATAAATCACTAAAGATTTTTTTAAATGGTTTAAAATACATTTTGAAAAAGAAGACTTTCTATATAGGATGTTAAAATGTAAGTAGCACTTCATACAGTGTCCATATTGTCAAATTACACAGTGCCCATGTTAAGACAATTACAACAGGACTTACAAAAACAGGAAATAATTACATATTAAATGCATGTTGCTCATTAATATCATTCACTACTTACTCACGTACTGAAGTGAAATAAATAATTATCTTTATTTCTTCAATATTTTTTTATCTAATAAATCTGATAGTCCAAAATTGTACATGCAGTAGACACAAAAATACGCTATGTTTGCTTTGCAATAGCTACGATGATAAAAATAAACATTTTATTTTATCAGAATAATATCTTATTTCACATTTCAGCATAGTGGGAACTGGATATTATAGTTCCCCTGCTATTTAATATGCAGCATTTAACATGATTTATTTGTAAAGTTTCATATCTCAGGAGGACTGAGGACGATAATGATCGATGAATCATCTCTATAGTAATGGTTGGCTTTATGAATGAGACAATGAGCAGTTGTCTCATTTGCAGAAAGACAGCATCCATTTGCTTTTTTGAGTCTCTCTAATTGTAATGAAGCCAGGACACATCCTGTCACATACATTTCAATCTCACTTGCATCATTTCAGCCTTGTCCATATGTTTAGCAGCTACAAGGATGCGTTCACAAAAAAAAAATCCTTCTTGATATGATGCAGACGCTTCCTCTCTAAGATGGAGGCTGTCTGTATCGTAGCTCAGGGTAAGAGCTGAGCATCTGAGGAGTAAAGTCTCACTTAAAATCTACTCCTTCATCCCCACAGACTTCTTCAAGTACATATGTAATGAACACAGTTCCTGAACACCTGTACATTGATGGACATGCAACTGTGAGTGTGGACAAGGACTGTATTTTACTGATATAAAACAGGCAAAAACAGGTTAATCGATTACATCTCAAGGGAAAACTTTTGACAGAATCACGACAGAAAAGCATCCAGCACTAGCAACAACAGTACATATGCAACACCTACAGACAGGCAACCTTCAATCACTTATACAGTACAAGCACATTGTTTGAAATGTAAAATAACATCTTGTGATAAATGATGTAAGGATGAACAGTTATTTATCACTAATCATAGCCATAAGACTTGCCATAAAGTTCAAGAGCACAAAATGATAAAACGGTGCCTAGAGACAAGAAGACTGTGCACGATTCAGCACTGCACATTATTCCAAAGGAAATAAATGCCTGTCTTCATAATCTCTCTCTACCATTTAAAACCACGCTTGCCCAATCTTCTGGTTCTATTCTTTTAAATAATGTCCACTTTTCACAATCCAATAAAAATTCAAATTAATAAAATTAAGTATAGATGAACAAAATAAGTATTGTCCAACATTTTTCTCATTCACTATCAGGTTTCACTCAGAAAATCATCAAATTCCAATTCTATGTTGATTTTAGAATCAATACATAAATGATGAATAGGCAATGTAGCTATAAAGGTGAACTGGGTCAATTTAATCATAAAATATCTTTTTTTTCATATGCATTCATATGCATCTTTCAACATTATTTGCCTGTGCACAGCTACATTAGCTCAACCAATGGCACGAGGGGGTGGGACTATCTGTTTGGCTTCCCAATGGAAGACAGACAGTGCTCGGGAAACCTGTTAGAAAACAGTTATTTTTCAGTTTGCTGATGCTAGGGGTGCAAAAACTACACACTACACCATTAAAGCACAAAGGTGCGAGGAAACATATCTGTAATTTCCACAAAACAAACGGGAAACTTCTACATGATTTCACCTGCGATTTATTAGTGTTCAGCGGATATGACTGTTTATATAGTGTATGCACTCAAAGCTCTAAAAACAGTTAAATATGGCCATACAGAAAGTGGGGGGCCAAACCATAGCTCACAAATCCACAGCTTTTCTTTCAAAGTGTCTCCTCTTGCGGCTCCACCAACTGCCTTCTCTTATGTAACCCACTCTGCTTCCTCAGCCCGCCTGTCTTCATTGGCTGATTTCTCTTTTCCACATTAGCACTTTCACCTCTATTACCACCACTATCATGTGTATTTGTGATGACTGCCAAAAATTACGAACATTCTACCCCCTTTTTACTGCTCAACGAAATTCATTCATATTTACTTCAGAAGCATTAGACTTTGCAAATGAAAAAACAACCACGAGGCCTTGAAAGATAACTAAAACTTCTTTAATAATCTTGACAGGTAACAGCCTGGCCAGAGAAGGAGAAACCAGCAAAGATGATCCATGATCTCCTCCTAACATACGAGAAGCTTTAATAGTATCATTGTCCTATATACCTCCGTTAAACAATTTCCTTCTCATTAATTAAACATACACTCCATCAATATGCCCTAGGAGTGCTTGTGCCTATCAGGTATTGCATGCGGCGCACAAGAGAAGATATATGCTTGATTTATTTCCCATTGCTGCATGTCATACATCAAAAATGAGAAGGAAATTATCACAGAAAGAAAGAATAAGCAGGAAATGTCACATCTTAAGGGTTCATTTATCTGGTTTACAGCAAATGCTGCCAAGAACACATGCATAATTCATTATTAAAACAAAAGCGAATGAGTGAAAAACCGCACTGCTTTTGACTGATGCCTCTCCCATCCTCTGAACAGAGGCAGAATTAGTCAGCTCCTTGCTCACGCCTTCCCTCCCTGCGCTTGGTGAAATTTCACCCTCGCTGCCACCGAGATCTCACCCTCCATTTTCTCTGCGTCTCTACCACTCTCTCTGCATTCTCTCTCCCTCAGCCATTCACAAATACCAATAAAAACCTGTGCACTCGCACACACCCTCACATCATGCACACGCATTGAAGGCACAGAGCATGCATGCGGGCTTGTTCTCACACGAGAGCCTGCTTCCTCCATTTTATACATTCAGAGCGACCCTTCCCCCACCCCTGCTGCCACTTACACACACACACACCTCACTTAATTACAGCTTCTGTTCCCTGGTTCGGTTTGATATGCTCTGCTCTATGAGGTTAAAATCTAGCTGAAATGGTCACTGACCAGAAGTGTACATTAGACTTCATAATCCGCCTCGCCTCTGGCTGTATGTCAATCAGCGACTAGAACAACAGACTGGAAATGCATTAGAAAATGCACACACATCTTCAGATCCATAAAACATCCACATCTTCATCTCACCAATCTAGAATAAGAATCCATTACTAATTGGATATTATATTTGATGATGTGTTTTGCCTGGTCAGCAGCGTTGGCAGGTCACTGCCATCCTTGTATTAAATTGGCAGAGCTACATTCACTTGTTGCGTGGTCACAGCGGCCCTGTCAGTCCTTGTCAGATGACGGTTTAGATAAGTATGTACGTAGGGGATTGATGAAGCCATAAAGCACTGATAGAGCAGTAAATACATGAAGATTAAACTCCTTCTCTGCGAGAATCAATCTCGACAGGCATACTGTAAGATTACAGCACATGCAGTATGAAAGGATCAACACTGGATGAATCCCTTAAAAAACGATGTATCTTCTAGAAGCTACAAGGGAGCTTGCTATTTCTACTTAGTTTCAACCTAGCAACCACATACACCAACTGCCTACCGCCTGCTGCCTACTCTCGATGCCCCCAGCGGCCCAGAAACGGCATTTACCTGGTCGTACCAGTCCCGGTTGGAACAGGTGCACTCGGGCCACCATCCTCCTTGCCCTCCTGAGTTGTTACCATTCACCTTGGGGGCGCCCTTGGATTGGCTCTTGGGGTTGGGGCCTCCAGGACCCCCAGCTGACATCATTTTCCCTTTACTTCTCCCCAAAGTGCCCCCTCCACCCATTCCCCCTCCTCCGCCCGAGGTTTGGGGCGGTAAGGTCTGGCCGCCTCCATAGCCGGCCGGGTATCCATAGGGTTCGGGCTGCCAGTCTCCATATGCCGGGGCATCCATCCTGCGCAGGGCGGCCATGCGGGTCACTTCATAGCATTCTGGGCACTTGCAGCAGTGATGATGTTTGTGCATGCTGGCTAGTTCACACGGTGCGGCGCTCTCTGTCTCTTTCTATCTCACTGCTGCTGCTGCTGCTGCTGCCTGCTCAGATCAAATACCGCGCGCAGTGCCACTCGGCTCACGGAACGGTAGCACAAATGGCAGGAATCTTCACAAACCCTGTTATCCTCCTCTTTGTTCCTCCCGATCCAGAAAAAGAGATGAGGAGGTAGCAACAGGGCGATGAAAAATAGAAAAAGATTGGTAGTCTTCCTCCGGTCGATGCAAAAGGTTTGGAAAAATAATGCTAAAAATAGTGTGTATGATCTCGGAATCAGAGACCAGCCCCGATGGTCGAGTTTTCTTCCTGCTTCTGTTGGTTCACAGTGATGTGTATATAAATTCATAGATATATATATTCATTTGTTTATATATGTATATATTTACACACACACAAATACATATAAAAATATCAATATAAACAGACAAGCACAAATACAGTTATATACAGGTATATATGTATACATATATAATTCTATAAATATTTATATGCGTGTGTACAAATATATATATATATATATAAACAATTTCTATATATATAAATGATATCCGTGATCAAATCTTCCTTTGTAAGTCTCTGCTTGCCAGATTTCTTCCTTCTGCGTTTCCTCCTGATTTGGGAAGCGTTATCTTGCCTTCTTTCTCTCACTCTTTTCCCAGCCTGCAGAGAGGAGCTGAGCGCTGGATTGACTCTCAGCCTGCTTGCCCTAGATGTGGATTATACGAAGGGATGCAAGCAAGCGAGAGAGAGTGAGGGAGAGGGAGAGAGGGAGAGAGAGAGAGAGAGTGTAGCAGCATCCCTCTAGCACCTCAGCCCTGACAGCCACAGCCAATCAACTCACAGCACAGCCATCAGCAGCAGCACCAACACAGGACTGACTGCTTAAGTGACTGCTCTTAAAGGGCCAGCGCACTCGAAAATCAGCCAGCACACAGAGCCCGTATTGAGATGCAGAGAGCACATTATTCAGCTCCACGGTTTTACTGTAAGAAAGACTGGATACCTGATTCGAGGGTTTATATCGCAGACGGGCTACAGTACATAAGGGGCTGATGGAAGACTATGTTTTAATCCATTTGTGTATTCATTTGTCAAGTCACTGTAGGATTTACTAAAACCACGCAACATATGGCGGTCATACACTATGCGATTTAAGCAAGGTTACCAACTCACGTACGAGTAAATCGCATGCGATGTAAATCCAAAGCTCATGATTTATGTGCTCACACTATACAGTCCAATCGTCGAACTGCGACTATTAAATTATTATTACTATTATTATTATTATTATTATTATTAGGGTAGGCCTACATTTATTATTAAATTCATATTACAATTAATTCGCAATAATTTTTTGCAACACGAACTGGAAGCAACAGTTTGCTAAATTGCAGCTTGTTTGATTGCTACAGAACTTGTGTAACAATATATCGTGTCACAATATATCGCACTACAAAAATGCAACAATATGTATCATGGATAGTGACAATATATATTGTGTATTGTTCACCCAAAATAAAAATTACTGTGTGAGAAAAAATTCAAGTTTACAGAGTTACAGTGTTGAATATAATGTATAATAATGCAATGGGGGAATATTTGTGGGTTCTGATAATGCCAAATGTCTGATGTTACCAGTAAAAAGTGGCCTACATTATTTTAATTATTTTAAATATATCTAGTCATTAGCCGTGTTTCCATTAAAAATTCGCGCAAAACTTTTGCAATTTTTTCTAAATATCGATAAAAAACTATTGCGAAATGACGGCGTTTCCATTAACCGATGTTATGCGACTAAAACGTAATTTTTTCCTCTCGCGAAAAGTCATTCCAAAAATCATGGCAACGGACGTTGGTAGGTTTATATATATCACAGCCACGTACCGCACTAGACATTATTATTATTAACGGAAGGAAACATAGACATTCTTCTCTGAGGTCTTGATTGTGGCATTTCTTTGAGGTTTAGAATCCAGTATTCCTGTCAATTTTTTGTCTTTTATGAATTCAATAAAGAACTCCGTCTTGTATTCTGTCCAAACACACCGCGCCTTCTAAGTCAGCTGACCCTTGTCATCCTTTTACCATATGTCTTGGAGTATCGCAATAATATCGTATCGTGAGTTCAGTATCGTGATATGTATCGAACCGTGACATGAGTGTATCGTTACACCCCTAGAACTTATAGATCTCCCTCTTTTCACTTTCTTTCTTGATGAAATGGTTTAACTTCTGTTTTCACACAGGTGCAGTGAGGGAAAAAAACACTGAGTTAAAGGCAATCGGTACGTAGATCTGCTTCAACTGTGTGATACTCTCACGAAGGGCGACCACAATTTCTGACATGCCAGAAATTCATCCAACCATCCGATTGCCGGTCGGGAGATGTTTATCTCGTTTACCCCTGTACACTGCATGAACACTGCACGACAATAGATGCACAACAAAGCTGAAAATCTGCTGAAAAAAAACGAGTCGCACTAGTCAGAATTTAGACGAAATTTCCAGTGTATGCCTAACCTTAGACACAACAAACTAGCTATGAAAAAAATGTAAACGCTTGATGATAAACTCCAGGAAATAGTGCATACATCAAAGACAGAAGCAGATTTTACTTCAAAGGATAAAACAATGAATTAAAATTAATTCATAGTTTCAAAGACGGTGCACTCATTGTTCTTATGAATGGGAAAAAGTGCAATGTGCAATATAAACCCCACTTTATAAATAAAAGAGCCAATCACCAATTGCATCACTGCAGCTGCCATTAGAAGCTCTGGTTGCAATAGAACAGTCAGTGTCCTGAGATGCACAACATTTTAACACTTTTTAAATGCAAAATAAACACCATTTATCCAAAAAACAACTCATGTCAGATTTTCTTGCTGTTATTTAAATGCGAGTGTGGCAACCAGTTTTTGAGATTTCAGGATTTTCCCATTCAAGTAGATAGGACTTGGTCTTGGATGCCGAGTGAACAAACTTTACTTGAAAGAGATTGTGACATTTCCTGTTAGTTTTGCTTTGTAGGGTTTTGTTATCTTCTGATGATTTGTTATTTATCTTTAAGGTGCAGTGATTCGGATGTTTCTTTAAAAGTTAAAATATTCTCTTTAGCTGATTTTAAATGTTTTATTTGTATCAAATGTTAATACAAAATTGTATTTAATCAGAATGGAATGTGTATTCACATTAAAGTAATCAATCCAGAAATTCATTCATCAAATTAACTGCACCATTTTTAGAAAGTTGTTTCTTGAAAACCTTGGTAGCTACAGAATGTTGAGTTACACAATTTCCTGTGTTTATTGTTTCCTAATGTATTAGGAAGACATTACAGAGAAGACATTACAGAATTGAATGACAGTGGAAATGAAGATCTGCATTCCTAAAGGCAGCATTACATTTTTTTAATTTGATTACAAGTTACCCAGGTGACCCACCGTTTGAGGCTTTTAAAAGGATTTCTGAAATTACACAATT
Organism: Scardinius erythrophthalmus; assembly: GCF_964197995.2. Lineage (NCBI taxonomy): Eukaryota > Metazoa > Chordata > Actinopteri > Cypriniformes > Leuciscidae > Scardinius > Scardinius erythrophthalmus. Next base: position 19,484,841 of record NC_138233.1, on the reverse strand, counting down.
TCATAGCTGAATCAAAACAGAGGCCTTTTAGACTGTTATACTATCTAATGTGCTTGAGTATGAACATTAGAAGCCAACTGACTGTTTTCTAATGTGACTATATGCACGCATGGACATTTGTGTGTGTGTTTCTCTGTTTATGCACGTGTGAATGTGCTTGTTTTTGTGGCTGAGTCAGTTCTAATAAGCACTGCACACTATTCTATTCCGACCCCACCAGGAGGCAAAAACAGCAGGCTCAGCCACACTTAATTATATGCAACGGTAACTCACATCATTACCACAATATACTAACTTTCCGATTTCCAGGAGGAAGGCCAATCCGAGATCAGAATGATCTGAGAAGCACACACAAAAATTGCCAAAGCCAATGGGAAGCGTACGGGTGGTGCTTGGTGGCTGAAAAAAGGCTATGCAAGCATATTCATCACAGCACACATGACTGGGCACATGTTGCGACCACCCGGTTCCCTCTGCTCCCCTTGTCTATACAGCACATTCTTATATAGGATGAAGACTTCCATGGTCTCCATAGAGGAATTTTTAATGTAGCTGACCAAGGATGAAGAGGAGAGTGGAAGGCAGGGAAGCAGAGCGTGCTTATATGCATGCATTACATGCTTGCATTCTGCCATGTGTTTGTGTCAGTAGCTTCCAGAGTGTGAGTGCATGTGGGCGTTTCTAGTACCTCTAGGGGAAAATGCTGCTCCTTAAAGAATTACATAATATCACATCTTAAAAAACACACAAAAAAAACAGTCACAGCCAATCAATGTCCAAGTCTGTCAATATTAGCTAGAATATCAGTACACTCACCATAAAGGATGATCAGAACCTTAAACCACAACCGCTGCCAAAAATGCTTAATGCATGTAAAGAGGCCATGTGTTGTGAGTAACATTTAGGCGACGCTTAAATGTCATCTAAGACGTTCTTGCTACAATAATTATGTAAAATGTAAATCCAGTGCAGAAATGCTATAAAAATTATTAGATTTAAAGCTGGTACAGCATGTTTTAATATGGCTGAAATATACATTTAAAACTGTATTAATTTCTATCTGCATCCATATTCTCTTTTGCAAATGACCACATTGAGAAAGAGTGTGTGATGGTAGATAGATGAATCCTCCCAGGCTGAATGAAGAACAGTACTACAGATGGATGGTTAAAAAAAGAGACAATTTAAGAATGTACCTTCTATCTGCTTGATGATTTAGATTACTCATTGACTAAGAATTCAGAGTATTCTTAGTTTAAAAATATATTTGCAAATCTTACACATAGTATTCTATACTGCATGTCTAAGTGAATTGGCACATCTTTCCAGGAGAACGAAAACCAACCTGACCTACTCTTGAGAAATTGGAAGAAAGCCTTTTGTTGATTTATGAAATAAATGAGAATGATTGTGTGATGGTTTTACAAAAGGATTCTACTTGATTACACACAGCATATCTCATATCTGACAGCCTCATTGTCAGTTTCTGCATTCCCACATTATATAAACCCCCCCAGCTGGCCTCACAACCCCCACATATTCTCTCACATCGAAGGTATCTATAGAATATTTCTGGAATTTCTGTGCATTCTCATAGCAGCCCATGTGACTGCACTCTTGTCACCTGACAGGATGTATGTCCAAATAAGGTGAGATGAGACACAGGCAGTCTTAAAGGGGCAGTTACATTCTTGAAGGTTTCCTTTGAATGAACCACAGAGAATCGCTGTATGAAACAGGTGCAGAGCAGCCTTTGAAAGACAGTGATTATAGTCAGGAGAATTTCTTTTTTTAGTAAGCAACATAAGCATGATCCAATAATTATTAGTGCATGACATACATGCAACCACTATAGATTTCAGCTCACAATGCATGTGCATGGCTATAGAGACTAGTCATTCGTAACACCGCTGCAAGGCCAAGAAACGGTTTTGGGTTCTCACCTAAACGCTCGTAACTCATTGAGTCGTTGCTCCTTCACACTGACACAATAAACTAAAGTGCCTGTGAAGGCTGTGACTCCTATTAATAGGCCTGGTGACAGAAAACAGCTGCTGCACCAAACACCGCACATCCGACTGACAGTGTAATGATAAGGGAAATGAGAGAAAGAGAGAGAGGAAAAGAGAGAAAGGGAATATGAGATGCTTGCGGAATGAGGTCTTGAAGAGAAGAGAGGGTCTGATAAGGGCCACGTGCACACTGCAAGGTGCGAGAGTGATAGCCGCATTGAACAAACCCCCTAAATGATCATACTCCGAGGCTACGTTCACAGAGGCAGTGTTTGGGATTGACAACCATGCTGAATTGTCCTGTTCACACAATAGAAACAGATCGAATAATATTTGTATGAACGAATAATACAAAGTGAAGTCAAGCACCTTTTCTATGCTCAAGGTAGTCGTGATTAATGCTTGCAACTATAGCGACAGTTAGGGCTGCACAATTAATCGCAATTTCATGATATGGCTTAGTCCAAAGATCACATTGCAAACACTGCGTTTCAATTAAATAAATATATGCGCTGCATGTTTCAGAATGAAGAGCAGCACTGTGTTCTTTTACATGCAAGCAGCTCACGATCCAGTGTTTTTGATATCTCAAAGTGAATCAGTTGACTGTAAAATGCCGATCCACATGAACTCATCTCTACATGTGCTCTGAGTTTGGCTCACTCAAGCCGCCTTTCCACTGCACAGGACAATCGACAGCCGATGGACCGGAAGTCATTCATTTTCTATGGAGAGTCGCACAGGAGATGCGGATGCAAAATTTTCGCATCCGATTTGAACTTGAGCGACTACACCGTATGCGACACGCCGACCGGATGTGATGTAATCCAATGTATTTCAATCAGATGAGAAAATCAGTGAGAATTATTAATACTTTTTGTTTAACTTTATCAGAAACACTTGATACACTTAAAAACTTTTAAAAATGCATGGTTATTGATAAGTAATCAATTATAATGTAATATTTATATTTTTTAATCATGTGTGGCACCGTATTGTCCCTAAAATTATTGGCGGTTATTTGTCATATTAGCATAGCTGTTTGTTTGCATTCATTTAATCATTCCACCATGGTGAAAGTTTGAAGGATAAAGGCTCTTGCTTTTGCATTCCTTTACTGGAGAAGTCAATGTGGGAAAAACACTAACTCGAGAATTACCGTTTAGTGAAAGAGATGCGCCGTAACGGGGAAGATTTACGAGACAGCGACAGTTTACCCATGTTGCCACGCAAGATCATACTGAAAGTTCATTACGACTGCCACTGGGGGAAGAATTCCGACAGTCGTATCCGAACGCCGTGTGTAGCGGAAAGGTGGCTTTCTAGCGTGCATTTCTCAAAGTTCAAGGCTCAAGAAAGAAGGAGGGGAGAACATGACACTGAATGTAAAGTTTTAATCACAAAATTAACAACAATACGAAAGCTGACTGCAGCATACACATAATTACGTGATTACAGTAATAAAGATGGCAACTTGCGAACCTGAAAGCCTTATCACAATTAACAAATCATTATGTAATGTCCAATTGAGCAATTAATTAATTTGACAAATATTACTTAACCAACAGCAAATTTTAATGATTTTTTGTTTACAGTAGTGAATGTAGTTGTCACTTTTGTTTAACCGAACGGTGTGTGGTGTGCATAACTATATTTAGTGCTCTGCTTTTTAAAATATGTCATCAGCAACTTGTTCAGTTTGGATCCCACTACTTTGTTGAAGTGAATTTGGTTGTAAAAAATGATTGTCACTCACCTTAACAAGCTGTAGGCCTATGTGTACAAAACAGATTTAAGCACTCAGAAGATGAGTGACATCCATATTTAGCTGCATTGTGTACGTGGTGAGGTGTTGTAGGTGTTAAGAAGAGGAGTGAGTAAAATAATCATGCATTGGGCCCAGAGAGCAGAATAAACAGAGAAGAGCAAAGTAAAAAGTAAAGAGGGAATGCAACCATGAGAAAGATATGACTGGACTGAAAATGACTCTGGGGGAGGGTAACTCAAAAAATGTTTGCTGATGAACAACTGGGAATGAGAAAACATGATCATAGAGAGGGTTCTGAATGCAGAGAGAGATTCCTTTGTGTTGTCAAATACACATTATGCATTGTTAATTATGCATTCTCTCGCATTCATTCTTCTCAAGCGTTGCATAAACACCCTGTCGGATGCAAAAACACACATTTTTGCCATGTTATGTGGCCGAACGCATATGAAAGATGCAGAAAGATGCAACAGAGACAGGAAAACAGCGACAGAGAGAGCAGGAGCGAGAGAGGCAGCCAGTCTGTAGGGATGCAAGTAGGGGGAGGAATTTGGTTTCCATGGCAACATGCGGGAGGCTGAGCTCTAGGTGTCCGTTCCAGCTCTAACTGCGTTGCACTGCACCGGCCCTCGCCTCGCCTCGCTCCCCCCATCCTCCCCCACTCGCTTTCCCTCTGCAGCTCTCTCTTCATCCCTCCCTTCCACCTCATACCCCTCCTAATGTGTGGAAGACACGACACCACATTCAGCTCAGCATCAGCCAGCCCTGCTGTCAACAGAACGCTGCTGCCTTGCAGAGAGCCTGCGCTTTGATGTAGACAATGGAGGCTCTCTGTTCTGTCCCACGCTCTTCAGCCACGACCCGAAACCACACCCACACGGCCATCTCCACCTCACACCCCCATCCCTCACACTAGATCTCCGCTCATCTGAAACGCTAGTGCCCGCAGGCACTGTGCTGCCACATGCCGCCGGGGGTGCTGTGATTGGGAGGACATGAAAATGAGAGCTGCCATGATAGTAGAACACGATTGTTGTGAGTATTTCTGGAAAACTGTGTGATGACAGTGTCATCATGGCTGATTTCACTGCTGCCTGGCTACAATCTACATATGTTGACACAACTGCACTGCAACCATCCATGTGTATTCACTAATATGAATATGCATCGTGAAAAACATTTCGAAATTAGCTTGTGGTCAAAATCTAACCAATGGAAATGTGTTTTATGATTGCATCATATTCATAAGTATTAAATTGCACACCACTGAGCCCAACAATAAAGATCTTGATATTTTCAGAGGCCCAAATTTTGCTCTTAACAATGTTTTAATATGTTAGAGGGAATTTTATTTTATACTTTTCATAAACTTTTTCAGTAACACTTCACAATAATGTTTCAAATTAGTTAACCTCTTTAGTTAACATGAACTAATAATGAACTGCACTTCTACAGCATTTATTAATCTTTGTTAATGTTAATTCCAACATTTACTGATACATTATTAAAATCACAAGTTGTATTTGTTAACAATAATTAATGCACAGTGAAGGAACATGAATAATCAATAACTAACATTAAAAAAGATTAACCAATACAGTAACAAATGCATTGCCAATAGTAAGTTCAAGTTAATTAACACATTAACTAATGTTAACAAATGAAACCTTATTGTAAAGTGTTACCACTTTTCTTTATAAAAATAAAATAAAATATAAAAATCTGGAAATTATGATACTATAATTTAACACAGTGACTGCTTTAAATCCAAACACTGGAAAATGGTGGCATACGGTCATTTGTTTATGATTTTCCAGCCCATTCTCATTCTTTTTTAATCAGCAAGATAATGTCATTTTGTCACAATGAACATTTATTCTAAATCAGCAGAATCTGCCACAACAATGTTCAGTAGATCACACAAAACTACATTTTATAAGTTTCCAAGGCATAACAACACATGGTATGTCGTTCACACAGAACATGTTTTTTCATTCCACTGTGTTGCTTTTCCATTCATTTAACTTCAGACGACATCTAAAAAAATGCAGCACTCATGCGAAAGACACTGAAAACAGAGATGTGACAGGACAGTAAAGTATGTCCTTCTAGTCTGTTTACATAGACAACCAGTTAAAAATCAGGCAGCGGAAAGTGTTGTGTGTGAACAACTGACAGTATCGCCAACAGGCTGAAACTTTCTCACACTGTTCATAAACCATCAGGCCGTCCTTAATTGATAATTGCTGAGCACTGACACATGAGATGTACTAGACATCAAAGTATAAACAAATCTACCTATGCCTATACCAAATCCTATGCCAGTTTAGAGCTCATGTAACATGTTATGCGTTATAAATCTTCTATTTTTATAAAAAGTAGTATTCCTGATTCAGCAACCACTAACCTTTGGTGCCTCCACATGGGATCGGCTTACTAGTCCAGCCACTCTCTCCACCTTCTGAGAGCTCCTCCTGCTGGTCACACGCACACGTGACACACCCTCTTCACCCGAAGTCTGCAAATCCAAATCACACAGAATCAGTAGATTGCACAGATAGACCAAATTTTAAATAAATAAATAAATTGAAGTAGGGGTTCAATTTAGTCAAACATAGTGGTTCTGAATACAAATATAGCAATTTAACAGAGAATAGTGCAGACAGGTTAGCATCACCATTTGCAAGATGGTTTATATGGACACAGACATCTGTATTATAATAAAAGAGAAAACAAGTGCCACCAAACATACTGAAACAAAAACATGCACTAAAACATAGCCTACTTTTTGACCATTATCTACAATCACAACTATAAAATCTGTCAGGGAAATGCTGTCATTATATAGCATTTTAGACCAAAAGACACACAACCAGGGCCAGAACATGATAAGATTAGTTCCTACCTGTTTATCATAATGTATGCCGCAGTCACAGGCCACAGGCAGCAGAGGGCAGCCTTTGGAAAAGGCCATGACAGCAGACGGAACAAAGACTCTCACTTTCCCTTCCAAAATGGTAACAAACTGAACTCTAGAATGTTCTTTTAGGATCTGTCCTATTCTGACTCTCATACTGTAGCAATGTGTGTTCATATAAACACAAACACACAGAGGCATGCAGGTTTACAGCATTAGGCCAAGCCACACCCATTTAAGTTGATGCAAATAAAAGCACAAATAAAGTCACATCTAAAATCATTTTTACAAAACCTGCTATCAAGGCAACATACAACAAAACACAAAGCAAATTTACCGTTTTTATCATTGCCTTCATTGGACAACCATGAACTGAATTGAAAAATGGTTGCCAAGCCCCGGGTCTGCCGTCATATTATCATCAGCTCAGCTACGAGATGGACACTGCAGCTGAAAACATGCAGGATTGCTGCAGTCTCAAACACAGAGAGGAACATGGAGGCGCTGCTGGTGTCCAGTGCCATTGAATCACTGCTGACACATGACATACTGCTCGCAATATATACTGGGGCTGGATTATGTACAGCTTGATACATTTAACTAAACAGTTTAGCCAATATTCACTATATAAATCTGACACCAAATTATGTAACGTTATATCACTGACTGTAACTGTAGCTAATAAAAAAAATGAAAAGCAAGACACACTTGCTGTTTAACACAAAGGCTTTGTAATGATTGCTGTAAATTATTCCAGGGTCTTTTTTTCCTTCCTTCTGCACCAAATCGGGGAATTTGCAGACTCATTTCATTTAACGTCTCTCAGGTGACCGCACGCTGTGAATGCTAATGAAGCCTGAGCTGGACATTCCCTCAGAACCAGCCTCGCTCACTCTCAAAAAAACAGAGAACAGGGCTGTGCCTGGACACACACTCACACTGAGGCCTTTAACGCTCTCCACCACACATCATATAGTGACCCCTGCAGTAATTTTGTGGAACATGTGTCACAATAGTATGATGCTTCTGGAAACTGACAGTTGGGGATTTGAAATTGGATAGATTATACTCACAGAGATTGTCTGAATGTCCACTATTCATTTGTTTAGTTAATGTGTTTTGCCTCAATCAAAATTTTTAAAATGATCAATCATTGCTTGGCTTTTACCTGAGCATCTACCATCACCAATTTACAACCTAAATAAATATATAACATTTAAATTATAATAATTATAATAATATTATGTATATATATATATATATATATATATATATATATATATATATATATATACACACACACACACACACACACACACACACACACCAGGTACACCTGTTTAACTGCTCGTTAATGCATGTCTAATCAGCCAATCACACGGCAGCAACTAAATGCATTTAAGCATGTAGTCAAGATGATCTGTTGAAGTTCAAACTGAGCATCAGAATGGGGAAGAAAGGTGATTTAAGTGACTTTGAATATGGCATGGTTGTTGGTGCCAGGCGGGCTGGTCTGAGTATTTCAGAAACTGCTAATCTACTGGGATTTTCATGCACAACCATCTCTAGGGTTTACAGAGAATGGTAAAAAAAAAAGAGAAATTCCCAGAAAATAGCCAGTGATCGCTAGTTCTGTGGCCGAAAATGCCTTGTTGATGCCAAAGGTCAGAGGAGAATGGCCAGACTGGTTGGAGCAGACAGAAAATAACCTCCCATTACAACCAATGTCAGCAGAAGAGCATCTCTGAACACACAACACGTCAAACCTTGAAGCAGACGTGCTACAGCAGCAGAAGACACACCGGGTGCCACTACTGTCAGCTAAGAACAGGAAACTGAGGTTATAATTCGCACAGGCCCACCAAAAATTGGACAATAGAAGATTGGAAAAACGTTGCCTGGTCTGATGAGCCTCGATTTCTGCAGCAACATTCAAGTGGTATAGGGTCAGAATTTGGCGTAAACAAATTGAAAGGTTCAGGCTGCTGCTGTTGGTGTAATGGTGTGGAGGATACTTTCTTGGCACACTTTGGGCCCCTTAGTACCAATTGAGCACCGTTTAAACGCCACAGCCTATCTGAGTATTGTTGCTGACCATGTCCATCTCTTTATGGGCACAGTGAACACATCTTCTGATGGCTACTTCCAGCAGGATAACACACCATGTCACAAAGCTCAAATCATCTCAAACCGGTTTCTTGAACATGACAATGAGTTCACTGTACTTAAATGGCCTCCACAGTCAACAGATCTCAATCCAGTAGAGCATCCTTGGGATGTAGTGGAATGGGAGATTCGCATCATGGATGTGCAGCTGACAAATGTGACAAATCTTAATATGGACCAAAATTTATATATATATTAATATATAATTTAATATTTTTTAATGATCAAACTTCTGCAAAGACAAAAGGAGAATGGTTTCCATGCTCTTTTCCAATGAATTAATATGAACTGGGGTTGAAGCTTTAAAGTGTCAAAATGGATGCAAAATCACATAAAAAGTGGTTTACATAAATCAAAATGATGAGATACCAAGTCATAATGATGTCAAACTAGTTTTCAATCTCTTTTTGTGAACATTTCTAAACATCCAAGACCAAGAAATCAAAAAGCAAGCAAAATTTTTTTAAAAATAAAAATATCTTCTATATCATCTTTTATGGGATGTTTAGGTATTTTTTACTGGGAAAAAGACAAAAATACTGATTAAGTAAATCTTTTTAGCGCAATTTTCCATCGGACAAAATTGCGATTGTTAACTCATGATTTCTGTTCTGTCTGTGCGCACCAATCTTGCACTTCTATCTACTCCTCAACCAGACCACCTAGAGACTTCGGGTTTTCGGCATTATGTTAAGGAAGGTCTAATCTCGGGAACGCACAAAAAAAAATCCAGGAAAAGATTTACTATATCTTAGTGTTGTGATCCCATGACATCAGAAAATTGCGCTAAAACACTCACTGAGTTTTTATTACTTGTTTTCTCTCTCTGTCATCTGTACTATCCATTCAGTGCGATCGTGAGATTACTGACATCTTTAGAGCACATTCTAGATTTTACAGAGTTCAGACTTTTTTCAAACACTGTTTTTAGCTATTTCAAGGTATAAAACTATATTTTGGATGTAATGTTAAATATTTTACCCTGATATTCTACCCTAATTTTCTATGATCAATCACTAAAAACTGTACACTTAAAAGAAGCTATAGAAAATGCAAATAGACCGTTTAGACCTGTACAAGTTTCCTTTATGGTCCAGAGTAGTTACAGATGGTGCGGCTCACCAGCAAAGTGAGTTTGTGAAGCTGTTTGCAACACCAAAAAAAAAGAAATCAGACAAAAATTCACCCCAATTTTGGATCATCTGAAACCATGTAGGGGATGGAAAACTTCATTCTATCATCTTTTAAAACATCAATCACAGGGCACTGCTGTACTGGACGAATAGAGACTATTTTAGTCAAACCCGAGTGTATGTTTGTGTGTACCCTCAGAGAGACCACAGAGTGATCCTCCCTCACTGCAGTTGCTTTTAACAGAATCCAGACAGAAGTTGAGGTTATTTTTTGTACTTTCCCTATAAATACTTTGTATGGTCACGTGATTGCAGACACTTGTAACGAAAGGTCCTGGTGACATCATCACACAGCCCACGAGGAGCACTTGGTGTTATCACTGCAGTGCTTTCTAGATATGACTAATGTTCTGTAGCGTCTGTAACTTCCACACACTCTATCTTTCATTTCGCCACTCTTTTTTCTATTTTTTTGTTCAGTATTTCTCTGTAAACTTCCCTTCAGTTTTTTCTAAACCTCAGCTTTTCTAAACCCTTTCTTCTCAGCTAATCATTGGTGTGTTATTAGTGTGTTATTGGGGACAGAAAAAAGTATTGGTGTCAATATGTAAATGAACCATAAAAGTATCATAAAAATGGCCCATATGACTCTTGTGCTACATTGCTTAAACCACATGATAGCGTTGAGCAAATAACAGGCTAACTTTAAGATATTCAGTGATAATCTTCACCTGCTGTGAGCTGTTAACTGCTTTGACTGGATCGAGTCAGTGACTTGAACATGAGATCTAGACAGGTCAGATTTGTTTATGATAACAGGGATATAAGGGTTTGGAACAACATAGGGAAGAGTAAATAATGGCATGTAATAAAATAAAGCTGCCCTTTCTCTGGGGCTCTTACCTCCCATGTGTCCACAGAGCTGCTCTCTTTAACTCCATTTTGTGCTGCATTCATTTGCAGGGTTACTTCGTAGCATTCCTGAATATCTGAGAATAATGGAATAGCGATGTCATTGAATGCATCCATTTAAATAATGCAGGTATTTACACTGAAATATGTAATACCTTCATTACATTTTTAGATTGAAAGCAGATGTATGCAAGGTTGCTGTTGGCACTGTGGTATTATGTGCATGTGATTCTAAATAAATTTGTAAAAATAATACAACAAAATGAAAATGTGTAGTATAAATAATGTTGGCATTCCATTCCATTCCAAGGATTAAATAACTCAAAAATGAAATTTCCAATTTAGAATTGTCATTTACACGCCCTCATGTTGTTATAACCCTCTATGACTTACTTTCCAGAGTGAAACATCTTTTTAGCACCAAATTACACACATACAACGTTGCTATTCATATTCATTTTTTTTTCAGAGAAACTAATGTTTTGCAAACATAATGGTCATCATTTTCTCTTAAACTTACTACAAAGCTTCAAATGTTGCTTCTGCTAACACACCCAGGACCAATGCTAGGGTCTCAAAACAGAACTTGTGATCGGCACCGTGCAGGAACCGAGACACCAGACTAGAGACTGTTTCCCAACAGAAACTCCTTTTAAAGCTTTTAAACCCCTTTTAAACCCTGTGTGGAATAACACATGATACTCTCTCAGGAATGAAAGGAAATGTTTCAGAGTTATGAACACTGCCCTCGTTTCTAGAAAAATGATGTACCAGTGAAGATGAAGGTCCCCTCAAAGCCCACTGGCTGGACGGCCATCAAGAACCCCACTCCATCCAAGTCATAGAGCACATAGCCCAATACGACATTCAGATCTACTATCACAAACCAGTCTTCGAACTGCAACACGATTAGCTTCAGGGTGAGAATCTTGAACCTGTATTTCTGAAGAGTACGGTTCAGGCCCCTTATATCTAGAATCGGAAGCAGCCGAATTAGCAAACTGAAAAGGACCTACCGAACTGTCCAAATTTTTTAATCACTCTTGAGAAAAGATGGGGCAAATATTCGGTTGGGCGCCTTACTCACAAGGGGTGAAGTGGCCCTACAACTGTGGTCATCGTGAAGGAAGCCTGCCTTGTCCACCAAGCCTTGTAGGGCCTACAAGGCTTGGTGGATAAGGCAGGCTTCCTCCACGACGATGCGTTTTAGGGGGAAAGATAGCCCATAAACATCTCTTCCAACCTCGGCACCGCTGCATACCCGTGTGCATACCAACCACCGTAGAGAATGTCAAAGTGGCCTGCGTATGCACTTCCGCCGAGTACGGATTCTTCGAAGAACCTCAATCCGGAAAAAAGGTCTGGGAAGAAAGGTAGCAGGCAGCGGGGAGGTAGCTCTCGGACAGATGTCAAATAGTGGCTATCTAGTCTGGACCGCGCAACCCGTCTCTTTTCATCAGGCCACTCAAGGTTTAACTTGGCCCACACATACGGCTTCTGAAGACAAAGAAGCTGGCTACACGCTGACATGGCATCTGTTTATACATGGTTTCAGTCAAGTACTATGCTACGTAGCTATGTCATCACACTCAGCCAAACGCTGATTGGTGTGTGTAAACATGCTTCAGCGTTCCCATAGCATCAAGCCATGACGTGGCGTTGAGTTCCACTTGAAAGGGAACTACCCTTTAATGGTCCTCAACAATAGATTAGTTAGTCTTTTAGCCATGCCAAAAAGCACAGGTGCACAGTCTTCACAAGTCAAGTGTGCAAGGTCAAGAGCAATGTCAACTTTTGGCTCAACTTGAGCATCGCTCCCTCTATTGAGGGTCTCTATAAATATCGTCCAGGGGCCTCATCCAAAATTCCTGTCCATCCTGGGTTTAGAGAGCCAGAGCAATCACACTCACTTAGAGAGGCTTTTATCGTGACTCACGACAGCACAGTGCCTGCAGACATTAGCAGAGGTAACAGTGGCTCTGGTGTTGAGGGTCAAGCATTAAGCTATGAGCTAATTACACTAATGCAAATTGGGACAATTAAAAATAACATGTTAAAATCATCAGTACACACTTTCCACCTTATTCCTACGCCCCATGACGCTTTGCGAGAATTATGGGTGTAACTTCCGTTAAGCTATAAACAATCAGTGAAACGCTCTCTCTATGAATGCAATACGTAAAAAAAAAGTGTCACAATGAGATGACATTAATCTACTCACCCTTCAACCATCGAACATTAAAAGGAAATTTAAAAGCATCAACAAGGTATTTCAACAGACCAAATAACCCCAAAAGCGCTTGAAAAGAAAACTGCTTGGTTTGAAAGTGACTTCAATAACACCTGACAATTGACCTGTTTTGCCCGGAATTTCGCTAATGTGACTGCACCTTGAATGTTAATGGAATGTAGCATTTTTAGCATGCGATATACATCTCAAATTTTAACGGGAAATGATGTTATTCACAGCCACAACATTTTGACTCGTCTTCATAATCTGGACTAAATTTTGACATACACGAGTTACTCAATATTAACCTCTAGATATTATTGTTTACAGTTATATAAAAGCAATATCATAATCATTCTAATGGTCTGAATATCAGAATGGCTGTAATTTTCTGAACAACAACATTCTTGCTCTTGTCTTATTGCTTAGGCACAATATGTAACTTTTTTGCTTTAAAATTAGCAAAAATCACTATATCTACGTTATATATTTTTTTTAGTTGTGTACTTACACTATCCTGACTGTTTCCAACAACTTTCAAACCAGGAGAATTTTTAATTAAATTTTTAGACACGGCACGTTTCTTTATTTCCGTTTTGTCGCAGTCAATGGCGTCATATCCGCGTTGTCCCTGGTTTCTGCCTATGGTTTCCGCTCGTACTGCCATGGTAACCAGAGCTATACATACAACCGGCGTAGCGTCATAGAACGTCTCTGAAAAGGTTCACGCCCACTTTTAGGGGAAAACAATCCGGCGAGCGCCATACACAGTAACAGATTGAGGACGTGTACTAACCCTTACAAACATGTAATTTTGTATTTAAACATTTTTTTTCACACAGTAGGCTACCCCTATTATGTATTTGTATTTAATTATTTTTTTCCACACAGTATTTTGTATTTTTTATTTTATTTTAAATACATTTCCATGTATTTATGCCCATCTCTGCCTGCCATCATCATCAATATCTTGCTGTTATGGAAATATCATGAATTACGGATGATGCTATCGAAAGCTAAATCAGGCTAGTTGTATAGCTGGACAGAAACGTGCACTCAGTAGCTACTCTAAATATAAAGACACAATATTATACATTTAAAGATGTTTACTTATTAAAACCGTAGTAAAATCATTCACTGGCTACCTGGTGACTCGATGAGGTACGAGTAAATGTCCGGGTAAGCCACTGGGTGGGGTTGATAGACCAATTTGACGCTGGTAGAATGAAACGGATATGTTTTTAAGTTGCCCAAATTAAGTTTATAAATGTATCGTTCACGCTCTATGGAAGGCAGGGTGGACATATAATTACTCAACGTATTTCATCTAAGTGATTTCTGAAGTTATACACGTCTGCCGGCTGTGTACGAACGTTGTTTTGTGCCGCTATTTTGTATTGAAGTCTATGGGAAGTCTGGTTTGTTTTCCCCTAAAAAGGGGCGGTTACAAAATTGACAGTTAAGTTCCCGGATGTGCCGGTTGTATGTATGAGCAGAGCCCTCTGATTAACCAAAGCGACAGACGCAGACAACTGTGGAGTTTGCAATGTCTATTTGCACGCTGTTGTTGTTTCGTTCAAACATTATGGACCATGGCAAGCAGACTTTGGATAAACAAGTAATAAAAACTCAGTGAGTGTTTTAGCGCAATTTTCTGACGTCATGGGATCACAACACTAAGAGATAGTAAATGTTTTCCTGGATTTTTTTTGTGCGTTCCCGAGATTAGACCTTCCTTAACATAATGCCGAAAACCCGAAGTCTCTAGGTGGTCTGGTTGAGGAGTAGATAGAAGTGCAAGATTGGTGCGCACAGACAGAACAGAAATCATGAGTTAACAATCGCAATTTTTTCCGGTGGAAAATTGCGCTAAAAAGGAAAACTAAAACGAGAATCAATATCAGCGCGGTGTTTTCGAGATGCCGAGAGCTCCCATAGACAGTATATAAACGAGAGCTCTACGTCCGAGACTTCGACCGCTCCTACATGTACTTTATTAAACAGGTGAGCACATTTACATAAAACTAATCAATGTTATAGGCCTATAGTTCAACAATGATAAAATGTTAGAATATGATCTGTATGTTATTCTAATGTTGATCTAGCTTACTGCTAGTCTCATACAGACAAACTAACACATACATTTCAACACATTCAAATGCAGTTTAGTGTGCTAATGTAATGTTAGACCAGGTGACACAGCACTTCGTTACCTCACAAGTTTAATTTGTCTAATAAACTGACCTGTGAGTAGTAATTCTGCGTGTAGTTCGGTAGAATGAAATGTCTGTATTCCTTTTATATCCGCGGGACTCGCGTCGCGTTTGGAGCTGATTGCTGTCTCTTAGCAATCCCGACCTGCTTCATATCACAGTCATGATATAAGCATCGATGTATTCAGTAAACATTATTAGATCGGCCGGCTTGACGTTGACGACAACATCCATAATTCTTAGCATGTGTTGCGTCATCAAACTACGCCTTTGTTATTGTTAAGAGGTTAGCGACCCCTAGTGGCGAAAAATTCCATACTGTACGTTTAAAGTCACCATGAAATCAGATTTGACTATTCTTATTTTTTATGGAATATTGTGGTATATATTATAAATGATTTATCTGTGCGCATCATTCATTTAAAAAAAATTAACTAACTTACTCTCCCTCCCTCCAGCAACTTTCTTCTCTTCTCTGGTGACTTGTTTCCGGATGCAAGGGCAGGAAAACCTGTCACTCACATGAGACCACAGCAATAGCAAACCACAATGATACAATCAATTCCCAGTGGACAAAATCAATTCCCGTACAAGATTATTTTTCTTGTTCGAGAAGCTGTTTCATTCGGATATTTAAAAAAAAGAACTTCTCTTACATCAAAGCCAGACTTCTACTGTCCAAGTCGTGCCCTCAAAGGTAGGGTAGGCAATGTTCTTCATAAACTTTTTGTTATACTGGATTAAACTCTCTTCACATCCTAATTGCAATCAATAACAGAACTGGTACAAATATTTAAAAATGTACATATATCTTCAGTGGAAGTCTCAGGACCAAAAATTGTTCATCCAATCATTGCATTCAGTCCGAATGTGTTTTGGGGGAGGCGTGGCTTTGGAGAGCGCACTGAAGGAGGGGTGGGATCTTATGCTTTCAAAGCTGGCTTGCTATTGCTGGCCTCTCCAAAATTGCCTACCCTACCTTCAAACCAGAACGACTTGTTTCTTTACCTCATCCTTCTACCCTCTATACGTCTTACCTCATTAACTCTCAGGTCACTAACTGCCGTGGCCTGTGGTCACCAACAGAGGGACGACCAGCTGATGAGAATGGAGGGAGACAATACTGCTGATGTCACCCACACTCCCACACTGGCCCACAGCCTGAACTAACAACATAATGAGATGCTTGTTACCTCGCTGTGCCTTTGAAGCATAACACTCTCGGCCCCCTTTGCACTGGAAGAAACAAGCAAGTCTTTTTTAAGACGGAAGAAGAAAGAGCTAGAGAGAATAGCACTTTTTTGGAGCGATATGCAGTGAACTTGGACTGGCAACACATGCGGACGATGTACGTGTGTGGGGGGGGGGCTGTTAGGGGCAGTAATGAAGTCCCACTGGGGTGCAGCGGGAAAGACAGAAGAAGAATGGGGCTATGTGACTCATCTGTGTCTGTGTGAGCCTGTGTGAGTGGGAGGAGAACAGTGTGTGGGAAGCGGTTTCATCGCCTGGCTGGCCAGAGCCAGATGAGAAAGTGAGAGAGCAGAGAAAAGAAAGAGAGCGACGGAGAAAGTAAACTAAAGCGTAGAGTCTTCCACTAAATGGTGCATGATTATAAAACATGCAGCTGTATGATGAATAGAAATGTATAAGTGTGTCAGACGGAAACACCTCCTCGTTTAGTAAAGCTGTCTTGAATGGCTTTGAAGATGTGTAAGTATCTTCATCAAGGAGACCTTTCCCCTCTAATGCATTTTTGAGTGAAACATACAGTAGCAGGCAACTTCAATGATTATTCATATAGAGCTGCTTTCTCTCAACATTAAAACACATGGATGTAACAGATTGTGTGTGCACTAAAATCCTTTTGCAGCTGAATGTAGACAATCGGTTCTGTAAAACATACTTTGATATATGGGCACATTTATCTCAGACAAAGTCCTAGTTAAATGATACTTTTTCCCACAAAAAAATGCATTCCAGCAGAATGTTCCCAGATCCAAGTAAATCCTAAAAGACCACATAAATTCCTGGCCACTGAACAGAAAACACAAAGTCCTTTTACTTAACTGCACAGTCCTCTCCACATAATAATTTTTACACAACTGCTCTCCTTTTCACTAGCTAACTCATTTCAATGTCAGTATGAAGTTCACACATAGGCTACTTGATTTGTTAAAAACTGGGTTTTAAAACTTGTCTGGTGTTAAAAATTGCCCTGAATCAGTTGATCGCATATACAGAAACTAAATTCATTAATTAATATATGGTAAGTCTTATTTCATCCTTTATAATACTTTAATGCACAAATTACACATGTAATATAATTTGTCACACACTGTATGGTAATTTACAATACAGCTGCAGAGATTTGTAAAAGAAAAAAATACCACTTTAATTCCTCTCTGGGTACCTTGGGTCAATTTATAATATTTTACCATATATTTAAATAGTTATTGTGAAATATTGTTTAATACTACAAAAACACAGATTCTTGACAGACTAACAATACCGTTCAAAAGTTTGGGGTCAGTACGTTTTTTTTTATAGTAATTAATAATTTTATTATGAATTAAAATATCCCTAAATAGATATTTAGTGTATTTAAACTAAATATTTTGATCTAAATTGATCAAAAGTGACAGCTGAGACATTCATAATGTTACAAAAAAATCTATTTATAAATAAATGTTATTTTAAATAGATGTATTAAAGAATTCAGCACAACTGTTTTCAACTTTGATAATAATCAGAAATGATTATTGAAATAATTTCTGAAGGATCATGTGACAATGATTCCATTAGCCATTAAATTGCATTATAAAGAATATTAAAATAGAAAACAGTTATTCTAATTGTAACAATATTTCACAATTTTACTGTTTATAGTGCATTTTTATTCAAATAATCGCAGCCTTATTGAGCATAAGAGACTTCTTTAAAAATTATTTTAAAAATGTTAATGATCCCAAACTTTTGAACAGGAGTGTACATTAGCAAAGTTTGCTTTATAAAAATGCAGGACTGCAAAAGATTCTAAGGTAGGATTGACAATTTTAAGGTGAGGCTTAGTGAGGAATCAATTAAATCAATCAATTTAGGCTTTTACTTTAGCGGTTTTAAATGGTTTTTCTATTAAACTTGTGGGAAAAAGTATTAGAAATGTGGTTATAAAGTGAAAGTGAAATAGGACTTGTTACAGTATCTAAAGGAGGAACTACAGGTTGTTGTTGTTTTACAGCATGAACTAGTTTAACTTGGAAAGTACTGGGGAATTATGGATTGTAAGTTTTCCCCAGCAATGAAAATAGCCCTGCCTTGATATTGGGTCAAATTTGGGCACAGAACCTGTGTGATCCATAATCTCTTTGTGTGTTTGGAAACAAAGAGATGAGTGTGCAGTTAGGAAAACCTTTGTTCGAAATTGTGCAATCATGCAGACAACCAAACAAATTTTCCTCCTCCCACAGTGCATCACAGGACTGAATTGGTACAGCCTCATTCAATCCCCAATATATTCGATGATCTTTGATGCCACATAAATCAAAAAGCTTTCGACTTTAGAGTCTCAGAACACTTTAATTATGTGAATGATCTACAAACCCAATATTAAATAATATAAAAATTAATACAACATATAATATAAAATAATAATACTATAATGTTTAAATATAAAATAATATAAAAATTAAACTAGGTGCTACTTTATCCACCCTCAATCGTCCTCATTTTTGCTAGAATTCGTATTGTATTGCCTTTTTTAACTCTGGCCAACACCCAAGAGGCTGGAGAGATGATTGAAACCACATGTTGCTTAACTCAGCCTTACATGACCCCTCTTCTCAGTACCTGAGAGAGCGAATGGGCCGTCCTGCGCAAAGCGTAACACCCTGCCTAATCTGGCCTGAGGTCAGAAGGGAGTACAGCACTGCGGCCAAGAACTGTTTGTTTATCAATCTACCTACATGTTATCCCACATTTCCGCTAATGATCCAGCCTATGTCTGGAATGTGTGGAATCCTTATCCGCTTACTGTGTTATGCCAGTTTCGGACTGGGACACTATAGAAATGGACTGGGACTGATTCAAAGTAATATAAATAAGAGCATTTGCAACATAGGTTTGGCCTGCTGTAGTCAAACAGCTTTTTTCGCGGCACAGAAAAGCGCATACCTAAATGCCAGTAGCAGGAGCCAAGTTTCTTTCAGAAAATGATCTAAAAAACTTTAGGCCTGAATCACACAGCTCACCACTATAAAACATAAATATGAATATTTTAAGTGACTGACACTTTCTCTAATACCAGAGACATTATAATAAAAAGGTAAATGCCCTCAATAATCTCCAAATGCCTTTAAACTAAAAAAGAAACAATTTACACACTACCGTTCAAAAGTTTGGGGATTTTTTAAAATACATACATTTTATTTAGCAAGGATGCTTTGAACTGTTCAAAAATGACAGTAAAGACTTGATATACAAAACATTTCCATTAGTGCTGTCAAATCGATTAATCGCGATTAATCGTATCTAACGTAAAAGTTTGTGCTTACATAATATATATGTGTGTATATATATATTATTACATTTATATATATATTGTATGTCTGTGTGTGTATATACTGTATGCACACACACACACACACATATTTCTACACATATATACTGTATATATATATATATTTGTGTGTGTGTGTGTATGTACATATACACACACACACACACACACACACGCATAGACACATACAGACATACTTTATATAAAATATATACAATTTGATCACATAATGTAAACACAAACTTTTGTCAGATGCGACTATTCGTGATTAATCAATTTGACAGCACTCATTTTTAAATAAATGCTGTTCATCAAAGCATCCAGAAAAAAAAATCACAGTTTTCACAAAAATATTAAACAGCACAACTGTTTTCAACATTGATAAGAAGACAAAATCATTCTTAAGCTGCAAACCAGAATTATAAGAATAATTTCTGAAGGATCATGTGACACTGAAGACTGGAGTAATGGCTATAAAATGTATCCTATAACTATAACATTTTTGTTATTTTCTATGCCAGCTCTTCATAGAATGACCAAAGCATGCATAACAATATCATGTACTTCATAATAAGCTTATCATGCCTATCAAGCACACCGGCATACGAGAAAACTCAAGATCGGGGGAAACCTGTCCCTCTCCTCACTACAGTCCCATGGCAACACAACCCCATGTCTTGGTCACAGCCCCTGTGGTCCTACACTTCTGCATCACAGCAACAGCAACAGGCATGCCTCATTAAACACTGGGCCTGGTAATTAAGAGAACCACTCAACCGTTTCATAATGAGACTAATTTGTTTCCTTTGCAGGACAAAAACTAAAAATAAGTTAGGAAATCTCTTATTTTAGTTAGATGCATCTCACATAACAGTGTTATCTATTATTATCAGTATGTTTTCTTTTTCTGGCTGTTGTGAGACATCATTAAAATATGACAGAACATATTTTATATATTCCGCATTGATAAATCAGTTGGGGTTGTGAAAGTCTGATTCTTTGTGTAACATGAGAACAGTGGCACAAACTTTGGTAAACATTTTGTAATTTACTGTATGAGTCGAGTTCTCAAATCCTTGTTAAAGATCAAGCCATTGGTGACAACAGCAATGGCTCATTCAAGATTTCATTTAAAAAACAGACAACCTTTTGTTTTTATACTGAAAGAACCTATTTACGTGACTTAATCTAATAAATCAAAACTTGGTTAATGTCAAAATAACAAACTTGTAAAAGTCACAGAAGGTGCAAGTTAATTTGTAAGGTAGAGTTAATAATGTGTTTGTTTACTAGGCACAGCTATTACATCCTAAAGCCATTATTAATGCGAAGGAGGACATTGAGGTAATTGGTCCAAGGACAAAAAACAAAATATACCATTTAGAAAACCATCAGCAGCGTTTAGTAAAGTTGAACAAATAGTAACACGACTTCTTGGAAAGATTTTGCTCAGCATGGAATATGCTGGAATCAAGAGGCACAGCCCTATATAATGACAGTTAATCATTATTTGTTTGAGATCCATTACAGTTTACACAGAAACAAACCTCACCCAGCAGAGCATGAAAAAGATGACTGCCAAAGATGGTGGAGACCTTTTCCACACTGGTCTTCAGGGCCTGTTCCTCTGGGGTAGTCAAACTTGCCTGGTACTGTTTCAGTAGCCCAACTGCTCTTTTAGTATCTGAAATAAAAGAGAGGACAAGGATTACTATTTCAGTACTCCTAATCATTTTAATGCCTTTTTCATCCATTACCTACATTCTCCTTGTGACAGTCTGAAGACATTTTTAGACGTTCAAACTGTATGTTTAATACCGAAAAGGCAGATGCGTGAAATCTTCCATTACTTGCCTATAATTATAAGAGCCCCTGGAAGGGGCGAGAAGCCAGATGTTTGACTCAACCAGGGCCGTCTAACAACAATTTTTTAACTAACGGCTAAAAATAAATGAATGATTTAGTCTTGAGTGTTGGTTAGTGAGTTATTCTTGTGGACTAACAGAGACCATTCAGTGGCCTCAAAATTATTTGGACACTTAAGTTACACTTAAAATGCATTAGAAAACAAATAACGTTGAAATAAGTTAACCATTTTCACAATAACAATGTGTGTTTAAAAGCTAACACTTATTAAAAGCTTTGAAAATGGTGCTTGTGTATTGTCTTTCTTTAAAGTAAATGCTTATTAGTTTTATTTTTTGGTACGTAATGCGTTGATATTGATAGATTTTTAAGTAACTTATTGTTTTTGTAATTCTTCAGGTGCTGGTTGAAGGGAAGATGAGGTTAACAGAGGTAGGAGGTTCCACAAAACATCACAGTTTGTGATGGGTTAAACAGGGTCATAGTGTCGCCTATACACTTGACATTCATTGAGCTTCTGTAAAGAATAGCGGATTTTTATTAAAAGTAGCCTACATAATCCCACTTCAGACTAATGCTTTCTGTTTCCCATGTGGGTTTAACAGAAATTTCTCTTGAAAATACACGAAGAAATTTCTCTTGAAAATACACATCGACACCGAGAAAAGTGTAAAAGAACTAAAACCTATGAAATTACTGTCATATCTGCATTAGCCATATATGATATCGGTTTCTTATAACGAATAAAGTTGACTGTTTTACCGGAACTTACCATATTTATGGACCATGATGTGAAGATTGTTGCAGTTAGTTTGAAAACTGGTCCTGTAAATCCAAAACGTTTCGACTAACGTTAGTTCTCCAAATAAATAACAACGCTTTAAAATCCTTCTCGGGGCCAACTGTCCCTTTCTAGTTTGTCTCCGAACAGACTTTTAAAAGTTTTGCCGTAATTTCCCCACAGTGACGATATGTTTCTTTGGGAAGTTCTAGTATTGACGACGGGAGTAAGTTAGTGCAGTTGGCAGGAGATGCGTGTTGTGGTAGTAACGTTAGTGAGAGTGTGAAGCTTCCCGTTATCTGCCTTTGGGAAGTTTTGAGGGGAATTGGGGGGGCGGTCTGCAGTAACAGGGTCTTACTCATCCTTCATCCAAATGTAAACTGTGGATAAATAAGCGTGTCTGTCTTTATGGTGGAAAAACATGCAGCTTGTAACGGCGAACCAAATCATAATGTGTGAACGTGTGGCTACTAAAGAAAAAAGGAAGGAAAAAAGGGGTTATAAATGATAACTTCAAATATAGGCTACCTGACATTTATTTCGTAAGTCTTTCGGAAAACACCCTGTTTGCCATGAAGGGGTGATGCAAGTTTGGCCATGGAAATGATTATTCCAAAGTGTCGCATGCCACCTAGTGGAGAAAGAGTGAACCTGCTTCAAGTGGGTCTGTCGCCCTTTTTAGCAATAAAGAGTTTTTCTTTGAAAAGGGAAAACAAATTATATCAATAACCAGCGTGATTAGGTAGGAGCCTCAAGTTTTTCCACAATGTTTTTAAGCCGGTGTTTTTTCTCGCCTCTATGAACGCTTTAAGCAAAATAAAATCCCGGAGTGGAGT
Source organism: Scardinius erythrophthalmus (assembly GCF_964197995.2). Lineage (NCBI taxonomy): Eukaryota > Metazoa > Chordata > Actinopteri > Cypriniformes > Leuciscidae > Scardinius > Scardinius erythrophthalmus. The sequence goes on along the minus strand of NC_138233.1, from coordinate 19,461,452 downwards.
CGCTCCAGATCCAGATCTGGATGACACAAAGCTTTACGTTTGCGTTGATGAGACTGTATAAAAAGATCGCATTTATTCTATAACAATGTAATTACGAAACAGCCACAACATTTCTCATTTTTATACAAGGAATTCACATTAAAATGTTGCCTATGACATACAGTGGAAACTGGCCAACCATTTTATCATTTGATGCAGGTCACAAAATCAAGGTCACAAAATTTTTCCTTTTAAAAAAAATCTGAAAACAACTGAAGTTGTTATGCCAACAAGGACGCATGAAGATGACATTTATTTTAAACCAAACTAACACCACTTAATAGAAATTTGCTGGATACTATTTTATGATTAATAGGCCTATAATTGATGATAAATTATTAATTTTCACAATCTTTTAAATAACCAGTGGGGAGCTGGATATTTAAAATGTAGGTGTTGTGCTCCTTAATTTGCCTGTTTTTATAATGCCATCCATATATTCAGGGCTAGTGGAACCAAATGTAATATTTCAAGAATCAGTCATTGCAATTCCCATACTGATTGATTAGATGTATGTTAGCAGGGTGGCATAAATTATCACATTTGTTGTTGTACAAAAAAAAAATAAACAAGGTTCATCACACTATAACATTGATATATTTTAAATATCACTTTCTCTTTTTTTACAACAATTTTTTATTATTATTTGTGGCATAGATATCTTGGAAGAATCAATGAATGTGGAGGGCAAACATTCATTTTAATGATCTCAAAATAAACCCTGTACGGGTCAACTGTACTAGCCAACCAGCCTTGATCTCCAATACATTTTGAAAAATACACACACACAACAATACAGTTAAACTTGCACAAATTATTTCTGAATTTGTCTTAAATGCCTGTATTTACCAAAATATCAATACAAATTGCAAAAATCTTTAAAAATATATTTCTGTATAAACATTTTGGTCCCACTTTATATTAGTCTAACTGTAACTATTTAATTAGTGTTGGATACAGTTACAGGTTAAGTGGTATAGTTATTGCTATGAACCCAGAGTCTGGAGCCCCAACTCGGCTTCCTTCCCGAGATACACTTGGTTAAACTTTCACCTTTGACCAGGCATTACTCGGGAGCCAAGCTGACTTAAGGCTCCAGACTTCCTGTATGGGGGGCCCGCTAGAGGCCCCCCTAAGCCCAGGGTATGGAGCCCCTACTCGGCTTGGCTCCCGAGATACACCCGGTCAAACTTCCATCTTGACTCCATCTACAACTCCAGTCAAGCCGACTTAAGGCTCCAGACCACCGGCCACTAACACCTACCCAATCCCACGCAGGGCTCTAATCAAACATTAACAAAAGGAATTTTTTTAATACTTCCCTGTCACTGAATAAAGATACTGATGTTTTACTTCTTTAAAATCAATTAATTTTTATATTTTGTGAATCAAAGATGATGTGGGCTAATTTGGAACACATGCGGGCTTAAATGGTGCCAAAGTACCAATTAAGCCCATGCCAGACTTCTGACATTATTCCTAAAATATCTTAATTTTACATTCTAAAATGTACATCAACTAATTAATGCATTTTCATATGAGAGATAAATCTTGTATTTTAACAAGTTAACAAAAACTGTTGTATTCGTGTTCACTGGTGGGATTCTCAATTAAATTTGTCTGAGATCCTCCGGCCTTGATTCTTCTTGGGAGAGATTCCCTGATATCCCTAGTTTAGGGAAGCAAGTTAGTTAGGTGACTATTATTGAACGGGTACGTCGATTGTAGACGAGACCCAGATAGACTAAACGTTGACTGCAGACATTAGGGGACGTCGATTGTAGACAAGACCCAGGTACATAGTTAGGTTTAGGGAAAATCTGTTATAGCACACTTACCCTACATTTGTCAATGGGTGGCAGCATTGCACAATTTGCTGCCCTAATGAGGAAATTAAATCAAATACATAAATTCTCATTCCAACTGATCAATAGTGTATATGCAAACTAAATGAAAGTACAAATATTATGTGAATTTTCTGAATTACACATTTAATATGATGTGATTTTATTTTTGATGACCATATACAATCCTTCAAAAAGTGAAACGAGGAAATGTCCTTTCATGATATGGATGCATCTTTCAGAGTTTAAGCAGGGGGATTCCTTTCCGTTCTTCTCTATTTCGGCAAACACGGTTCCTTTTCCTGTTCACAAACAAAGAGAAAAATGCCCATTATAATCTGTTGTTAAGCAGACCGGTTGACATGCATGGCACTGCTCCATCAACATAATTTGAGTAACACTTCAATTAGGGGCAAATTTGATTACTTGGGAATTTTTTTTGTTTATTTATTAATCTTAAAACATGTGTTAAATGCCCTGAAAAAAGAAGAAAATTAAAGAAAGAATGAATAAATAATCAATAGCAGTAGGTTTGTATTTTTTGTATTTTGTGTGGTGGTATGAATTTTAACATTGTCTATGTTATTGGGAAAAAGTTGGATAAGCCTTAAGTTGGTAACAAGTTAGCTTGCCTTGCAGACAATTTTACTTACCATTTATAATAAACTATACATTTATATTTATAAAATAACTGATGGTTTCTGGTTTCATAATTGGAATACATTTGATACATTTATTATAGAGCAAAAAATAAACATAGAAATTATGTTAAATACACTATTAATATTAGAAAGAAACTAATATAAAAACACAATTACAAAAGTTTAAAGGTATTAAATCTATCTGTTAAAGTCGCAATGAAATCAAATATGACAATTCTTATTTTTTCATGGAATGTAGCATTCATCATAAATGATTTATATGTGCTCATCATTGTTTTTTTATTCATGTGGCCTCATAATCTTTACGCTAAATAAAATCACTTCCTCTTGAAGTGACATCTCTTCTCTGAGGATGTTTTTACTGGCATGTGGCGAGACAACTTGTAATTATAATTGAAGACTCCCTGTGGTGAAACTCAAGTTTTTAATGTTGTTTATACATATCTATGTGGTGTTTTAAAATATGTATATACAGTACTATGCAAAAGTCTTAGTCATGTTAATACCCCTTAGGTTTGCATATTTATGGTCCACGTATACTAAATGAAGCAAGGGTGTAGAGTTACATCCATGCTATTTTAAGGCATGAATAAAACATTTTTACAGGAAAAACTTTTTAATGTCATTTTGGTGATCAAAGATGAATTTTAAGAGATAAAATTATGACCTCCAAGGGGACTTAAACATAATTATAAAGCACAACATCTTTCAAGGTTTAAAGCTATTATAATCTATCCGTAAAACTTGAATTATCCCCACAAGAATGTAATTTAATCAACTCTACAGCATTATACTATACAGTGGTGCTGAGTTTCATTGCTTACCTTTGCCAAAGAAACAGCCCAAACATCAACAGAAATGATATCACATCAGCCGAGATCCATATTCCCATGTACTTATTAGGCTCCTTTCATTATTCCATGCATACAAAAACACACAAAGGATTCCAGACATGTTACATATTCAGACAAGCCCATGTGAATTATAAATTAGGGGGGAAAACAGCTTCTTTTTTATGGCCCAATAGACAGTGATAGGTGAAAAGATAGGCTGAGATTTACCAGATGCCAGTCAGGCTTAGACATGTTTTTGAAGATGTGGCAGGCATTGGTGGTCACTGAACTGGCCCCAGAGCACCACAGTAATGAGAAGAGCCAGCGCTCATTCACAACCCACAGATTCACGGACACATTTTTCCCCCGCAGCTCACTGTCCAGCGAAAAAAAAAAGAAATGCATGTAAAAAAAAAAAAAAAAAAAAGACAGAAAAACCACATAAATCTTCTCTATGCATCTGCCTTTGGCTCCACATCAGCGACCTTTTCGACAGGTCGCAACAAGCCAGTTTTCTGCACAATAGACAGGAGGGGCAGGGCCGTTTTAACGTGCAGTCTTATTCATCAGTCAAGCTTTTCTTGTTCAATTTTATTATGTCTTCTTCGTCACTGTCAGGTAAAATGATGAAATGACAGTTGCACCCAACCGGACAAAAAAGTGTCTGGAAAAGGCCTTATAAATCTTCATGTGTTGAAGTTTGGCAAATCAGCATTCCGGCTACTATAATCCTTATTACATACATTTTGTGTGTTTAAGCAATAGAGCAGCACATACTTTTTCAAAGCCTTTCTGTCATCTTTGTAAGAAAGTAAAACCCTGTGAGAATGATCCCTAAGGCTGGGAGATCATAACAGCAGTGGCAGCATCATGTCTCTGCATGTCAGATAAGCTGCACCAGTCCTCCTACACTCACCTTATTTCATGAGCGCTCAGTGAACTATATTTCATATTCAGGAATCTTCCACCATCCGCATTCATTTCGGTTACCACATTATACACCTGCTTGAACCCTGGTGAGATATTTCTCACATTGTGTCTATATTCTCGAGGAAGCCACCATATCTGAAAGTGAAACACAGCATTAAAATTACATTTAATGGTGCAAAAGTGAACAAAAACACACACAAAAGAATAGCATTAATCATTTTGGACAGAGATTTTTATAACAACATGTAGAAAAGGCATGTTTTTTAGGGCCTTAGTGTTAAGATCAAATGATCAAAAGATCAGAAACTTTATCTGAATTAAAAATTACTTTATGTTGAAAAAACACAATGCAACAGAATTATTAAAACTTAAACTAAAATTAGAAAGAAAACTAAAAACATAAAAGCTCATTTAAAATATTACTAAATACTATACTATATAAATAATAAGTTTTAAGATTTTGTCACATTTAAAACAGAGAAAAGACAAAAAGGGATGCTAAGAAATTATGACATTTCTGAAATCTTATTATATAAAAAATATATTAAATTAGAAAATTGTTACAGGACCATTTTCACTAATGGTCTCAGACTTTCGGACCCCACTGTATACAGTACGACAATATTACCTTGTCTGGTGAGATGCCTGACTTTTTGATGGTGTCAGTGGTGTAGTAGGAGTCGCTGTTGTGGAATCCTGTTGAGTTGTTCTCATTTTTTAGGTCAAATATGAGGGAGACATTATGCTTTTTGGCCATGAGCAAGAGCTCAGAAAGAGATGGTACTGTCTGGTTGTCAGCCTCTCTCTTCTCTTCCTCTGAGAGTGATGACACTGACTGAAGTGGATCTGTCTGTATTTGAAAAACAAAAGATCTCATTTTAAACAAATTTGTCATTACACAAAAACATCAAATGCAAAGTGGAAGAATTTTTTTTGTATCTTATCAAACTGGATAAAGCTGCAACCTCAGTTCAGTTCAAGGTTGTTTTGCTAGAAATCTCTAACCAAAACATATACTCCTTCCTCTTTTTATGGTGCCTGTGAGATTTTTTTTTTCAAATGCAACTGCATAGTTGCTGCCTTTACAACAAATCTTTTATATAATGTAATATATACATTTTATTTCTACTCTACTGTTGTATAACAGCAATTACTGTATCAAATGTGTTATAAAATTATATATAAATGAAAACTTAAATAAAATAAAATACAAATGTTATAAATATAAAATCTTTGTCCTCACTCTTAAAAACCATTCGCCTGCATTTAACGTCTGTAACTCTTGCAATGTGAAGTTAGTGTGCGTGTTGCCATCTCGACCTGGAAATTTCTTCTTCACATCAGTTGTTCGTTGCAGAAAGTTTTTACCGTGGTCATGCAAAAGAAAAGGCTTCATGTCCTTGCTGAAAAAAGATAGACAAGTGTATTAAAACACACACACACACACACACACACACACACACACACACACACACAAACATACAGAGGTGGGCAAAGTACACAAGTTCCTTACTTGAGTGAAAGTACAGATACTACTGGTCAAATATTACTCTGTTACAAGTAAACGTTGTAAAGACCGGTTTTTACTTAAGTAGGCCTACTTAAGTATCAAAAGTAAAATGTCAATGCATTGTTTTATTATTGTTGCATTGTTGTATGTAATACTTACAGTACCTTATGCCTCTGGAATCTATGCCTGCCTACCTAACCTCATATCAATATCAAATGTATTTCTAGAACAGTTCTAGTAGTGGGATTGAATGTGAGATTGAATAAGTGCACTCAATAACGTCCACAATGGTTTCGGACACCCAAATGGCTGTTCCCTCAAACAGTGCCCTATTTATAGTTTTTTTGCTTTTAGTATGAATATGTTTTCTTACTGTTGAATGAATATGTTTTCTTACTGCCTTACTGTTATCTATAAGCTAGTGTGCTCCAAAACAATGACAAAATTTGCATTTAGAAGACCAAACCCAACGATGAAGATGAAAATGAAAATCAGGTTGATGTCAGAATCCAATGCCAGATTGACATTAATCTCTAACGTTGGACAGATGTATTGTGGTTGAAAATTAAAAATAAGTAAATCAGTACCAACATCAGTCGGGTTCTGACATCAGTCTGACTTACATTTCCAACCAAAATGCAAGGAACTTGACAGAATTGTAGTGGAGTAAAAAGTAAAATGTAGTGAAGTTAAAGTAAAAAGTTTACAGAAAAAATGATACTCAAGTAAAGTACAGTACTCAAGTAAATCTACTTTGTTACTGTCCACCTCTGCAAACACACACACACACTAGCAAGTGTCTATAGTGCTTCTGAACAGAATCTGAACCTTTTACCTGAGTTGCACATCTGTTTCAAAAGCCACCACGCCACACTCCAAACTCTTCCTGAATGACATCATGGTATTCTCTGGAGCCAGCTAAATACATAATTAACACACACATTTTATACATATATAAATGTTTTAAAATGACAAAAGAAATCACTTTTTTTCCAGAAATAACCATTAACTTACTACATAAATATGTTCCGCTTTCCATGTCATGTATAAACAAAAAAGAATTCAGAGCTGTAGCATGAGTTCCTCACACGCCTCTGTTTTTATTCACATTTAACCTCCAGTCTCCTGGTGAGCGCAGGAAGATCAAACCTACAGAGCTTCAGATGTCAAAACACCTCCTCCACCTTTCATGCCAGTGGAATTTAGCAGGTTGTGTTTGAATTGTAGACTGTCAGCCATTAAAATTATATTTCTGAATGAGGACTACATGTTTTGTAATAACTGTATATGGTTTCATTGTGATTATTTAATCTATAAATTGCTTATTTAAACTATAAATTGCTTATGCTTGATAAACGTTCCAACATTTATGAGCAGACTGACACGCTAGTGAAATGCATCCCCCCATGATGATAGCTTACAACCTGGGAACTATGCCATAATCATCATAATCCTAAACGGATTCAGAAACTACAGCAGATGATTCATCCTGAGGCATGTCTAATTTATTCTAAAATAATGTAAAAATCATCCTGTAGTTCAGCACTGACATGAACAAAAACAGCAAAAACAATATTTTGACAGGCACACCAGTTAATACATGTTGACAAAAGGTAGGAATGTCTCAAAATGAAAGTTACACTGTAATTTACCATTGGAGCACCACGATGTCCGACGAGGGAGGGTTTTGGGGGAAGATTATTGGTAATGCACGGAGAGCAGATTGCAAGAGGACACAGGAACACAGCAGCGGACACGAACATGAAGGTCATCATTATAAAAACCTTACAAGCTACACAGGCAAAAACACACAAAAATATTCAGTGCAACATTCTGAAATTTGAAAATAAAGCATAATTAAATGTATGCATCATTAGTGTTAACTTTCACATTTACACCGAATACCTGATCATAACTTTCATTAGGCTATGTCATCAGCAAATATATAATGCTTTATTGCACGGCTCTCTGATTAATTCTGATTGGTCAATCGAGGCATTCAGAGGTCTGATATTTTCATAGACAGTATAAGAAGGGATATTTTCCCAATATTTGCTGTCGTCTATGGCAACACTGTCACTCTGCTCATCCGGGTAATTAAAACTGGCACTATAGGCTACTTTCATCTCTCTATCACACTGCAGACCCTCTCTTGTTTTTTCCAGCGAAAGAGCTGGAATAACCCTTCCCGCAGCAACCTGCCAATATCGCAGCAATTAGCAAATTAAAACGATCCAATCAATTCCTGAAGGACAAGTCTCGCCTCGCCCGACAGTTTTTATGAAAATCTGTTTCATTCCTATAGATATCACAACAGGGAATTTCTGTTAGCAATTTTCGTTGCATGTCGACTTAAAGTTATACTGAAAAATGATTTTAATCAATATTTTAAGTAGGCTATAACGAATAATTGACGACAGGCCGTTGAAATATTAGAAAAATAATGCACGGCTGTGGCCGTAGCCTAGTACTTCGGGTGTGCATTATTATTCAATAATTCAACGGCCAATAAGTCAATTATTCCGTTTACATCAGATGATGTATTTCAAGACATTTGTCAAGTTTTTTGTGTCATTAAAACGCTCTTGTGTGAAGGACTATTTCTTACGCATCTAATCTTGAGCCTCCATTACTGAGAGAGAGAGAGAGAGAGAGAGAGAGAGAGAGAAGCATGTGTGAATTTCCACTGCAAGAACAGCCGTTATTACACTGCTAGTGAGAAATGTCTTGTAGCTTTTAAATTGTTAAACTATCACTGATAAAATTATCAGAGCAGCGCTAACAACACGTTCCAGTGCGATTGTGTGTCCGTAGCCTAGCTACTGTAGGCCTAGGCCAGGGGTGTCCAAACTCAGTCCTGGAGGGCCACTGTCCTGCAGAGTTTAGCTCCAACCCCAATTAAACACACCTGAACCAGATAATCAGACCTTGATTATCTGGTTCAAGTGTGTTTAATTGGGGTTGGAGCTAAACTCTGCAGGACAGTGGCCCTCCAGGACTGAGTTTGGACACCCCTGGCCTAGGCCCATGTGTGTGCGTTTGAGAGAGAGAGAGAGAGAGAGAGAGAGAGAGAGAGAGAGAGAGAGAGAGAGAGAGAGAGAGAGAGAGAGAGAGAGAGAGAGAGAGAGAGAGAGAGAGAGAGAGAGAGAGAGAGAGAGAGAGAGAGAGAGAGAGAGAGAGAGAGAGAGAGAGAGAGAGAGAGAGAGAGAGAGAGAGAGAGAGAGAGAGAGAGAGAGAGAGAGAGAGAGAGAGAGAGAGAGAGAGAGAGAGAGAGAGAGAGAGAGAGAGAGAGAGAGAGAGAGAGAGAGAGAGAGAGAGAGAGAGAGAGAGAGAGCGCAGAAGAGAGCGTCTACCCAGCAAACACAGAACGTTGGCACAACGTTGGTACTTTCTAACAACGTTTTAACAACATGGCCAAAAGGTTGCTATAACTACGTTGTGTGGTGAAAGTTGTTACAGCTTTGTCACAATGTTGACATTAAACCACTGTTCAGAGCTATTCATAGATGCCACCTACGTCACTACAAATAGAACGCCGCCATATTTGCGACCGACTCGCCCAGTATGGCCGCCCAAACTGCCCATTTGAATGAGAGAGAGAGACAGAGATACCTGGAGAAAATCTGCCCCAGGCTTGCCCCAATTGGCCTTTCATGATATAGAAATACTTAGGCTAAGTCATAGAGCTTCATGGCGCGCGTCCATGAGAGTCGAGGCGATGTCATGAATGAATCTATGAATCTGCAGCTGTTCGGCTGGCATGAATGAATCTACCTAATCCGTCCATCAGCACAGCCAGAGACATCAGCCGAATGTCATAAAAGACTGCCATATCTGTCCGAAAGAACAGATGTTCAATTACATGAGATTATGCATCGTCTGCAGAGCTAACGTTAACTTTACTTACACAAAATTACATCTAAAGCGCATGTGACGAAGACAATATCTTTATGAACTTCAGAAAAATATTTATTAGATTTAGGTAGGTATTAACTAACAGACAGACAGACAGACAGTTATATTCAAAACAACCCAAACCTTACTAACTTACCATGCTAAACTAACCCTAACCCTAATTTTATGAAGTTTAGTGACAACATGTTACGATGTTTACATTGTACAATGATTGGTAGGATACAGTTTTTATTATTGCTTGACAAAAATTTCAAGATTTCATTTCCATTCTTGTCATTTGATTCCGATTTTGATTGAATATTGACTAATTTGTTTATTTTAAATTTTATTAAAAAAAAAATCTCACCTAATGCTGTAAACATAGAGAGCATTAAATATAATGCAGTTTTTGTTATAATAACAATTATTTAATGACATAAGTAAAAATATAATAATGTAATAGAGTGCTCAGCAAAATCTCCTCTATAGCTATTTTTTCTATTCAATTAGCATGCTATGGTCATAATTAAATGGCTTTCCTGAGGTAAATGTAACGTTATGTGACATAATTGTTCTCCTGCTGTTATATGGACCTCTTTCCGTGGTTGAAAAACACTATTGGTCGATATTATGAATACTTTCGGTAAGTTGTACTGCATCTTTATATAAAAAGTAACAGATGATCGGTTCACGTGCACTTGAACTGAGGCGCTCAGCGATCTGTCACGTCACATTTACAAGCGCCAAATGTATTTTTGTCTGAATTTCGTAATAAAATTGACGGAATCTAAGAGCTGAGAATTAGTTTAATATTAAAAGTACCTCTTTGCTCCGCAATTTTTCTGTGCGTGAGAAAATGGATGTGTGGCGTGAGAGCGTGTGAAAAGTGTCAATTGCGTGAGTCAGTCTCACGCTCAATGCGTGAGAGTTGGCAGCCCTATTAACCACAAACCAACATGAGACTTCAAGTCTTTTAAATAAATGATTCTCTCTTCTCTCTTCTTTTGGTATAGAATAAAATACCAGTTCAGGGTTCCTCTTTCGGCTGTTGTTGCAGCCAACTGCACAACATATTGCAGGCATTACTGAGACCGCCGCGGTCGCAAAGATGGCGGCGCAAAGCTACAGTGACGTCATGTGAATCGAATGAATTGGCCATTGCCATTAAAGGTACAATATGTAATTTTTTTGCTTTAAAAATAGCAAAAATCACTATATCTATGTTATATATATATATTTTTTTTTTGTGTACTTACATTATCCCGACTGTTTCCAACAACTTTCAAACCAGGAGAAATTTGTAATTTAATTCGAAAACACGTACCGTTTCTTTATTTCCGTTTTGTCGCCATCAATGGCGTCATATCCGCGTTCTCCCTGGTTTCCGCTTGTACTGCCATAGTAACCAGAGCCCTCTGATAGTAACCAAGGCGACAGACGTGGACAACTGTGTAGTTCGTAATGTCTATCTGCACGCTGTTGTTGTTTCGTTCAAACATTATGGACCATGCCAAGCAGACTTTGGATAAAAAAGGAGAACTAAAACGAGAATCAATATCTGCGCGGTGTTTTCGAGATGCCGAGAGCTCTACGTCCGAGACTTCGACCGCTCCTACATGTACTTTATTTAACAGGTGAGCACATTTACATAAAACTAATCAATGTTATATAGTTCAACAATGATAAAATGTTAGAATATGATCTGTATGTTATTCTAATGTTGATCTAGTTTACTGCTAGTCTCATACAGACAGACTAACACATACATTTCAACACATTCAAATGCAGTTTAGTGTGATAGTGTAATGTTAAAACAAGTGAAACAGCGCTGCGTTACCTCACAAGTTTAATTAATCTAATAAACTGACCTGTGAGTAGTAATTCTGCACTTGCGTGTAGTTTGGTAGAATGAAATGTCTTTATTCCTTTTATATCCGCGGGACTCGCGTCGCGTGTGGAGCTGATAGCTGTCTCTTAGCAATCTCGACCTGCTTCATATCACAGTCATGATAAAAGCATCGATGTATTCACTCATCCATAAACATTATTAGATCGGTCGGCTTGACGTTGACGACAAGATGCATAATTCTTAGCAAATGTTGCGTCATCAAACTACGCCTTTGTTATTGTAAGAGGTTAGCGACCCCTAGTGGCGAAAAATTTACATATAGTACGTTTAAGGTCATTAAGACACAGGCTATAGGCTACTGTCACTACCCCGAAGCGCGAAAATCTGTCTTTTAAATTTGAACTGAAATTAAGTATTTCAGTTTAATTTATCTCAGCAAAATAAGATACTGATTATTGAAACATCAAACACAACCTACAACTTCATTTTCTAATGTGACTAATGTAGCCTCGCTCGCACTGTTTAGTTTTTCACTTGATTTGTCTGATATTTAGTCTCATTCGTTTATTTGCTCCTTTGGATTTGTTAATGTTTCCTGGACTGATTCCGGTTACCGACTTCTATCTGTCTGTCATAGGCCTAGAACCCGGTTTTGTTCATTAAATGATGATCGTTGCTTTTTATGTTTTATTTATTAAACTTAAAAGAAATGTGTATATTCGTTTAGGCTTTTTTTTTTTTTTTTTTTTTTTTTCTTCACAAATGTATGACTTTTGGAAGTGCAATTTGATTAGGCTTCCATATGCAGTTTTAATAAAGTTGAGTTAATGTAACCTTCTGTCATTTTCACTCTTCAAAGTGTACAGTTGCAGGTGTTGATTATTATTTGGCTAATTTGCTGATAGCCCCATTAAATAATAATAAGGATAAACAATATTTTATAGCCCCAATATTTTTAATAGCCCTATCACGTCTTACAATTCTACGTTGTTACAATGTTGCGAGCACGTAGACAGTGACGTTGCCATGGCAGAAATGCAACGTGCCACAGACGTTGCCACAATGTAAATGTGTTTGCTGGGTAGACTATGCGCATCCTGTAGCTAATAAAACTTAGGCTAATTTTCTCGCAGAAAAACAGGAAAATAATTTGACGTTTTTATTTATTTGCTTGGTCAGTGGTTTTTTTTGTTTTGTTTTTTGCTGTTGTAAGGACCTTTTGAAACAACTGAAATCATTTTGTGAAGTGATATAGAACTGTAAAGTGGTCAAGTCAAGACCTGCCTGGAACTTCTTTAGCTGTGCATTTCCCTGAAAATAACTGCACACCTTTGAACGCCCGTCAACCAATCAGATTCAAGCATTCAACAGCCCCATAACATAATCAATATTTAATGTCCATTTTTTTTTATCTATTTGGTGAACAGCCGTGAAATAAACAAGATAAAGTACAGTCAGAAAATATAAAATCTTAGGGTATTACAACCCCAAATCAGAAAAAGTTGGGACACTGTACAAATTGTGAGTAAAAAAGGAATGGAATAATTTACAAATCTCATAAACTTATATTTTATTCACAATAGAATATAGATAACATATCAAATGTTGAAAGTGAGACATTTTGAAATGTCATGCCAAATATTGGCTCATTTTGGATTTCATGAGAGCTACACATTCCAAAAAAGTTGGGACAGGTAGCAATACGAGGCCGGAAAAGTTAAATGTACATATAAGGAACAGCTGGAGGACCAATTTGCAACTTATTAGGTCAATTGGCAACATGATTGGGTATAAAAAGAGCCTCTCAGAGTAGCAGTGTCTCTCAAAGTTTATATGGGTACCAGGACATGTAGGGATAAGGGGGAATGAAATGGCAGATAAATTAGCAAAAAGGGCATTAACAAAAGGAAATATAGAAAATAAATGCAAGTTAATATTAGTAAAGCAGAGGTTAAAAGTGTGATATGGGAGAAAATAAATCAAAAGTGGCAAGAAAAGTGGGATAGAGAGGGGAAAGGGAGACACTTATATCAAATTCAAATAAGGGAAGTTAAAGATACAAGGGTTGGAAGTGGAAATAGGAGAGAAGAAATGGTGATATCTAGATTAAGATTGGGACATTGTTTATTAAATAAAATGCTTAAGTTGATAGGGAAACATAATACTGGACTATGTGATGGGTGCCAGGAAGAGGAGTCTGTAGAGCATATTGTTTTGAGATGTAGTAGATATGGAGCTCAGAGAGAGATGATGAGGAATAAGTTGAGGGAGATGGGAGTTCAGAACATTACATTAAAAGGGTTATTGAGCAGTGATAGGGTTCAGACTAGAATTCTTATGACTTTCTTAAGAGAAATAGGGGTTTTTAATAGGATATGAAGAAATGTAGTATTGAGGAGGGTTAAAAGTATAAATATTGCTGTTGTCATGATTATAATAATAATAATAATTATTATTATTATTATTATTATTGTGCAGAATGACTGGGATGAGGTGTGTGTGTGTGTGAGTGGGGGAGGGGGATTTAGTCTGTAAACCTATTTTCTGGTTCTCACTCCGGAGCAGAAGGTGGTGGAAATGCACCAATAAGCTGAAAGCCAACCGCCGTAAAATAGCAACAAGAAGAAGAAGAAGCAGTGTCTCTCAGAAGTCAAGATGGGCAGAGGATCACCAATTCCCCCAATGCTGCGGTGAAAAATAGTGGAGCAATATCAGAAAGGAGTTTCTAAGAGAAAAATTGCAAAGAGTTTGAAGTTATCATCATCTACAGTGCATAATATCATCCAAAGATTCAGAAAATCTGGAACAATCTCTGTGCGTAAGGGTCAAGGCCGGAAAACCATTCTGGATGCCGTGATATTCGGGCCCTTAGACGGCACTGCATCACATACAGGAATGCTACCGTAATGGAAATCACAACATGGGCACAAGAATACTTCCAGAAAACATTGTCGGTGAACACAATCCACCGTGCCATTCGCCGTTGCCAGCTAAAACTCTATAGGTCAAAAAAGACGCCATATCTAAACAGGACCTAGAAGCGCAGGCGTTTTCTCTGGGCCAAGGCTCATTAAAAATGGACTGTGGCAAAGTGGAAAACTGTTCTGTGGTCAGACGAATCAAAATTTGAAGTCCTCTTTTGAAAACTCGGACCCCATGTCATCCAGACTTAAGAGGACAAGGACAACCCAAGTTGTTATCAGCGCTCAGTTCAGAAGCCTGCATCTCTGATGGTATGCGGTTGCATTAATGCGTGTGACATGGGCAGCTTACACATCTGGAAAGGCACCATCATCAATGCTGAAAGGTATATCCAAGTTCCAGAACACCATATGCTCCCGTCCAGACGTTGTCTCTTTCAGGGAAGACCTTGCATTTTCCAACATGACAATGCCAGACCATATACTGCAACAATTACAATATCATGGCTGTGTAGAAGGATCCGGGTACTGAAATGGCCAGCCTGCAGTCCAGATCTTTCACCCATAGAAAACATTTGGTGCATCATAAAGAGGAAGATGCAACAAAGAAGACCTAAGACAGTTGAGCAACTAGAAGCCTGTATTAGACAAGAATGGGACAACATTCCTATTCCTAAACTTGAGCAACTTGTCTCCTCAGTCCCCAGACGTTTGCAGACTGTTATAAAAAGAAGAGGGGATGCCACACAGTGGTAAACATGGCCTTGTCCCAACTTTTTTGAGATGTGTTGATGCCATGAAATTTAAAATCAACTTATTTTTTCCTTAAAATGATACATTTTCTCAGTTTAAACATTTGATATATCATCTATGTTGTATTTTGAATAAAATATTGAAATTTGAAACTTCCACATCATTGCATTCTGTTTTTATTCACAATTTGTACAGTGTCCCAACTTTTTCTGATTTGGGGTTGTATAAGCTAAAAAACAAAGAACTCCCGCACACTATCCGTACTTGGAAAAAAGTATCAAAAATTCTTTATTGGCAACAGTTTGGTCTCATGACCTTTATCAGACACATACAAACTACGGAATGTTTGTATGTGCCTGATGAAGGTCATGAGACCAAAATGTTGCCAATAAATAATTTTTGATACTTTTTTCCAAGTACAGATAGTGTGCGGGAGTTCTTTGTTTTTTATTTTACTTGACCTACCCACATGGTCTTTTTTTCACACGCAACTATCACCTGCAGGTGTGCGATGGTGTTTGCGCTCTGAAGGTATTATAAGCTATAAGCAGGGCTGTTGCTAGCGGGGCGAAAGGTGGTGACGATTCTAGATTTCAACAGAGGGGGAACCACAACACCCCCCCCCCTTCCAAAATGCAATTTCAACCAAGGGGGACACCCTCCCCAGGACGTGATTTCAAGGGGGCTGCAACTACCGGGGCCCCGGATACCCCAGCTACGGCCCTGATTATAAGCTGTTTTGGAGCCACTACTAACCAGCTGTTTGAGCTTTATGATAACTCTTGAACACGAGACAGCTGATCAAGGTCAAAGCCACTACAGCACACAGATGCAGGAAAGGAGCCGTGGCCTATGGGAAACCAAAGAGGGGATTTTCATACTCCATACAGTTCAACAATAGTGGTGTAACTGGAGATTCAGGCACCTGAGTGTTAGTTCTATGATAAATACAGTATAATGTTACATAATGTTGAGGAACATTGTGGCGAGCAGGACGAGGCCGGGGGCCGTGAGAGAACGGCCGGTGGCGTGATTGATAACGAGTGACACCTGCGTGACGCAACGGTCTCGTATCTCTCATGGCCCTCGGCCTCGTCCTGCTCGCCACGGATATGCTTTCTCTCTGTGTGAAATATTACACTGGCATTTTAATGTAAAAGATAACATGGAATACAATGAGAACCTGCTACAAAAACGTGAAAGATAGACAAAACACCAATACTGAAATGTTGAATGGCAGAAGGCTGGTTTCGATTTCATACCTGAAATGACATATAGACAGTTTGCCACTCTTTTCCCCATTTTATACAAACTCCAGCTGTGCCAATAGTAACAGTGAGGAGACCCAAAAACAGAAACACCTGAACAGAGAATAGAAAAACATTAACATTTTCTGATCATTCATTAACATGCGGTGAACTAACTTTATGTACTTAAAGCTGACTAACAATGATATAAAGTGTTGCCAAAGTTTTTTTTAAAAGGTAACCAATTTGAAATACTTTCCTCAACTATGGGCATATTTGGCCCTGAGTCTTTTTAATGTTAACTAAGTCTTCTTAGTTAGCATTTTATGTATCTTACTATTCATATTCACATACTATTTCTACACTTTCCAAATAATTAACAAAATACAGCTTACTAAACATTTATTAGGGGTTAAATTGTTTGTTTCTGTAAAAAGAAGTTCTGAAACAGCCATACCTAAATTTAAAATTTAAAAAATATTTTTTAAATAAAAGTTGCACAAATAAATATTTATTTATGAAAAATATTCATTTTTTGTATTATCATTTAAAAAAATATTGTTTTATTAATATTTTCTCATTGATTTAAAGTTGGACAGCATGTGGAACAAGGCTTCTGTCATATACAGTGGGTGAAATAATTCTTTGATCCCCTGCTGATTTTGTAAGTTCGCCCACTTACAAAGAAATGAAGGGTCTATAATTTTTATGGTAGGTTTATTTTAACGGATAGAGACATAATGTCAACCAAAAAAAATCCAGAAAAACACATTATATAAAGGTTGTAAATTGATTCACATCTGATCGAGTGAAATAAGTATTTGATCTGTAATCTGCCTCCCACAGATTGGTTATGTGCCCATGTGGAACACAGAATAGTCCTGTCACTTTAAGAAAGTACTCCTAATGTCCTAATGTCAGTGGACACCTGTCCACAGAATCTGTATCTTCCATTCCAACCTCTCCACCACCATGGGCAATAGCAAAGAGCTGTCAAACGTCAGGGACCAGATTGTAGACCTGCACAAGGCTGGAATGAGCTACAAGAGCATCAGTAAGAAGCTTGGTGAGAAGGAATTTTTTTCTGGTGTGATTATTCAGAAATGGAAGAAAAACAAAATGAAAAATCAATCGCCCTCGGTCTGTAGCTCCATGCAATCTGCGCCTCATGAGGTAAGGATGATCATGAGAAAGGTGAGGGATCAGCCCAGAACTACACGGGAGGAGCTTGTTAATGATCTCAAGGCAGTTGGGGCCACAGTCACCACGCAAACCATTGGTAACACACTACGCCGCAATGGATTGAAATCATGCAGCACCCGCAAGGTCTCCCTGCTTAAGAAGGCACATGTAGAAGCCCACCTAAAGTTTGCCAATAAACATCTAAGCAGGTGGAAACATTAAGCTCTGGGGCGGTTTCTCTGCTAAGGTACAGGACGACTTCACAGTATTGAGGGACCATGTACCGTCAAATCTTGGGCAAGAACCTCCTTCCTTCAGCCAGAACACTGAAGATGGGTCGTGGATGGGTCTTCCAGCATGACAATGACCCAAAACATACCGCCAAGACAACAAAGGAGTGGCTCAAGAAGAAGCACATTAAGGTCTTGGAGTGGCCTAGCCAGTCTCCAGACCTTAATCTTAGGGGACCAAATAATTCTTTCCCCCACTATACTTCCTTGTGCGTGTTTTTGGACTTTTGTTATATTCCCTGTCTTGTGTGCCGGGCAAATTCCAATCGGAAGTGAGCATCTCTATGCCCTACTAACTCCAAAGGGCAGAACAACACCATGAATAAATTTAATTACTTCCTTGAAGTGACCATTGCATGTTCCCTTCGCTAACGGACACGTGGAAGTGCTTTCGTAGAAGGAATTCAGTTGTTCACTTTTGTTTGGAATGCTCCTTTAAATGGCGTCCCCTTCCCGAAGTGCCTTTCAAGGGTGCAAAAACACAGTTTGGATGTGCTAAGTTGTCATTTGTAGTTTTCCCCTTTGATTAGTCTCCCCAGGTGTTTCCTGTTACCTCGTTATCTTGTTTAGCTTGTTACCCCCGTGTTTCTCATGTGTTTTGTCAGTCGTTGTTGGGATGTTCCTGTGTTTGGTGTTTCTTCTGGTTTCCCTGATTTGAACTTGAACTTCAGATGTACTCTAGTGCACTTCGGTCCTCGTTTATTAAACATACTCTTTGCACTACAGACTGATCAGTTATGGCCCTATAGCAGGAGTTCATTTTTGCTCTTCTTCGCCAGGGCAAGCGACCTCTTGAGGACCACACCTGAGTTTTTTGGCTCAGTTTTCATTCCCACTTCCAGGAAAATACACTGATAGCGTTTTATTGTTCTGGATTCAATTAACTCCTCAGAACTCAACTTTCATGTTAGTTCTTAAGAAACATTTTGTGAGTTTTAGGAGTGAGCTAAACAACCCAACCCAAGCTCCAATGGCCACGAAGCTTGACCCACCGCAGACCCCAGCTGTGATGACTCATTGCAGAGTCCTCAGCCATCACGGCCGCCATGCCAGAGTTTCCAGTGGTCACGTCCCCCGCACCCGAAGCTACAATGACAGGCCCAAGGCATTTGAGATCGGATGTCTAGTGTGGCGGATCCGCCGCTGATGTCGGCGCGAGGAGCCTGGATCCCTAGTTCAGCGCTCTCAAGCCCGGTGGTCTCTGCACTCCCTGTTATGGCAGTTGCCATTTTATGTCTTTGGGCTGCACACTTTCTCCTGAGGCGGCTGACGCCTCTGCTATGGCCGCGGGCTCTGTTGTGGCCACATAATTAATTTCCGAACTCATTGTGTCCTCTGATGGCTCCATTATGGCCATGGAGGCCGACCCTGAACTTCCTGTTTGACATGCAATAACCACTGAAGTCATCCCCGAACTCCCTGCCTGCCCTGTTATGATCACAGAGGCTATTACTGAACTCCCAGCCTGTTTCTCGCTCAGCCAGAGAGGCCATTCTAAGTTCTTTTTTAAGGACTTTTGTTATATTTCCTGTCTCGTTGTGTGCCATGTTTGTTGTCCTTTTGTAGTTTTCCCCTTTGATTAGTCTCCCCAAGTGTTTCCCGTTACCTTGTCTAGTCCTGTGTATACTGCCCTTGTTTTTCTCTTGTGCTTTGTCAGTCGATATTTGGATGTTAGTGTGTTTGATGTTCCTTGTGGTTTCCCTGTTTTCAGTTTGTTTATTGACCCTTAAATGCATGAATGTTTCGCCAATCATTATTACATATTCAGGTCTTTAGCGACCCGGATCTATATCTAACATGGATGGATCTCTAACTGTTGCAATTAATATAAAATTCTCCTGATATTAGAGCATATAAAAGCACAATAAAGCCTAATTTGTTACAAAATGTATTTATTTTTCTTTGTTTTATTGTTTATAATAAATTAATTGAGGAATACTAATAAGGTTGATAACTTTAAATTATTATTATTATTATTTATTTTTTTTGAAAACTTGGGAAAATTAAGACATGGCTAAAAGTTTCATACAATGTCACCTTCATACAACAAATACAAAAAAATAAAAAATAAATAAAAATAAGAGTACCTTATGCAGCCAGTGCAAATTCAAGGGCTCTCCGATTACAAAATTTAGCAATCCAAATACCTGAAATAAATGAAGAATGATTTCATTTGAACAACCATTATTTACAAATGCTACCCACTGAGCAATCTAGTTCGCATTATTCCCTTCTTCTTACCAGTAGAAGTAGACAGTAAGTGGCTAGCACAGCAGAAATGACCATCACTATCATGTACCAGTTCACCCATGTTTTCAATTTTTCGAAGGCAAGGCTGCAAGAGGAAAATGAAGCAATATGGCACAATGACACAATCAGTTATTACTGAACAAAGTGGGAAGCAACATGCCAGTGGATTTACAATTATATAATCATATAATTTGCATATTGTGGAATTGTGGTTATTTGCTCACTCGTTTACATCGGTGCGGTCGTTGAAGGCAATAAAGCAAACGTACATCCAACTCAGGGCAAGTATGGACACAAAAGACAGAAAAGAGAACCAGCAGCATGGCCTCTACAAACAAAGACAAAACAAGACTGCACATTTCAAAAATGGTTTCTCTTTCTGTAAGTCATTAAGCTCTTCTCTTTATCCGGTTTAAAAAGAATTAAATAATAGTTTTCCCAGATCACTCCCCCTGTTTGCGTGTGATGTTTCAAAGTGTTGATTTAGCAACAAATGAGAGCCTGGGGGCATCGTGTTCTCATGTCGAGTTTCGCTTACTGATTTGAATATTCAAAAGTGGGGCCAACCTCTAAACCATGTGGTTATTATTGTAGTTGATTAATTCTAGTCCATTCCAAACAGGATTTAAGAAATATCTGAATGCAGCGGTAATTGTTTCTGACAAATCAAAAGGCTTAAAATACTTTTCTGCCTGTTATGATCATCATCAGTCTCCACAGCTTTGTATTCACTTAGAGGGAAAGAGCATTTAATTGCTCATTAAAGAGGCATTCAATGAAAACAATTTTCTTTGATTCTGTTCTAAATTTATTATGGTAAACTATTCCGCCTCTCTCAACTGATTGTGCAAACAAAATATATATTTTTTTAAACAAATTGAAAAGATGTCTGCAAATCATACTAAGAGAGAATGGATGCATGTTTGATGTGCAACTTCATTTTACCACGTGAAAAAATGTGATGAAAAATTCAAAGTGTCAAGGAAAATTGTAATTTATGTGAATAAAATCTCACATTTTGTCTTGTTCTATCACTGTTCCAATGACAACTGTAGATCCCTCTGAGGCAGGATTTGGCAATCGAGATCATTGTGTTTTTTCCACATCAAATGATTTCAGTTGAAAGTATGCAGATGAATTGGGGCTTGTCAGGTAGGTAGTGAGGTTTACCCTTATTTATACTGGTGCAGGTGTTTGATATGAATGACTCACTGCTTCACACCTGAACCTGAGAAGGAGAGAAGAGAATACAAGATGTTCGTTTTGCAAGGAAACCTGTTCTTTAGTTCAAAACAGAGCTGAGCTCACAATGCCTGGCTTAGTTAGTCAGGAAAAGTCAAGTAAAGAGAGAGAGAGAGAGAGAGAGAGAGAGAGAGAGAGAGAGAGAGAGAGAGAGAGAGAGAGAGAGAGAGAGAGAGAGAGAGAGAGAGAGAGAGAGAGAGAGAGAGAGAGAGAGAGAGAGAGAGAGAGAGAGAGAGAGAGAGAGAGAGAGAGAGAGAAAGAAAGTGTGGAGAGGTTAAATGTAATTATAAAGGAGTGGCAAGGCTTTCAAAAGCCCTGAAGCAGAAAACTACAAGACAACCTGTGAGAAATATCTCATATCAATCACTCATTTCTAATAAAACCATGGAATGTTCTACCCCAGTTTAAGTTTATTAAATAACATATTTTAACTATATATCATAAAATGTTGCATAATGCTTGAACACAGTAATTTAAGTGTCCATACTGTAAATTATACAAACTGACATGAGATATTAAAGATTATTCTGAGCGAGTAAAAATTACCTTGCTCCTGTTTTGACAGGGCGTGCAAACAATGAAATATAATCTGCAATGTTATGAATACTTTTCCTGTATGGGGTGTTTTTGTTTTAAGGTTCAATGGATGTGAAACCCATGATCAGATAAACATGTCTAAGCAACAAGTGCCTTAAGTGCTAAAGGCAACCGCGAGGAGATGGTTAGCACAACAGGAAGGGAAATCATATTGGAACAAAAATGTAATTAAAAAATACTTCAATGTGCTTGTGTACAAGTATTTTTACACTTGTAATGATCAATGATAGTCAAAACACTGGATACACCTGGATGAATGCATGTTTCTCCTGACCTTAAAGAACTTTTAATCTAAAGGCTTAAACATTGAATCAACAAAACTAAAATTATATTTACACTATCATTAAAAAGTTTGGCTTTTTTTATAAATGAATAATTTTATTCAGCAAGAGTACATTAAAATGTATCAAAGTGACAGCCATTATAATGAAGATTCCTATTTCAAATAAATGTAGTACTTTTTAACTTTTTATTCAAAGAATCCTGAAAGAAAATATAGTTTCCATAAAAATATTAAAAGCGCAACTGTTCAAAATGGATAAAAATAAGATATCATTTCATGAGACACTGAAGACAGGAGTAATTGCTACTGAAAATTCAGCTTTTCCGTCACAGGAATAAATTACATTTATAAATAAAAAAGCTCCAATAAAGGAAAGCTGATAATAGCATACAACAGCATTGACAATAACACATAATAAGACTCAACAAGATTCATCTTCGCAGCAAACATAACAATTATCATGCATCTCAAGCAGGGCCGGTTCTAGACATTAGGAGGCCCTAGGCAAAATTCATGTTGGAGGCCCCCCACCCCCAATAAAAAAACACTTGAAACAAATATGATTCCTAACCTTTTTATTTATACAACATTTAATTTTAAAAGCAGTATATTTTTACTTACACAGTACATAAGTTTGGACACATTACTATTTTTAATGTTTTTGAAAGAAGTCTCTTATGCTCATCAAGCCTGGATTTATTTGATCAAAAATACAGAAAAATAATATAGTGAAAATAGTTAAAATTTAAAATAATGGTTTTCTATTTTACTATACTTTATATTTCTGTGATGCAAAGCTGAATTTAGTGCCACGTGATCATTCTGATTTATTATGTTAGAAATGGTGCTTAATATTTATTTTATAACCTGTGATACTTTTTTTCAGGATCTTTGATTATTAAAAAGTTGTTTTAAAAAAGTCTTCACTGTCACTTTTTATATATTTAACACATCCTTGCTGAATATTCCTGTTTTTTTTTCTCTGTATTTTTGATCAAATAAATGCAGGCTTGTAGAGGTAATCTCTTTTTTGTTTAATGAAGATGTTATTGTTGTTGTTGTTGTTATTTTGCTGTTTTATTCAATTTATTCACAGTTCCAGAATCCCACTTCAGTAGATGAGCATAAGTGATTTTATATTGCATTGCTACCTTAAATATGCTATACACAAATCAAGTGGAAGAGAAAGACACGATCGCTACTGAGCAGAAAAAAATATATAAAGTGATATTATTGGCGTAATGTCAGGAATCTAATCATCAGCAGAATTTAGAAGATAGACCCATAGATATGAGATCCTTTATTTGAAACATTTAAAAATGTTGTAGTGTGTTGGCTTTTTAACTTAGAATACAGACGTCTTGTCTTTTAATTGTGTAGCTTTTTTACTAGTCAGCTCCCGACGCGATGTTATTCATTGTACGCGCAAATTCAAAGCGTCGCGTCTTGGGCACGTTACGCTCGCGCTCTTTTAAACTCGTAATAAAGCGGTGAATGATTTTTCCAGAAATGACGCTGATCTACAGTACAAGTTTATATTTAGAATACATTGCAATCACTCCAAAATAGATGACGACAACTCACACACCTGCATTATGAGATGTGCTTCTTTGTGTGCTTATTAGGCTTTTGCCTCGCAGCACCTGATGGATGCGTTCTTTACACATACTTTCAGAAGCCGGCACCCGCTTTGTAACGGACACATTAATTGGTTTAACTGTAGTAATGTAACAGTCTATGGTTAAGATAAACATCGTCACTATTTTTAGTTAATAAATAAATATTGAAATAAATTGTAGATAGGACATTTGTACATTTTTTTTTTTTTTTTTTGTCCCTCTGTCTGGGCCCCATCCAACCAATCGGGCCCTAGGCACGTGCCTAGTTTGCCTTTGCGTTAATCCGGCTCTGATCTCAAGATGTACAATCTTCCATCAGGTATATTGTCTGTCATCCAGGTAAACTCCACAAATGTGTAAACATTACTTTATCAAAAAAGCATAGTGGTAGAGAGTAATGTTGTGGTCCATAAGCCATGACAAAACATTCCCAATGCACTCACTCTGAAACTGTCAGACTCAGATCTGACTCACTGAAATATATCAGGGTCAGTGCAATTCCTGCGAATAGCTCTACATTATGCACGAAGGATACAAATCTATCCTAGAAAATTCATTATAAAAAGAAAGTACATCACACCCTGTAACCTGCTGTGCACAGCAGTTTTTTACTAAATAACATAAGCAACCGTTTTGCCAACGGTGACAAGCTTCACAAAATCCTGAGGCAACTAGTGTTCTTCTGATTTAACAAAGAAAAAAAAGAAGCTTGTCAACAGTTGATGTTTTGAGATCTGGTATCAAGTACTTTGTCAACTGCGGCTGTTTATGATTAAATGACCTGTTGCCATATTTGACAGTTTGCACAACACTAAAAACCACCCTAGGCCAATTCATGGATGCCATTTTCTCAACATCAGACCACACAACATGGTAAAAATTCATTTCCCATGTTCATGGCTTGAGTTTGGATTTGTTTCAAATGATCTTTTGTTTGAAATATGAACTGATCTCTAGGAATTATTATTCAAAGGGGACTTGCAAAAATATTTCTTAAAATGTCACAAAAAAAAAAAAGAATTCCGTCATCATTTACTCATCATTTGCACCTCAGGTTGTTCCAAACCTATATAAGTTTCTTTGTTCTGTAGAACACAAAGGAAGATATTTTGAAGATTGTAGGAAACTGAACCATTCTGGGCCACCATTGACTTTCATAGCTTTTTTTTCCCCCCTACTATGGAAGTCAATGGTGCCCTAAAGCAGCCTGGTTACAAACTTTCTTCAAAACATCTTCTTTTGTGTTCAGCAGAACAAAGAAATGAATACAGGTTTGAAACAACTTGAAGGTGAGTAAATCCTTTTTTGGTGAACTATTCCTTTAAGCCAGTGGAAAAATGTCTATAAGTTTATAAATCTTTAGTTTTGATTTTGTCTATATTCTTTTCATTCAAAGTTCCCAAGTGATTTTCTGAATTTAGTGCATATTCATTTATCAGGGACTATTAAAATATAGGCGTGCCCAAATGTATTGGCAGTGACAAATTCACAAAGTTTGCTGCTTCAGTATATAATGTTTCTATAGTATAAATAAGCATTTCATAAGTTTCAAAAGCTCTATTGGTTTATTCATTTTTACAGCGTTGTCCCTTCTTCATAACCTCTGAAATTCACACTGGCATATCAGATTTGGGCCTAATCCTTACTAATCCATTAAATCCATTCGTGCCTTATTGGTGCTTGGAGGTGATCACAATTTGTGGGCTTCAGCCTTTTGAGGACTGACCACAGGTTCTCTATGGGACTAAGATCCGGTGAGTTGCCTGGCTACAGATCCAAAATTTCAATGTAATGATCTCCGAGCCACTCCATTATCACTCTTGCATAGTGGCATGGTGCTCCATCATGCAGGGAAATGCACTGATCATCACCAAATTGCTCCCGGATCATTAGGAGTTGTTGCTCCTGCAAGACGATTTCATAGCATTCTTTATTCATGGCAGTGTTTTGGGGCAGAATTGTCATTACAGATGGTCTCGGGATACATGGTAATGTTCACCTTTTTTTCTCAGGACAATCGATTTTCCAGATACCCAAAACAGTTGGAAGGGGCTTCATCAGAAAATCTTCTGCTGTCCAATCTTTAAAACTTCCTACAGAATGTCAGTCTGTCCTTGGTGGATTCTTTGCAGTGGTCCTTCTTGACATAAGGCCATTGTCCTAAAGTCTTGCCCTCACTGTGTGTGCAGATGCACTGACACCTTGCTGTCAATCTTGAGCAAGTTGGTGACACGATTCTGTAGCCGACTCCTCAGGAGGAGACGGTCCTGGCACTTGCTGGGCACTCTGGGACGTCCTGAAGCCTTCTTTACTGCAGTTAAACCTTTCTACTTCAAGTTTTTGATAATTTGGTAAATGGATCTTTCAGTTGCATTATTCTTTGCAGAAATTTCTTTGCACGTGAGGCCATTTTGATGCAAAGTGACGATGGCTTCCCTCCTTTTATAGCAATAAGTCGGCTCTTATAATCCAATCAGCTTTTTGCAATTATTTAAAATGCACCTGATCACTCTGCATGATAATCTAGAAACAATGTGAATCAACATCACAACTGAAGCAGCAAACTTTGTTAAACAAAATGTGTGTCACTGCCAATACTTTTGGCCATGGCTGTATAATGCATTTGAAAACATGTACGACTGCTAAACCAGACAAAGAGTGTTACAGAGGATTTGGCATTCACATCTCTGTTATCATCCATCATTTTGTGAAAAAGCTTTTTTGTGATCTCAAAAACTTATAATTGATTATCAATAATTATTTTATTAATAAATAATAAAAAGAAAATTCATTGTTGTTAACCTTTAACAGGGTCAATAAGATAAGTTTGCTGAGAAAGTTACAAGGAAAGACTTCTTTTTAAGGAAAAAGCAGGAGCACATTAAAAAAAGGAAATGAATTCAGCAGCTTGAAGACACAATACAAACATTTCCAGTTGCTAAGATTATAACCCCTGTGCAGACAGGTATAACAGGACTTTCAAAAAAAAAAGACTAGTATATGTCCCATTTTCAACAGGGTCAAAAAAGAAATCCTTTTCACATGTGGACAAACATGTGGTAAGCAGTATTTTCACAGCTATTGTGATCTTAGTAAAACAGAAGAAACACATCAATAGCTCAACTTTCTCAAATCCACTCCATCATCAACAGGCTTTTACTGTATGTGCTTATATCATTAGAAAGCAAAACTGATGAAAAGTGCCACACAAAAAAAAAATCGGACTTTTGATGACTATATATTTAACACATGACACCTCTTTTATCGAAGTGCTTCAGTGCAAGTAAACTTTTTTATTTAAAGAAATGTTTATTTTAAATGTGAAAAAAAAGATTAAAAAAATTAAATATGGAAATATGGAAATAAGGAGAAAGCAAATGAAAGGAAAGCAGCCTATGCAAAGCTTTATGTAAAACCTAAACATAAATCAAACGACCAAGTCAAATGTTGGTGAACACAGTGCATGTGTTGACTATGTTGTGAAATAAAAAAAATAACCAGTTAAATATAATTGTCATGGGACCACTGACTTTCACTTTCTTCATTAAACTTGAACTAGACCCCTTTGATACAAAGATATCTGCCCATTTTGCTGTAACAAAATATTACAAACTAGATACACAAGCTGTAGTTTTTGCTGTCCCGCTTAATTTATTAAAGTATCATCATATTGGCTGTGAGAGCTTTCAACCCATTCTAAAATGTATTCACAACCACAGATCTTGAACTGCAGTTCAGTGACATCATGGGGCATTTTTGTGTAATTTAGTTTTTTTTACCCAAGGGTAATATTCTTCAGGGTTCAACATCAACAACCTCAGGGAAACATTTCTGAGTGCAACAGCCTGCAACTTCTAAGTAACCTATTTGTAAAAATAAAATAAAAAATCATTTAGCAAATCATCATGTCATCAACCATGTTTAAGGGGAAATGTTTGATTCTGTTAAATGTTTACTTGGATTTGTATATATATATATATATATATATATATATATATATACAAATCCAAGTAAACATTTAACAGAATCAAACATTTCCCATTTAACCTTTTGATAATGATTTGCAAAAAAAAAAAAAAAAAAAAAAAAAAAAAAAACTTTTCGTATTAGAATGCACCTAAGCACATTTTTTTACATCCTGAATTTAATTTATTTTCAAACTGAATTTTTGCAACCTATAAACAACTAATATATATATATATATATATATATATATATTAATTTATTATAAAATACTTGAAGAAAAGAAAAGAACCTATAAGCACTTGTAATGACACGCTTAAGCACACCTGACGATATTCAGATCACACGTTTTTCAATAAGATCGGATCAGAACAGATAGTCCGAGAGAATAAACTGAATTTGCAAGTACCTTACCTTACCTTGCTGAAAAAGTAACAAAAAGTTGCTAGTGAAATCCAAATCAGTCTCTCAAACTTGAGCACTTTTCAGCAGTCTCTGCACGCGAAGTCATGCTGAGACTTAAATCCCGCGGACTGAATATTAATGAGGCGGTAACAATGAATGAGCTTTTCATTCCTGTTCGCTGTTACAAGAGCGACACCGACACCGACACCAATGCGGTGAGAAGAGCCATGGCTGTTCCACTCCTCTCCAACAGAGCGCGACATTCAATGTGTTTCTAACTAATCAAGAGATGCTACCTGACACACAAAATTAATATTCGACGTCTGTATAATATTATATAGGCTAGTGGCTGTAAATGCGTCCTACCTATTGCGAACTGCTGCAGAAAAATAGCTTGATAACGTGTAACCATGTCGAAACTCATTTTAAAAAAGAGCCCCTGGTATGATCTCATATAGTAGATTAATAATAAAATTCACTCATCCCTTTATTTACATTTGCACAGAAATATAGGGATGTATATAACAACAGGCATATGAGCAAAAAAAAAAAAAAAAATAAGGAATAAGAAAAGAAAAAAAGAGCATTTATATTAGGCTAAATTGAAATGAAAGACAACTTTAAAATGTAATAATTTATATTAATTCATGGGTTATTTTAATAATTCCAATAGGCAATTGAAGGTGAAATGTAAAGAAAAATGCAATGTAGCCTAATGCAAATGTTTTTGTTATGCTGTTCACATTTTGTGGATGTACTATGTACTAAGTAGGCTAATATTTATTTATAGAATATGAAAAATCAGACTTGAAAAATTTATCAGACTTTTTTTCTTTTTTAAATAAGCATGGACATTCAAAGTACTATAACAAGACACTGTATTTTCTAAATGTATTGTTTTATTGAAATGTGACATTCAGCATCAAATCTTGCCAAGAAGAGGTAGTTGATGGGCAGCAAAAAGAAAACGTGTAGCCTACTATTTTCAGTTGAAATATTGCAGAACATGCATTTACCACCTGCTTGGCTTTACAGCACTGTGGGTGATTTCCAATGTTCCATATAGTTAATTAGTACTAATTTCTTACATAAGTTGATGAACTGAAGACACTGATACTGTCTGTTTCTACAAAAACAGTCCACTCCAGACAAGGGGACAGTAGGGAAGATGGGAGTTTGTTGATACATTTTTTTACTCCATTGATTTTTATTCAGGCTACGTTCATTTTTAGCAGATCATTTCTGAATATATTCCTAAAAAGCTGCTGAATATATCCTTAAAATCCATTTTGTGAAACTGTAAAATAAGCAGCCTCAGACCAAGCCATTCATGATCTTAGGATGCTCTTGAAATTGAGCAACGGGAAATGAAAGGCAGTTGTCAGAGATGATGGCCTATGCCAGAGGCCATATTTACATCTCAGGATGAAATGCGAGAAACAGTCCCAACATCAATATTTTCTTTAGCTCTTAATAGTTTTTGTTGGGGGGGAAGAAAGGGGAAAAAAGTGCTGGTCACATGATCTCCAAGAGGGCGGGGCTAATGGTTCTCTCGAGGAGTTCGTGGTGAGTTACACAGACAAAAATAAAACTGTCGAGCAAAAGCAGCTGTATGTAACGCTTGTCTTTAATTTTAGTGTGAGCATATTTGTAACGTCAGTTTATTCACTCAATGTTTCGATCATTTTTCATGGCTATGGCTCATTGTGCATCGCAGCTAGTGTTTATTGTTGAGTGTTAGCAAGCTAGCCTGCGGTACTCACTGTACAATGAGAACCGTACAGAGTGTATTTACATTCCTTTAATTATAAATCTTTGGTCATTTCATGCTTCAGTAATCAGTATAGTCAGAGTTTTGTAAAGAATTACATTTAGTCTTTAAAAATAGAACGAAGTCCTAAAGTACATCGAGGACAATCTGACGATAGACATCTTCATGTCGCTGTTGTTGTTTCTCCCATCTTCAATTTCTAGCTCGAAAAACATGGACCAAAAGATACCATACGATGACTATCAACTGCCAGTAGTGTTTCTTCCATCCTATGAGAGCCCTCCTGCGTGGATCCCTCCACAAGAGGTGCTTTAACACTATTAATGCATGTTTTCATCTTTTCTTTTGTGATCATATTTACCTAATTTATATTTTTCTTCCTAATAATCAGAGGATACATCACCCTGACTATAACAATGAGCTCACTCATTTCCTACCTCGCACTGTAGTCTTAAAAAAGCCCCCTGGAGCACAACTGGGCTTCAATATTCGTGGAGGAAAGGCGTCGCAGCTCGGTATATTTATTTCAAAGGTGAGTTGTGTCAATTAAAACCTTTTTATCAAAAGAACTGCCCTCATCATCTTGGTCTTGTTCAAAATGTCTTGACAGGTGGTGCCAGATTCAGATGCCCATAGGGCAGGACTACAAGAGGGTGATCAGGTGCTTTCTGTCAATGATGTGGACTTCCAAGACATTGAGCATTCAAGGGTATGGCTTGATATGTCCCGTCCAAGAGACAGAAACACGCTTGATATCTCTTCCTCTAATCTGTTTTTGATTTTTCCTAGGCTGTGGAGATTTTAAAGACCGCAAGAGAGATTTTGATGAAGGTCCGATACTTCCCTTACAGTGAGTATTATATTCATCCTTCCTTGATGTTTTCAATACGCCCCTGTTGTTCCTTTCTTTCTATTCTAGGTCTATATTGTTTATCTTATTTTAATATTGGATTACTGTAGTTAATTGATTCAATTGGAGTACCTGACACAAATTGGTGTTCTGCATCTGTTTTTCTAGATTACCAACGGCAGAAGGAGAGGACTGTACACTAGGTGGCAGAGATGACATTCATGACAGAAGCAGTGTGTGACGCAGCTGATGAGGCATTGGTGTGTCAGCCAATCTTTCATCTTCTCTGCATCATCTTCCTCCCACTAACTATTGTCTCTGACTAAAAGACTGCTCAAAGAAATCGTCTTCAAACACTTTAAGAACATGCCTGATGATTCAAAGCTTCCTCACCCATTTAGGTCGTTTTAAGCATCTGTGCTTTAAATCCAGATCATTTTCTCTCATCCCATTCCTCTGGGAAATTAAGCATATTCTATGGGATATATCATGCATATAAAAAGAAAACATGGTAGAAATATTATTTATTGAATGAAATAATTATATACGGTTATAGGGCAAAGGGTACATCATGAATAAATTATGATCTGCTATTAATATCATCAACTGATGTCCTGCTGACAAACTTATTTCTACTGATTAATTCATTGTCATTGAATCAATATGCTAATGAAAACAGTGCTGTTCAGGTGCAAATACTTTATGCTCATTTTTTAAATAAACCTGTATGGAGAAAAAGCTCAGAGGGGTGTGTCTGTGTGTGTAAAATGAATACATTCTCAGATTTGGTAACTAGTTATAAGTAGTGTGGCTAAATGTTAATATATTGCATCAACTAGTGGTACTATAAATAAAGTCCTATTAAAATGCAACAAATTTTTTGAATTACATTATTTTATGACACAAAATGTAAGTTTACCTTTTACTGTGTCACAAGCTCAATGGAACAGAAGGCAGTTTATATGCAAATATAAACCTACCAAAATGCAACATTCGTATTGGACGAAATACAAGAAACGGTCTTCAAAAGATATTTTGACCATAATTTATTTAAAATTTTTAAGGTATAAAACTTTATTACCCTATAGTGAGTTAGGACTTCATATACATGAAATTCAAGTTCTCAAAGAAGTTTTCATATCCATCCATCCTCAGAAAGAAAAATATCATGTCATAAATCTGGGTAACTGCCATTTATAGTGCAAATGTCTTTGCATGGATCCACTGGTATCACGTTGTTAACATGCCTTTTTCTTTCATGTTCAAGGGCCAAACACATATTTGAGAAGTACAGAACAGCTCATTTCTCTGCCTTCTGTTTTCCTCTGCCTGTTACAGGCAAATGAACTATACCACTTCAAGTAATAAATCTTGAGGTAATACCACTTTGTGTCTTGGACTGCTTTGGTCATATTACAGGGCCATTACACAGGTTTTCTCCCATGGTTCACACACACACACGCCAATACAGACACAGCTCTTTGAAAAAGCACAGACACAATTACACAAACATAAAAAGGATAACATCGCAAGGAACCTATCCCCGACCATGGAGATTTAAAATAAGGATTAAACATGCTTGACCATATTCATAAAGAAAAACAATCTATTCACCTGCATGTCAATACAATCACTTAGGTGTAGCTTCATCATAACCATTTAGTAATAATTTACAGGTCAAAAAAAAGGTCTCATTTAAGAATGAACCACCTTCAAAAGGATTTTAAATTAAATCGAGGAGTAGAGCTGCATAGTATAAAGAATTTTCCCTTGTTCAAGTAAGCATCATGTCACGTGCGATGCCCTAAGAAACCCAGACATCAATAAAGGAATGTGTAGCACAGTGATTGTAAACTCTTACTCTGAGCGGGAGGGAGGAATGTTGACGTCAACTAGCTAGATGTGGGGTAAGAGGTAAGAGACTGATCCTGTGACGTGGACCTTTTCTTTGAGCCGTTTTAGCTGCTGTCTTCATTCTCTTGAACATCCCTGGATGAGCTCTCGTCCACGTTCTCGAGCGAGTCTCCGCGCTGGATGGACAGCTCTGCTGGATCCATCATGGGCAGTTCACTCTGTATGGGGTACAGCCACGGCTTATGATCTGGAGAATTCGCTGCTTTCCATGCAGGGTAGCTCTGACCGGCCTTATGAACGCTTCTTAAGACCTGTGGAATGACAGAAAAAGGTGAAGGAGTGTCATGAGTATCAACGAAAGTTACGCAACTTTTTTTCAGTCTTGTGTAACCCAAACAATGAACTGGAATCCAGTTTTACCTCATTTTCAGGCTGTGCAAGGACTCCGATTGCAGCAAGTGTTTTTGCTCAAGCAAAGTTATAAATAAACAGTGTTTCTGGTGTCTCTCTGGGTCTTCAGAATTTTTGGCAGCACAAAGTATCAGTGTGCGTGCGATACTGCCTATAAACTCTGACTTCTGAACTAAAGGTAATGGGCTTTGTTATTTTGTCAAACAGTCTTAATAGAAAGGAAACAAACCACTTAAACACAAATAATCAAAATAAAATCATCAGCATCGTCCTTTTAGACATGTAATAGGGCTGTACCATGGAAACACAAACACGTGATATGACGTGTGTGTGCGTGTGAGAACTAATAACAATATGAACCGTTTTCAACATTGTTAAGAAGAAATGTTTGAGCATCAAATCAACATATTAGGATGATTTCTAAAGGATCATGTGACACTGACGACTGGAATAATGATGCTCAAAAAATTCAGCTTAGCCATCACAGGAATTACATGAAAAAAATATCTTAAAATTGAAAACCATTTATTAAACTGTAATATATTTTAATTTTATTATCAAATAAATGCAGCCTTGATGAGCATTAGAGACTTTTCACAAACGTGTGTGTGTGTGTGTGTGTGTGTGTGTGTGTGTGTGTGTCAAATCGTAAACCTGATTAATGATCAGTGGAAAGACAAACACCTCAGTTTTCAATAATAGTGTATAACACACAAAGTGTGATGTATAGACTATGTTATCAGTGTGCCCTTTGGACAGAGATACCGTATGTCTGGTAACACTGCAAACAGCCCTACCACATGCTGTAATTCCATACAAAACTATGAAACCAACAGCAAAAAAAGCCACAATTTTAAACAAGACTGACTTCTTGTTCTCAATCAGAAGAACATCTTCACCAAAGTTATCTTTAGATATCAATCTGAACACTTGATGAGGGCCGAAGCATTATTAGAGGCGTTTCTAAAAACTAAAGTCTAACTGTGTCAGTCATAATCACAAATGATTAATAAAGAGAAGAGATTTAGCCTAAGTGATGCGCTCTTCTGTAAAATGAAAAGAATGACTGTAGTCATGCAGCCTACAGACCGAACAAGATAAACGAGTTTCACTTTGGCACAGCAAGTGCTGCGTGAGCGTCTTCAGTACAAGATATTCCAGTAGGTTACCATAGTAACAATTCTGATTTCACAATCCTTAAACACAGACCCACATACAAAGATACTCGCATCCTCAAAGAGTATAAACGACGGAAACAGCAGTAAGAGACAAAACATGTTCACTTACTTTTGGAGCCAGGACCTGAGATGCTTTGTTGACAACCCACTTTGGAAGAGACCCTAAAAAAAAAAAAAAGAAAAAAAAAAAAAAAAAGGTTATAAAACAGCAACAAATTAAAGTCTTCCAATGTAAATGAATGATGGGAGTGAATCGGTTCATACCTCTGGGATCAGCCTGTGAGAGGTATGTGAAAGTGCAGCTGTTGGGCCCTGTTGGTTTGAACAGGTAACCCGTCAGAAGGGAAACGGCCCTCACCAAATCCTTTCGTGGGGGATGTTTCTAAAATGAAAGCAAAGCTTTATTACAGTATTTGTATAATTTTTAAATTGATGTAGTAATAGATTGTACTGTGTATTATGTTCAAATATTGTCTCCTACAATGATGTGAATTTGGATGGGTGAAAACTTGAAAACAGTCATTATTTTATTTATACTTAACATTCTACCTTAAGGAAATCTGATATTTCAAGGTCTCTTGCTTTATCTAGATATTCATTAATAGAAGGTAAGTAAATAAAAGACGTACCGGATGTTTCACTGAGAAGTTAATGATCACATACTCATTTTCAGACGCCTGCCATGAGCGCAGGGTCACCACATCTCTGTTCTTCAATGGTTTCGGACAAAGCCCTGTGAATAAAGGAGGGGAAAAAATATTTGTATGACATATAGGCCCATTAACAAACGCAACTTCACTGCCTAAATACACACAAAAACATGGTCCCAGGAGGCTTATCTTCAGCCCTGTACTGTGATAAGCCACTGCACTGAAGCAATCACATTGTTAGGGTGAACTACTAACAAAAGCCCCAAAGAATTACTAGAATAACCAAAAGACATGAAAGAGGTCTTAAAAATGGCCAGAGATTTAAAAGATTACATGACTCACAGGAATAGTAGCCCACATCAGCATTGGGAGCCAGCCGAGCGATGTCATAACTCTCAAGCATCGTAGGGTCCCATGACTTTCGGTACTGACTGTCATGAAGCACGTCATACATGGTAGCAGCCGATACATCCTTTATGTTCATTCTACACTGTATTGGAAACAGATGCATTTGCATTAGTGTTGTTATGGCAGCAGTACACACAGGACTGGACATGTAAATTAAACTGAAATGCAATAGAGAGAGAAAAAAAGAGATTGTGATCTACTGGGGGTCCATAGGTAAACAAAGTAGCTACATTTTCATAACTACCATTGAATCATGTCTAAAGCAATGACTCATTAAGCATTTCATGATGTAATAAAATTAATGTTCCTAATAAAAGTCATTATAAAGGGATATTCATTGAGCTAAAACTCTTTATAATGACTTTTATTAGGAACAATATGCCCCTGAACGACGGGTTGGGGGCCCTGCTGTAAAGTTTGAAACCACTGGTTTAAATTAATTTAAAAAGGTAACAACTTTTAAAGACAAATCAAAACCAAATATTGTCGTACACAGTACACACACATCATAGTAGTTAGGCTAAATGTAGGCAAACATCTTACCTTGATTTTGTGTACTTTGGATAAGTTCACTTTGTTGCTTGTAGAAGTTGATAAAGGGGGCCCCTCGACCCATACCTCCATGTCATTCTTATTATACTTGTTGATCCAATTCTCGGTGGACAAGCATTGTCTTTTGAACTCATTAAACATGAATTCATCTGGAATGATTCCCGAACCGCGAGACATAACTGAAACGATAATTTCCACAGCGAGAATTAAAGATCTGGTACCGAGGCTCAACAACTTTGCTCTGCTCTTTAAGTATGATGTGGTGTTATTGTAGTCACAGATTCAAATTTCAAGCTCAACAAGATTTTTCTCACAAATTCCAATCTTCACCTGGCGTCAACGCTTGCGCGTGGAAAAATCGCGTCACCACTTCCGGGAGTAGAACAGGTGTATTACAACACTGCAAGGTGCGCAGCTAGTCAGTCAGCTCTGAACAACAGTGATTTAGCACACTTATATGATCTTGATTTTACCCAATGGCGTTTAAGTGAGAACTGTTGACAAACTGGCGCAAACTGGGTGTGTCGGACCGCCCATATTGATTGGTCATTCGGGTGCGGGTCCAGTGGTCTCTCTCTGCTACTTCATTGATATGTATGGTTAATTCATAACGGAATCCCAAGACGAGCTGTGATTCTGTGAACTCCGCCTTGTGTTCACGACCGAAACCTTTCTACAAATCACCTCCACAGGAACAACATTCAACAGGCTTGTGCAATGTGCCATTAATAAGAAACTGAGTTTCACAGCTGTTTCTGTTCTTTGTGTTGTGGACTATGGTACCAACAGTGGACCAAAGAGAACTTAAGAGTTTAAAAACATGAAACCCTTTAATAAGATTATTTAACCTTTTGCTTACAATGAAGTATACATAAATATTCTTATATAAACAAGACTGGTCTCAGCTTATCACAGGGCAATAATCAGTATCACAGACGTAACACTATACTATATATATATTTATCTTGTTTCTTTTTATATTATTAACAATATGTACATGGACATTTAAAAGGCCTGGTGTCTCCTTAAGTCAATTAGCCTACATTTGTTGCCATTGCAAATAGGTGTGATCAAGTAATCCACGAAAGTTAGGCTACTGTATATAATGATTGGGTAATGTAATTATATTATGCATCAAGTCTGTTTCTAATACTCAACACTGTGTACAGGCCTATATACAGGAACCAGAAGCAGGACAAACAGCAAATCTGGTGAAATATCTTTTATTCATGTGATACATTTTGGTGTCTCTTTAACCGTCCATTTTTTACAGCATATAATAATAGTACTTTGTCACACAAACTTAGCTAAACACTAGTAGACAGCGTATTTCAAACAGACCAACACACTTCAGAATAGCACACAGCTGAGTATTCAGTGAGTGACACGCGATAGAGCTGTTCAGGAGGGTTTTCACTCTTATTTATTTCATTTCCTACATATCAAACCATAGTAAATGTTAATGTTTAAAACACACTTGATGCCCTTTTTTAGTCTTAACGATGAAAGGATTTGTCGGTTTACAGTTGAACGAGAGGAAAAGCGACGGTGCTGGGGGGGCTCGGTGATACCTCTCCAGCAAATAAAAGCCCATTCAAGCTATTCTGTTGAAACCCAGCATTACAGATGGGACGTGAAAGTCTTTAATAGTGGCACGATTGTGACACGACTAGGTCTTTGTGATACAGTAGCCAGGCAGCAATGCAAATTATACATCAAACTTTGATTCCCACACATTGCTAACTGCCAGTCCTGTCAAGCATACAACACATGTATCACTAACTAGTGAGATAATAAATAAACACATGAAACCAACAGTCTTACGACGAGCAATACCAAGACGTGTCTGTACACTAAGCGATAGCCGTGTTGAAGGAAGAAATCTAAATGTCCTGTTAAACAAAACCTCATTATCTCTATGCAATGTTAATAGGCTCGAGCAAACCACAGCACTGTGGCCTGATTTGGTGCACCATGACAACCAAACAAGCAAGGCATTTTGTGT
Organism: Scardinius erythrophthalmus; assembly: GCF_964197995.2. Lineage (NCBI taxonomy): Eukaryota > Metazoa > Chordata > Actinopteri > Cypriniformes > Leuciscidae > Scardinius > Scardinius erythrophthalmus. The sequence goes on along the minus strand of NC_138233.1, from coordinate 19,423,460 downwards.
TAAACCGTCTCTAAACTGCATGCGGTCCCTACACTTGCGCAGCAAAAACAAGACAGAAAATGAGCAGAATTAGTGTGAATTGCTTTCCATATCCAAGCTCAGAGCGACGTTACGATAGTTGTGTTAGTACATACACGTTTTTACAGTTAACGTTAGGTTTTGTGACTACGGTCGTGGAGAAGTCATTAAATATCTTAGGTTTTGAATTTGAACTAAATTAAATAGCAATTTTCCCTTTTGTAAGAACGTTAAATCCAATTTATTTCCCCCACAGCTCAATACATTTTACTTCCATGCAACCCTCCGAAGATTTCGGTATAAAATCAGCCTGTCCAGAATTAGGCTTGTCGCAAACAAAACTGCTAATTTTTGTGTCCGTACATGTATATTTCCTGAAACAAAGCAACTTTAAAATGATATCTGGTCCCTAATACCATATTTAACATGGAAGCATCCAATTATACAGAATATTGTCCATGGTGACATATCACGACAAAATCGTTCTGTATCTTTCTTTAAAATAACTTTTGCCAAAAAACACAAACAAAATAATAGTGTAAAAAAATTATACGAGTCAGTAACAGCCAGAAGTTCTTCCTCCAGTGAAATTAAAAAAAGAAGGCAAAAAAGGCCTAAAAATGATGACATCAGCCCCAGCTCTGAAACATGTTAACTTCACAACAACTATGTTGGCACTGATGTGTGAAAACTTAAGAGCATATGAGCTTGAGTCTGTCTGCAATCCCATATAATGCCATGCAGCCAGGATCTGAATGGTTTTAGCATTTAATCTATGCTGTGATTTTACTTTTTTCGTTAATAATATATGCATTTTTGGAATCCATTTTAATACAGAGTAAAAGCACATCCACACGATTACTCTGAAAAGTCACTGAGTCGAAGAGAAAGAAAAGGTTCTCCGCTCATGACACGGGGCCGTGAGAGGAGCGAGTGACCACTGAGAGGCAAGCTGTTTGTGTGTGAGGGGGTGGAGTGAGGGGGACGCAGGACCTGGTGGGGGGGCGAGGGTGGTTACTAGCACGAGCAGCTGCTCTCGGTAACGGGCAGCTCTGGAGGCTTCTCCAGTTTGATGTCGATCACTGAAAGTTTCTGTCAAGGATCAGTTACTGAGCGACTGGATCATTTGAATAAGCATGTCTTTACAATTTTCATTCATTTCTGTTAGACGAAAACGCTGGCAGACAAGCAGACATGCTTATGATCTCCTGCTATCAATCTGACTGACATTTTAATGTGAGAGATGGCATATTTAAGGTGCATGTGAAGGATACTGTCCTCTTTGCTTTTCTCTGGTGTACTATCCATTCCAGGCAAAGCTGCAGCCACACGACGAAACAGCTAGAGAAAAAAAAAAAAGTTCATTACGTACATAAATCAATGCAGGTTTAATATAATACAAAATATTTATCTTATTTGTAGGGGAGACTGGGGCTAGTTCTAACATGTTTTACTCCAGTCAACAACACACGTTGACCTTTTGTGACAATATTTTTTTGGCATATTGTTATACTATATATAGAGTAAGTTATATTATAGGCTATTATAGGCTTTTCAAGTACATTTAAACAGCAAAACACATATACAACAAAACCTCATGAAAGGGACAAACATCATGAAACCTCAAAAATAAAGAATAAACATTTCAAACTCTTGTTTTGGCCAATAGATATTGTAATTAAATCGCAAAACAAATCACAATATATGTAACTCAATAAAATATGCAACTACTATTAATTTTTATATATATACACTGTATATAAATAAATGTTTTTTAAAGTTTATCTGATAAAAATTCTAAAACTAAATCTGGTCTTCAACTGATAAATAAAGAGTCCTAAAAGAGTTCTAGCATCACAGTCCATCAAAATATGCTTCAGTGATGAAGGACTCTGACAAGAGGGGCATAAAGGAGGATCTTCACCCAATTACAAAAACCTATGGGTTAGTCTGGAGTGGCCAGTGTAAATAACATGATCCCAGCTATTTTAAAAAATGGACACAACGGTTTTCACCAACCACAGGATTGATTTTGTAAAGTTTGTTTCTAATACACTGATCCCATTGAGTCTAATAGGTTTGAGGTCTGATGGTGGAATTGGGCATTTTTTTGAGCTCTGAAGATGAAGCCTCTTTTGCTGCAGCATCTGCTTTCTCATTCCCTGGAATGCCCTGGTACCCAACTAAAAAGGATTTTAAAATTCTGTATTATCAATGTTGAAAACAGTTGTGCTGCTTAATATTTTGTGAAGAAACCGTGATTTGTTGTTTTCAAAGAACAGCAATTATTTGAAATCTTTTGTAAAATTGCAAACGTTTTTACGGTCACCTGTTTTGATCAATTTAATGTGTTCTTGCTGAATAAAAGTATTCAATTCTTTCGAAACCCCAAACTTTTCAATGGTAGAGTGGCTCTTATGACAACTTCCTCATGTGCAACTAGCCCTAGTCTCCCCTATTTAAAAGAAATTATAACTCCCAATGGGTAGAGAGGTTAAAAAATAGAGGTAATTTCCGAGGACACTAGCATTATGAAAAAAAAAAAAAAAAAAAAGACACCATGATCCACTAATTCTGAAAACAAAAAGTAATACAATATGCTATTAAAAAGCACAATGCACAATGAAATGTCTACAAGAGTATGAATTACAAAGGGTGCTAAAACACAGCACAGAGAAAAATCATTCTAGCGATGCTTGGCCAACATGCAAAGGACATCTGTGACAGTACATGGGGAGCACTTCAAGCAAACGAAACACACAAAAGAACAGCATAATAGCACAGGACACCTGTGAATGTGAGGCGAGGGAAGAATGGCTAATGATGGGCGAGGCGAGGAAAGATAGAAACCAAAGAAAGCAGAAGATAGAGAGGTGGAGGGAAGGTGGGGCTTGGCCGTCCTCATTTCTCCGTGATTCTACCTGTTTGACATTGTAGCCAGTCTTTGCGCTGGTTTCAATGAACATGACATTCAGTTCCTTAGCCCTCTGCTCGCCCTCCTCTGTGGTAATCTGTCTGCTCGACCGGAGCAGGGAGGGGAAAGGAAAGAAATACAGACAGACAAAAGAAATGCATCAAGAAGAAGAGACAGAGACAGAGACTGCCTGAAGTTCACATTAGTAATAGGGAAAAAAAGAGGGATTAGTGTTTTGATAGGACCCCAACACAGGTTGAAGAGTTGAGAAATGGCTCAAATCAGGCTGAATAACTTTGAAAAGAGATCACTGCACTGCAGTTCAACAAAAGGGCCATTCACATGGAACACATTTGTAACTTGAGGACAATCTACAACAAAAATAAACACCCTATCAAGGGAAGTGAAGATAATGTCATTGGCACTTTGGTCACTGAAATATCCCGTTTTTATTTTCGGTTTAAAAAGTTCATCCAGAAATGAAGATTCTGTCATCGATTACTCACCCTCATGTCATTCAAAGCCTGTTTCACTTACTTTGTTCTGCAGAACACAAAAAGATTTACATAGAAGAATGTCCAAGCTTCTCTTTTCCATCCACTTCTATAGTATAGAGCAGTGGTTCCCAAACCTGTCCTGAAGGCCCCCCAACACTGCACGTTTTCTTTGTCTCCCTACTCAAACACACCTGATTCAACTCATCAGCTCATTATCACATGGGTTAATTGAGCTGATGAGTTGAATCAGGTGTGTTTGATTAGGGAGACAACGAAAATGTGCAGTGTTGGGGGGCCTTCAGGACAGGTTTGGGAACCACTGGTATAGAGCAGTGGTTCTCAATCCTGGTCCTGGGGACCCACAACTCTGCACATTTTATATGTCTCCTTTATCTGACACACCCAGTTCAGTTCAGAGCTCTTTCCTAACGAGATGATGATCTGAATCAGGTGTGTTAAATGAGGGAGATATACAAACTGTGCAGAGCTGTGGGTCCCCAGGACCGGGATTGAGAACCACTGGTATAGAGGGTATGTACGGTTACGCCCACTGAGTGGCAGAAAGACTGAGGCGCAACATTGGCTTTCAGAGTAAATGCCGCGGAAAACACACAAAGCACATCTAAACCTGGAAAGAGATTTGAGATTGACTGTCTAAATATATTTGACAAGAAATCTGAGGTATATTTTTACAGGCTGCCGAAAGCTACCGAGAAGAGAAGCAAACGGATCGCTGCAATTCATAGAAACAACTGGACAAACTGGAGTTGCAGTTATCATTCTGTGTCAGTATGCTTAATTTGTGAGTAAAAATCATACCCTGTATATTGTATTGTTATATATTGTATTGACAACTCATCAATGAAATATTTACCATCTTATATTATGCATAATTGGATGTTTTTGAATAAACACTGACTAAAAACTATACAAGTCTTAGGGCTGGACGATATATATGACATTGATATAAGTGATCACCCGGATTTAGACCTACCTATATTGAATTTATATAAAGCATTCACAGGCAAATTTGCTTTATGTATTTTCCCAGCGTCAAAATCAGACACATATAAATGTCAGGAAACACGATTCCTGGTTGCATGTCAATATCCATGGATCACTTGGTAAGTTGTAAAGGACACTTTATCGAGTCCAACCTTTAGTTTAAACTGAGGCTACGTCTACATTAATCCGGATACATTTGAAAACGGCGTTTTCGTTTATAAACGCTCTCCGTCCACACTAGCGTTTTCAAGCGTTTTCGGACGTTTCAGTGTGGATGAGAAACTTTTGAAAAACGCCTGAAAACGCTAAATTCACCTTTACTGCGAATGTGTAAAACCCCACAAACGCTCACTGATATGATTCAGATGGAAAAATAAATAATAAAGTTATCGCGCAATTCTTCTGACAGGATAATTTTATTTAGTAAAATATCTCACCATTCACTGATGCGTCCAGGTCGCACGCAGACACCATATGTTTGGTCTAAAACGCGACTGTTCTCATGTATTACCGCAGGACAGCAAATGTGAGTAAATTCTGTCATCTTTGCAGGACTGTGATATGAAGAGTGTGCAATGTAGAATATTTTTAGCAATAGTGTGAAAGTGAATAGCACATAACAGGCACAATACTGGTATAAACGTGAATACCTATTGGTACAATATGCGTCACATGACTAAAATTACGTCATCGTTTTTAAATCTCTCCGGTTTCACAGTCCACACTACAACGCAAAAACGGCGTTTTCAAATGTATACGCTTTGGAGTGCGTTTTCAAAAAGCTTCGTTTTCCTTAATAAAAACGCCGTCTCAGTGTGGACGGAAGGCCAAAACGGAGAGAAAAAGATGCGTTTTCAAACGAAAACGTTTCGGTTACTCACGTAACCTCTGTTCTCTCTAGAAGAGGGAACGAGTATTGCGTAGTTGCTTATGCTACGGGAAAGCCTTTCTTTCTCGAGATACTGAAGCCAAAAATTATCCTTAATTTTTATAATCTTGTCAACGCAGTGCGGCAGCCTGCAGACCTAGGGCAAGCTTACTAGCGTGCCCATTGGCTGCCCTGCGGCAACTGCAGCAGCCTACCGCTGAGCCCTTGGCGTGACGTCACGACCAATGAGCGCGCTTGGCGCGCTTAATGCGTCACAGCCCGCGAAAAGGGGTGTGGCTTAGCGTATATAAACAGGGCTCGGAGGCTGCTTCTCTGGTTTCTGTCACATGAAGCGAAATGAGCTCGTGGTGCGAGCACGGCGGGCTACGCAATATTTGTTCCCTCTTCTAGAGAGAACAGAGGTTACGTGAGTAACCGAAACGTTCTCTTACGAGAGGTTCTCTCGTATTGCGTAGTTGCTTACGCTACGGGAACGCCCTTGTCAACGCCGTGCGCGCCCAGCATCCACTGAATGAGTCCCAGGGAGAGCCCGGGGAACGTGATAGCAGAGAGCCGGGCGGCCCGAAGAGGGCTAGCGCCGTACATAAGCACACACTAGGGGGTTAGGAGCGGCACGGCCGGTCCGAACTGACAATTCCCTGCATAGTGCAGCTCAACCAGTAGAGCTAAATCACACAACGTAGCCCGCGCACAGATAGTGGGCTGGCATACGCGAGACTTAGACTGATAACACTTTCGCCTGCAAGGCGGGAACATCCAGGTTGTAAAACCTAACAAATGTGGAGGGGGAGGCCCAGCCTGCCGCTGCACAAATGTCATGAATGGGAATCCCGCTGGACCACGCCCACGAAGAGGCCATGCCTCTGGTGGAGTGAGCTTGAATGCCCAATGGGCACTGCAGGTCTTTAGACGCATAAGCAGCAGCAATAGCGTCCACTATCCATCTGGACAGGCTGTGTTTCGAGGCGGCGAGACCCTTGGTGCGCCCGCCAAACGAAACAAAGAGCTGTTCCACCACTCGTTTGACTGAAGACAGTGCTATCAGAAAAACGGTTTTGAGCGTGAGGTATTTCATATCCACAGTTTCCAAGGGTTCGAAGGGATGCGCTTTCAGGGCCTCCAAGACCAGTGAAAGATCCCACATAGGAACCGAGGGGGGTCGCGGGGGGTTCATCCTCCTGGCTCCTCTAAGGAAGCGGATGACGAACTCGTTCCTTCCTAATGCGCGGCCCAGCTCTGAACAGAGAGCGCTGAAATGGCCATGACATAGACTTTGAGCGTGGAGGGGGACCTGCCCGCGTCCAGTAACTCTTGAAGGAAACACAGTACTCGCGATACCCCACATGTCTGTGGATCGAGCCCCTTAGCAGTGCACCATCTGTTAAACACTGACCATTTCGACATGTAGAGCCGCCTCGTAGAGGGGGCTCTAGATTGTATGATCGTGTTCATGACCCCGTCTGGCAGATCAGCGTGTAATCGTTGAGGCTCCACGCATGCAGAGACAGCGCTCTGGATGGGGATGCCATATCGAGCCGCGGGCTTGAGAGAAAAGGTCTCTCTTCACCGGTATCGGCCAGGGGGCTGAGTCTGCCAGCTGTATTAGATCCGGGAACCAAGCTTGGTTCTCCCAGTATGGGGCTAAGAGGAGCACTGTGTGGCGTGCTTCCCTGATTCTCTTGATGACCTGAGGCAGCAGAGAGACCGGGGGAAAAGCATACAGCGGGCCGCTGGGCCGGGTCTGGGCCAGCGCGTCCTCGTTCTTCGAGAAGAACTCTGGGCAATGAGCGTTGTCTTTTGACGCAAAAAGGTCGACTTTCGCTTTGCCGAAACTGCGCCACAGTGACTGGACTGTTTGGGGGTGTTGAGACCACTCCCCAGGGGAAACGCTGTCCCTGGACAGTCTGTCGGGGCCCTCGTTCAGGTGGCCAGGCACATGCGCGGCTCTCAGCGAGCGCAGAGAGTGCTGAGCCCACACGAGGAGGCGTTCCGCCAGGGTGCAGAGCGTCTGATCTGACACCGCCCTGGCGATTCACATAGGCCACTACCGATGTATTGTCCGTGCGGACTAGAACATGGTGACCGTGGAGGAATGGGAGGAAGTGTTTGAGCGCTTTCTCGACCGCGAGCATCTCTAGACAGTTTATGTGTAGGAGATTCTCCTGGTCTGACCAGCGGCCATAGACCGGTCTGCCTTCGAAGAGCGCTCCCCAACCTAGGTTGGAAGCGTCTGTCGAGACAACTTTCCGGTGTGAAATCACTCCCATAGTCACTCCTGTGTGATACCATTCGGCTGCCAGCCAGGGCTGCAGGGCTGAAATGCAGCTCTGATTCACTCTGACTCGCAAGCCGCCGGCCGCCCAGGCTCGGTGGGGCACGCGCGCTTTCAGCCAGCGTTGAAGCGGGCGCATGCGCAGTAAGCCCAGCTGGAGCGCTGCTGCAGCTGAGGCAATATGCCCCAGGATACGCTGGAATGTCCTCAGCGGAACCCGGCTGCCTATTTGGAGGGATGCGGCGAGGAGGCGGATGCGGCGCGCGCGCTGCTCCGACAGTCTGGCCGTCATAGCCACCGAGTCCAGTTCTATTCCAAGAAGGAAATTGACTGACGGGGCGATAGCGAGCTCTTGGTCCAGTGACCGAGAGACCCAGATCCTCCAGATGGCTGAGAAGCGCTGTTCTGTGAGACACAAGTTCCGTCTCTGACAGCGCTAGAATAAGCCAATCGTCCAGATAATTCAGTATTCGCATTCCCTGTTTTCTCAGGGGAGCGAGAGCTGTGTCCATGCATTTCGTAATGTACGGGGTGCCAAAGACAGGCCGAAGGGCAGGATTGTGTACTGATATACTCGACCGTTGAAGGCGAATCTCAAGAATGGCCTGTGACGGGGAGTTATCTGGATCTGAAAATACGCGTCTTTTAGATCGAGAGAGATAAACCAGTCTCCTGGGCGAATCTGCGCGAGGATTTTTCTGGTTGTGATCATTTTGAACGGCCGTCTCATGAGGGCTTTGTTCAGATGTCTCAGATCTAAAATAGGTCTTAACGCTCCGTCCTTCTTGGGTACGGGGAAGTAGCGGCTGTAAAGGCTCGACTCGCTTAGAGAAGGATGAAACTGTTCTATAGCCCTTTTGCGCAGTAGCTTCGCTATTTCGGCTTGAAGCAGGTGCGCAGCTTCTGAACTCACTTTCGTCTCCGTCTGTGCTAGAAAGCGCGGAGGGCAACGAGCGAATTGAAGCGAATAGCCGTGTTTTATAGTACTCAGCACCCATTCTGACGCGCCCTGAATAGCTTCCCATGCTTCCGCATGCATAGCTAGGGGTCGAATGGTCTCTGGGTTCAGATCGCCGCGCTGCGCGGGATTGGGGAACCTGTATCAGAGAGGATAGAGCGGCGTGCGCGCCGCTGGTGCTCGAACACGGGGGCTGGTAAACAGTATTGGCCGGCTGTACAGCGTTCGGTAGCTCGGTCCCAGAGGATGGAGCGCGATTTGCTGACAAACACCCCTGGCGCGAAAGCGGTGTGGGGATTGTAATGTCTAAAAGTGAGTGCGCGTGCACCTGAGCGGGCGCAGAGTTTACACTTATGACACGGCCAGAGTTTGGGAGCTTAGAGGGTGTGCGACCCGAGGTAACTGAATGGCAGAGCGAGCAGCGGGTAGGTGTGAGCACAAAGTTGTGGGCACATTTACTACACTTAGTACTCGAGCGGCTTGTGTCCGCTTTATGAGAGAGCGCTCTATGCGCGTTACCATGGGGACCATGTTTGTGTGAAGCAGTGAGCACATGGGAGTGGGCACATTTTCTACACTTATGACACCTTTGGCCAGAGCCGGAATGTTTGTGAGCTTTAGAGGATCTGCAACCCGGGGTAACTGTGTGATAGAGCGGGCAGCAGCTAGGTGTGAGCACAGAGTTGTGGGCACATTTACTACACTTAGTACTCAGGCGGCATGTGTCCGCTTTATGAGAGTGCGCTCTGTGAGCGTTACCGGGTAGACCGTGTTTTGTGTGTAGCAGTGAGCACATGGGAGTGGGCACATTTTCTACACTTGTAACACCATCGGCGTTATAGAGCAAATGCTTTGATGGCTCATATGTTTAGACGCTCATAAATACTCAAGCACCATCCTGTGAGATGCGGGTTCGCTTTCTGTATGTAAGAAAGCTGGCCGCGAGCTCGGAGAAGCCAGCAGAAAAAAATTTTCTGCCGCCAGAGCCGGATTTGAACACGGTTCTCCAGTGCAGAAGCGTAATATTCTGCCACTGAGCCACAGGGGCACACATGAGCTTCCAGTTGGTGCGAGCATATGACCGAGCGTCGTGTTTCGGCGTTTGTTTGCAGGCGCGCGTGTATTAAAACAGGCCCGTTTACTGCAGCATTAGTATTTCCAGCCGCCTAAACTTAGAGGGGACTGAGAAATATGTATCCCGTGAGATGCGGGTTTGCTTTCTGTATGTAAGAAAGCTGGCCGCGAGCTCGGAGAAGCAAGCAGAAAAAAGTTTTTCTGCTGCCAGAGCCGGATTCGAACACGGGTCTCTGGTGCGGAAGCCTAATGTTCTGCCACTGAGCCACAGGGGCACACATGAGCTTCCGGTCAGTGCGAGCATATGACCGAGCGTCGTGTTTCGTTTCGGCGTTTGTTTGCAGGCGCGCGTGTATTAAAACAGGCCCGTTTACTGCAGTATTAGTATTTCCAGCCGCCTGAACTTAGAGGGGACTGAGAAATATGTATCCCGTGAGATGCGGGTTTGCTTTCTGTATGTAAGAAAGCTGGCCGCGAGCTCGAGAGAAGCAAGCAGAAAAAAGTTTTTCTGCTGCCAGAGCCGGATTCGAACACGGGTCTCTGGTGCGGAAGCCTAATGTTCTGCCACTGAGCCACAGGGGCACACATGAGCTTCCAGTCAGTGCGAGCATATGACCGAGCGTTTGTTTGCAGGCGCGCGTGTATTAAAACAGGCTCGTTTACTGCAGTAATAGTATTTCCAGCCGCCTGAACTTAGAGGGGACTGAGAAATATGCGAGGATTGGAGGAAGTCCGGCCTAAGCGGGACGAAAACACTCTCTCTTCCTCCTTTCGCCGGTGCTCGTGACGTCCGCTCTGATATCCCTTGAGAACGGCGCAGTTGCGCGGCTCGAACAAAGGGAGAGAGAGCGGGAAGATGTCATATGTGACATCGTTTGTTTGCAGGCGTGCGTGTATAACAGGCTCGTTTACTGCAATATAGATATTTCTAGTCGCCTGAGCTAGGAGGGGACTGAGAAATGTGTGAGAAACGGAGGTGGCCGGAGAGTGACGCGCGCGACCGAGACGCGGGGTAGCTTTCTTATAACGTAAAGGAAGCCAGCCCGTGACCGTCTACTTCTGACATCCCTTGTGAGCGGCGCCTTGCGCGGCTCGAACAGAGGGGGAGAGGGCGTGCGTCATCCGGGGGGGGGGGGGGGGGGTAGCTTCCTTGTAACGTAAAGGAAGCTATAGCCCGTGACCGTCCGTTCTGACATCCCTTGTGAGCGGCGCCGTTTGCGCGGCTTGACAGAGGGGAGTAACCAGCTGGTCTGCTTCATCCCCTGAGGCGACGGCAGTGCAGGCAGAGGCCGCCCGCTGCGCGTCGGTGAAGGGCGGGGGAGAAGGAGAGAGCGAGGCTCGCGGGAGGGGCTCCGGCGAGCGCTCAGCTATAACCACCGGCTCTGAAGGCCTTTGAGAGCGGCGTTTTTTCTTACGCGGCCCGGAAGAGGCAGCCGGAGAAGGTGGAGGATCGTGAAACATGGCGAGTCGAGCCCGCAGGGTCGACATCGGCAAGTCCTCACACTGTTCGCAGCCGCCCGTGAAGGGCGCGGGCTGCGTGGTCGAAACCCAGGCAGAGAGCGCAGATCACGTGGCGGTCTCCGTCGCTGAGCGCGGCTCTGCACGAGCCACAGGATGAGCGAGGCATTTGCAACAACGCCTCGCGCTCTTTTAGATGCAAAGTGTGTCGCGGGGCGAACACACAAACACATACAACACAGAGCAGTAAAAGGATATATTCGCCGGATAGCGAAGCAGGCAGGGAAAGCTGAAGGCGGCGAAGGCGGCCGGCGTCCTCAGGGTGAGATCCTCGGCGTGCTGGTCGCTTGATTCGACGGCGGCTTCCTCAGAGAGCAGCGATGCGTAGAGCTTCGCTGAAAAGACAGAAATCAGAGAAGCAGCCTCCGAGCCCTGTTTATATACGCTAAGCCACACCCCTTTTCGCGGGCTGTGACGCATTAAGCGCGCTCATTGGTCGTGACGTCACGCCAAGGGCTCAGCGGTAGGCTGCTGCAGTTGCCGCAGGGCAGCCAATGCAGCCAGTTTTACTCGCGTTTTCGCAGTTCCCCCTATTAAAATCCAGTCGTTAAGCAGGCTCTTTTGCCACTCAGTCCGGCCGAGGGGGCGTTCCGGCGGGAAAGTGATGTCAATGCATACCCTCTATAGTAAAAAGACATTTTGCTAAACGTCTCCTTTTGTGTTCCACGGAAGAAGAAAAAAAGTTTATACATGTTTGGAATGACACAAGGGCGATAAATTATGACCGATATTTCAGTATTTTGGATGAACTATCCCTTTGTCTTCAGTCAATCAATTTTTTCAAATTGATTGACTTCCCACAGACAATAATTTTGACTTTGTAAGATAGCTACGCCCGGACCAAGACTTTCGACATTTTCTGTATTGACTCGAAGAAAGTCAAATGATACCCAAATGGATTTAGATGTTAGAAAATGTTAAACTGAGGCATACATTGTTAGCTGAAAGTATAATCAACATGGCAAAATATTTAACAGAAGGCCACAAAAGAGGTAGGAGATCTTTGTGAATGACACGTGTTCTAATTCAATGAAAATCTGCTGAGCTTTCTGCTGAATTCTGTGGCTGTAGAATCCATGTGGGTGTTGTCACATTCCTTCCATGTTTCTTTGTGGTATCCTTGATTAGTTAACAACTGACATGGTTGCTATGTGATTCTATTACAAAAAAAAATGCATGTTCGAAATTCGGTAATTTCAAACTGGAAAATCACCCCATGTAGATTTTATATCAGGTTCAAGATTGTCACGCAAGTGTGTGGTGTTGACCAATAGAAAGATGCTTGGCTCCATGCAATGCTACACTATTGAAAATGGACCTTTTTTCCTCACGAAATTTCCGCACCTTTACGATCATACTCAATATTAGCCTATTTGAGGTGTTGCACATTTTTTTGCTAAGATTCTGCTAGGATGTATTACTGTATTTAGCTTGTTTTTACAATGTGAGGACAGTCTCCCAAAAAAACTCGGTGGAAATTGACAATATGCCACAGATTCTGTTATATAAGTTAGAACGCTTAGGTCTACACTACAGCTGTATCGTGTCACCCACCTGTTTGACGTTATAACCAGCTTTGGCGCTGGTCTCTATGTACATCACACCCAGTTCCCGGGCTTTTTTCTCTGCTGCCTCTACTGACACTTGCCTGCCATAATCCATAGTTGAGGTGTGGACACAGTTCAAATTAGAATGGATATGAAAAACAAAAGTAGTAATGGGAAATCAAAAATAAAATCAACAAAGAGAAAATATGACCGAAAAGAAAAGCAACAATGGCACAAATTATTCAACATAACACTCAAATTAACAAAGAGAAAACTGAACACAAAAATAACACATAGTGAAGGGCTTAAAACGTGAAGTCTGAGGGATGAACAAAAGATGTGTTCATCAAACTCCTCAAATATACTGTACCTTTTATCAGCCAAGTCTGTCTTGTTGCCAACCAACATGATAATGACATCACTTCCTCTCTCTGTTCTGACATCATCTATCCACTTTGAGGTTTGCTGGAATGAGTTGAGATCTGAAGAACAGAAGGACAAATTTAGGCATGGACTTATTACAAAGGAAAAATGTTTCTTGTGATCTGCAGGAACTCATTTCATTGATTAATTAATTGAAAATCAATTTGCAAAATTCAAATTTGGCAGCGGTCAAAAATACACTTGATTCACTTCAAAGCCGAGCTCTCTTAGAAGAAAGTGTGCAAGCAGACTGTTAGAATGAAGTTCAACAAAACAGTTAAGAGGACGGTTAAGTTAAAACAGAGGTAATTTCGATGCTCAGTGTGCTCAGATAAGAGAGAAGCACGTTCAATCTACTTTTCATTTAATCTGAATGTAATAATAAAAACAGCATTGTTCCCAAGCAACCATACTAAGATGAACTGCCATAACCTAGAAGCAGCTGCTGAATCGTGCTAACTGTGCTCTGAGGGCATAGATCCCTGCTGACCCAATGAGTGAGGCTCAGACTCACTGGTGATGTCATAGACCACCACAGCAATAGTGGAGTCTCGGATGTAGCTGGGAATGAGGCTGCGGAAGCGCTCCTGGCCTGCAGTGTCCCATAGCTGGAGCCGAACCTGATGGACCAGCAAACCGTGGTTTGCAAAGAAAACAGGGGAAAGAGAAAGGCAGAACAGAGAAAAGAAAAAGTATAAAGAGAGGATAGAGCAAGGGAGCAGGGTTAGACGAAAAGGACAACATCAAAGAAGCAAAACATGAAGGAAAAGGAGAAATGCACCTACAGAATTTACCGATTTTTGCTTCTGTGCTTATAGATCATAACCACAAGTTTTTAGGAATCTGAAGGCATTTCTCCATTCCTGCTCTCTGAATGACGCTGCTTTCTGCAAGATGCTTTGCAAATGGCACTCCTTATGCACAAGTATTGCTGGGCAAGTTCAGGCAAAACAACACTTTATGGTTTTGAAATATTTGTAAAAGCCCAAATTGTACTCAAAGGAAATGTTGCTTTCATTTACTCACCCTTATGTCGCTTAAAACCTGCATGACTGACTTTCTTTTGCAGAACACAAAAATAATGTATTTTGAAGAATGCTTTAACTGTATTTGTCCATATAATACAAGTCAATGGGGTCCAAAACAACACTATGTATGGACAAAAAAAAAAAACAATAATTTTTTCCCCTAAATATCTTATTTTGTGTCCAATAAAATAAAATACAATACAAATTATATCTAAAACTGCTTTCCAGCAGATGAGTTAAATAATATAAACTAACTCTAAATTAACTCTGCTCAGGTGTAAAAGCCATACTAAAAAAAACACATCTTCAAACATCCAATATCAGGGAAAATGTATTATGCAGTGGAAGAGAACTCCATAATCGGGGAGCAGCTTCGGAAACGGCCCTATCTGCACTTGATTTTAATATAGTTTTAGGAACAATGAATACCATCTGATTAAATTATCTCAACTGCATAACATTCTGATCCAGCAATATTAGAAATGTCAGAATAATTAAAGTTATACAGGTTTGGAATGACATGAGGGTGAGAAAATTATGACAGAATTGAAATTTTTGGGTGAACTATCCCTTCACATCGTTAAAGCAGGTTTTCATCTTTTTCATCTTACTTTGTTTAACTTTACCAGGAACGCTCAAATTAACCAGCACACTTATAAAGCTACATGAGTGCCATTTACTCAAGCAGAACCCAACTTGACCCCACCATGTGGTGAAGCAGGAGCACTAGCTACATACTTGCTATATCATAGACCACCACTGCGGCTGCTGAGTCTCTGATGTAACTGGGAATGAGGCTACGGAAGCGTTCCTGCCCAGCAGTGTCCCACAGCTGTAGCCGAATCTATAACCGTCCATGCAGCACAACAGGCATGGGGACCCATTCAGCACCCAGCCATGGAAGAGAGTGGGGTGAGGTGGACAAAGACACAACCAAACTTAAAAAGGTGAAATCAAAATAAATGACAAACTAATGACATAAGTGTGATGATGAGCTACAAGCATGCGCAAGGAATTCCGCAAATGATAACTGTGATGAATCTGTGACAGACAGTGAAATCACCTGGTGGACTAGCCCTATTTGGACGTTAGAGAAATGCGTCAGAGACACAAGCATACTTAGTGATTTTAATCCTGTCTGAATCTGCAATGTCTGTGTATTTTCTCACACAACCTCAGTAAAAGTTCCAGGGCAAATTACCTACTGTTTTTGGCAAACTCTCAATGGTCCACTGAGAAATCTAATCCTCTCCGAATGCGAATGTCTGTGACAGTATTATAGCCAACTAATGCTTCTCCTCATTAGTTTTTAACCTACCCGGGTTACAGTTTGCATACCAATCTTTCACATGCTTTCATTTAATTTTAAAATGGATGCTATCTGACACATTTTTTATTATTATTAAATAAATAGAGCCAAATCGTGAAAACTGTAAAGACTGCCCATTTTAATATCAGTGTCATGTACTGTAAGATACTTGTCTAGATGTCTCTACTCACTTATGTGGGTTAATTATAAACAGCCACTTCAATAAACGCATGTGAACTATATTTAAATAGTTTTTAAGAATATATTAAAGTTATATCAATAAGTAATACATTAAAAAATATATACGTCATACGTAGCACAGTAGGCGACCTTCTGTAATGCCCATGTCTAGAAAACACACACTCCCACCTCTGTAATAAACACAGAGATCTCAGTTCCATCCGCATCGGTACATGGAATCACAGACGTGGGGCGATAAGAATTGTAACTCAAACATAGTTTAGAAAACTAGTCCTGTCCGAATAGGGTGTTATAGACCTTACAGGTGATATTAGAAAACATCAAGGTATGTATGACTTGAGCCAGTGTGTGTCAAAACCAACTATTACACTAGTACTACTACTAACATTAATAGTCAATATTTCAACTAAATCAGGCTTTAAAAAAAGGCTTGGACACACAGAGACTCCTTGGAAATTATTCTAGAAATGTTGATCTCCGTCCTACCGTGCGGTCTTCCAAGTACATGGTTTTTGACAAAAAGTCTATACCAATAGTTGCCTATGGAGAGAAACAATGAGTTAACTTAGTGCACAATCACATTGTAAAATACAGACCATTTAAGGAATATTTATTTTGACTGTATTTTCTGTGGAACACAAAATTAGATATTTTGCAGAATTTTCATGCTGATCTTTTCCTTTCATAAAGTCACAAAATAAAATTGATCCTTGTTCACTGAAAATCTAATTTGCTCTTGTGCATAATCAAACTTTCTGCAACAAGACACTTTTATATCAAATTTGATTTCAATGACACCAAACGCCATTGGTTCTAATGTGCGTCAGGTGCACACACGTGAACGAGATTTGAGAGCTATGAACTAAATGAACATGGGCACAAGTTAAAATGGGCACTGCACAGGTGAAATAAATGTTATTGAGACTGGACTTGTATTAACAAAAACAAATTATGGTCTGAGTAGAAATCTAAAATATTTGTTTCAAATAAATGCTGACACGGCTGGAGTAAAGATGCTGAAAATTCAGCTTTTCCATCACAGGAATAAATTACATTATAAAGTATATTAAAAAAGAAAACAGTTATTTAAATTATAATAATATTTTAATATTTTATTGTTGTTTTTGATTAAATAAATGCTGCCATGGTGAGTATAAAAGACATCATTCAAAAATATTAAAACCTCTTGAATAAAAGTTCATAAAAATAATGTAAAATAGCCTACATTTTATAGCTAGTAACAAATTATTTATTTCAACTTTGCTAGTGTGCCAAAAATGTATTTTGAACTGTAACTTCAGAGTTAGACAGCTTTTGTCATAAATCATATGCTTTTGTTGTAAGGACAATGGCAGCGTGACTATTCTACGAAGTATCTCCTTATGTGTTCCATGGAAAAATGAAAGGACTGGATCAACATGACATCACTATTCATTAGTGAGTGAACTATTCCTTCAAGGAAGTAACCAAACCGACGTCATGATAGCTTTCATAGAGTCAATAATACTTTGATATTAAGTTGTTTTAGGGAACATGGTAAGCATCTGCCACATGAACATAACATGGGCTGTAACAATCACAGCAGGGGTGTTACCTGATAGGTATTATCGAAGCTGTCATACATAAACCTGGTTATGAGTGAAGTTTTGCCCACTGTGGAGGAAAAGAAAAACAACGCATTAGAAATAAGGGCCTCACAGTGAATGCGTCTCAAAACCTAGTGTGATCCCTACATAGACAGCATGTTTGAATGTATCACGTCAAAGATGCTGTCAAGGGAAGGGATGCATTGCTCTGCGCAGGATGATCCTGAACTCTGATCGCTGTGTTGGCAACATGGGTGTCGCCGTCCTGCTTTCCACAGCAACACACTGCATCAATACAGGCGAAGACGTGCAGAAACTCTCCTTTACGACAGCTGACTAATGCGTTTTAGCGTCAAATCCAGCCATTATGAAACGAGAACGTGGATGTGACGTGGATGATGTGGCAGTTAAACATCCCTGATGTGGTTTATAATATCACGATCTTGATTGTCACAGCCGGTCAACTAGAAACATGCTAACTGCTAACAGTTAGCAACCATTTTCACACCAGACAGTATTATTTTACAGATTAAAACAATTAACATCCAGTACTAGTATAATATAATTTGCATATAATGTGTTAAACAGTAATGGTGGATGTAATCACATATAAAAGGCCTTTAAAACGGGAGATCTCTGTTGTGGCTAGGAACAGAAAACACAAACATGCTAATACAAGGACTTGATGGCTTCCCTCGATGCCTACATTCACGAATACATAAACACTGAGAGGAAAGACAGAAAAATACATATAATCTATCAATTAAAGCATAATGGAGTTGATATTCGGATCTCATATCTTTTGTATATAAGGCTAGTGCGTGTAACGTTACTGCGAGGATGTTCAATGCTACATGCTACACGTCTTCTGTAAATTTAGTGTATTTTAAGTGCGTGTCGACAAACGTATCAGTCGAAACTGACAAATCATTATTTGCGTGTATATTTAGTAATATCTATCCTTCTGGAGCATCCTTTCACCTGGCCTGTCTAACGTTAACGTTATCTCTCCGTCCACGTCTCACATATCTGAACACTTACCGCTTTGCTCGCCCAAGAAAACCAGCTTAAATTTCCGCAGAGGGTTTCCAAACTCTCCGCCGCCGGTCGTAGTAGACATATTTTTCGAGTATAATAAACAGCAGCTATATAAATATTATATTCTGTGCGCGGACGAAGGACACTGTACAGTCCAGTGACGGAGCGCTAATAGCTGAAGATTCCTGAGTGTGACAGCGCCTCTTAGTGGCCAGAGAAGGGAACGCAGGACACGCTGTGTCTGTGTTTCAGAACACAGTGCTAAAAAGCTGACTACTATCCTATGCCGTCTAGGTTTGAAAGAGACTATGATGGCCAAAATGCTGTCTTGGTAGGCAGCTGACTAGGTTTTGAGACACAGTCTATTTCTACTGTCACACCTTACCATTGTGTAGTAGCATCTGAATCTTTTTAGTGTTGCATGCGCAATGAATTTATATAAGCTACATTTTTATGATACAATCCATACAAGTATGTTTATAATATAATTTCACGTAGAATGTTTCACACCACTAAGATGCAACTCATTTTTGTTTGTATATATATGTGTATGTATAGAAAAAAAGCACAAAAAAACACAATATGTACATATATATGAAGAGTTCAGATGCAAAAGCCTCTAAGTGCCATCTGAAATTTTCTTCTAGAATGATAATTTTTATCAAGCTCGTATATTTAAGTTTTAAGTATTAAAATGACAATTAATAGGCAATTTTCATTGCCATTTAAGTGAAATTATAATTTTAGAAGAAAATTTCAGATGGCACTTAGAGGCTTTTGCATCTGAACTCTTCATATATAATTTATTCTATATCGTTTTGATATATAGTTACATATAGAATATATTACATATATATTTTTAAAAAGTTATTTGAAGGGTAAATTATGAAATAGCATATCAAAATTGTTTTAATGTAATTTTATTGAAAATGTACACCATGGAATCTTACTACAGTTAAATACTTCACACATTTCTGGGATTACAGGGGTGGGGGTAATTGACATTAAGGGGAAAATATGGAAGATGACTAGAAAAATGTAGGCCAGTCTCGACACCCAAAATTTTTCACACAGAAAATAGTTACTTGTCAATGTCATTAATCATTAAAACAGATTTCAAAGTTGATACGCAAAATAGGTCCTTAAAAATTATATGTACTGCACACATATGCATAAACGTCGGTACCTCATAACTGACCTACTTGAAATTACTGAAAACCCTTGATGAATATTTCTATGCAATATTTGGCAAAATGGAAAATTACACTTATAAATTGAACGTAACTGCACATTGTACCTGAAATAAATACACGTAATAAAATGGTCCAAGGTAAGAAGCATTTGAAGTGTAATTATGTCTAATCAAAGAATAACTCCATATATAAACAAAAATATGTTCAGGGCATGCAAAAGAACAGAAGATAAAGAATATAAAAGTGGCACTGAATGTGACCTACATGGTATTTCAATAGGTGCTCCATTACTCCCTAAGATTATATTTTAAATAAAATAATTATAACTACATTGCTGTGAGTGTTTAAGACTTGAATTGTGTCCTGTAAAATGTAAAGGGGAATACAAAACATACAATACAAACCTCTCCGATTTTGCTCATGCTTCCAGATAAAGATTCTCATTAAATTACAGTTAAATCTCTCTCACTTAACACATTTGCTGCATTAACAACCAAAAACTTTCGGGCTCGTTTTCTTTGGATTTTCTCAATATTCACAGCCAGCGTGTCAAAATGCTTAAGTCTTATTAAAGATATTCTTACTCAACTTATAGTTCACATCCTAAATTAAGCATAGTGTTTGCAAATAAGTTAGTATCCATTCGCTCCTCACAGTTAGCACTGTGTTAAGGTTGATGAGTACATGCAGGTTTATTCACGAACATATGTCCATAAAAGAAACTAAACATTTTAATCGAACAAGGCAATATCATAGATGTGAAATGCTAAACTGAAACTCAAAAGCATTGCTTTAGTTAACAGCCTTTCTATCAGAGCTTTTGGCTCTGGTGTCGCCAGCAAATGATGTCTGTAAAAACACTAATGAGGGACTGCTTGGCATGCCCTGATTAGAAAACAGTGCTAATATTTGTTGAAAAAATACCATGTTAAGCCCACATAAGGCCATGTTCAACAGGGCACACAGCATGAAAGTTTAAAAATGAAAAAAAATCAAGAAATTAAATAAAACATTCAAACAAGGCTGACGGAGTGAAAAAGACAGGAAGAAGAGTGGACGCTTAGTTCTCGTGGAAGCTGCGATCCCCTCTTCCAACGGGTGGCCAAGACAGAGTTAAAAGAAGCTAGAGGAAGAGAGGAGACACAAACGCAGATTAGAGAGAGTATCAGGAGGGCATTGAACTGGGCAGTAGTGCCAGTGGGAAGACAAGTTTACTTCAGTCAATTGGAAATGGGCACTCAGATTTGTCTTTTGCCAGCCAAAAGCATGAAGCATTCGGGATGTGGGCGGATAGGAACACACCGTCCTTCTGCCCCGCTTTGTGCATCCTCTTCACAAGTTGCTTTTAAACATGCATGGATTCGTTCAATGCAACATTGCTTTCAGCTTGCATTCTTAAAGTGATACATTTGCGGTCAAGAGTAACCCAATCTAAAACTTTTTAAAGAATAAAACAGGGACAGTGATTATAATGATTGCATTTTCCCTCCCCACATCTCTGAAGAGGCAAACATCTTAAGCATATTAGTAACACAAAACATACACTGCAAATAAGCACAGCCTTCAGCAAAGGTTTTGGTAACACAATAAATATAATGTTAGTAAAAGCTGCAGAAAGAGCACACAATGAAAACACAAGAGGTGATCAATAAGAAACACAGAGGGCCGGGTCCACACTGCCTCGGGGTACCGGTTAACCAAAGAGTCTGGGCCTGGTCCCTTATCAAAGCCATACTACTCAGTGCAGAGCCAGGGATTACTGCAAAGGAAAGTAAATACACACATGGCAGTGAGCAGGGAGACTGGAGGGAGCAAGAGAGTTAATAAAGTGCTAAATACCAGTCACATCAATACCACCTGTTGAAATACCACCAGCATCCAAATACCATCCATAACAAAATGTTTGATTCACTTTGACTTGGCTGAACATCTTCTTAATTAATTTATCTTTCATTTTAATTATCTTTAATTGTAGCTTTGAAAACATAATTTACAACTTGCTTAAGAGACTGAAAATAAAACCATTTTCTGCAGTGAGACATAGAAATGGATAAAAATTATTCAATTTCCCCACTTTTTGGTCATAAGGATCTTATAATACAGTTCAGTTGACACTGACTTGTGGCAGTTGTGAGGCAGCTCTTCATTTGAGAATACAGGCCACAAACTAGGATTAAGCGGGTCTTATTATTATTATTATTATATACGCTCAGTTAAGCAGTGAGATATAGTAAATTGCTTTAAAGGTGAAAGTCCAGCTCTTCTCTAAACTGCCATATTGAATTTAATGCAGATGAAAACGAGGCTGTGAGGGATAAACGCGCAATCCTTACAATGGCACACACTGTATAAATGTCCTAGATCACTAGGTCCCTATAGGTCCCAGAACTTTAATAGAGTCGTCTACGTTTTTTCAGAAAAACGTTATGTCCGCTGAACAATCAAATCGCGACTTCTATTCCTCACAGCCTCGTTTTCATTCCTGTCAAAAATTGAATATGGCGCCACCCTGACTAAGGTCTATAAATTGAGGAATCAAGATTTTCCATTACATTAGCAAGCAAATCAAACACTGGCCATGTCACCCCCAGTACATAAACAGTTAGTAAAACTTGCATGAACAATGCTAAATTAACTGTTTGATAACCATACACAATGATTTTCCACAGTTTTAAGCTTTATGAAAGAAGCTTTATTGGTCCCCTTGCAATTGATATCTGATTAGTAAGTGAATTTTAAATTTTATTTTAATTTTGTGAAAAATAAAATATCACAAAAATAAAGAACTATAAAAAGGTGCTTACATTTGGATGAAATGTGCCAATATGAAGTTTTTCTAAACTAATACAAGCATAGGAATGACAGGTTTATAAAAATAAAAAAACATCAACAACATTGAGATATGGCTGCAGATGACCAGACAGCATCTGCATAACATGCATGAGCTAAAATGAGACAAACCACTTCATTACTACTCGTGTTCCTAAATTATATTAGAAAACTGCTTTAAAGCTCAATGACTGAACTGAAAGCAGCTCATTTATCTTCCTATTATAGTACCAATAAAAATGATGGTACTAACAGTAAAAATCCAATTTGTCTCATTTTAACCTGTGTACTCACTACTGCAACAGTAGCCACTCATGTTAAAGTTGATTCATACACTAGTCATGCAAAACAAAGCAATATCATTATGACATCATAACATCATAACACAGCAAGTAAAACAAAAGAAGAATAAATGGAATTTAAAAAAGAAAAGGATTCCATTCACAGTTAATATCCCTCCTCAGCTATGTTATGCGTGAAACTGGGGGATGTGGGGCGGGAGAGAGGGGGGAGGGAACGGGAACGGGAACGGGAACGGCATGGCTCAGGAACACTGAGGGGGGAGAGCTCATTCACAGCGGGCAGGGGGAGCACTTTCTACAGGAATCCTGAACTGGAAACGAGAGAGAAGGAAGATTATTGTTCCCTACAGGTTACACACTGTTGTATTCACACATAAAAAAAGAAGAAAAAAAAAAGATCCAAAATGTTAGTCGTGCATCTGTTAAAACACTTGAAAGCAGTTGCAGGGGGTGTATGTGGTAAGGCTTAGAATTGTTCTCTTTGTGCTGGATAAAACAAATTACATTGTCTCTTCTGCTGTTATTTACATAAATCGGATATCCCAACATTAACGTGTGTTACTTAACTATTACTAATATGTATGTGGCAAGGGATAGCTCAAGCTTTAGGCCAAGTGTAGGACTAGTGTGACCCAGCTGTAGGAGCCGAGCCATTAAAGGCTCTTTTGTGTGAGTTTGTGGAAGAGCAGTGTGGAGTGCAAACAACGGCAGATTGTTATGGATTCAGATGGCAGATGGCTGCACATCACATAGGGAGAGCAATAAACTCTCGCCTGACGCTGGTGACATAATATCCCCTGCTGCTATCATAGACAATCTTCACATTGCCAGTGTTTAAGACTTTTAAGCATGAATAGGAAATGTAATTACTACTGCAGTGCTTTAACACCGCAATTACAGGATCAGTGTAACTGACCATCATCATTACTTGTGTTTTTGTAATTTAGTCCCCTCGTGCGAACGAGGGTTTGTGTCTTAAGAGATACTATGAAAGCCTTACCAGCATAAGGTGACTCATGCAGGACTGGGAGCAGGTGAGGAGTTAACTGGAAAACAGCATGGATGAGACGTACATGACAGGTGTAAAAACTAGACAAGACACCTTACAAGCAACATCAAAATGAATATTCTACATGCCCTGCCCCGCTTGAGCACTGAGGAAAACTGCAACATTTTCTCTGGCTATCTTCTAAATGTAGGAATAAATATCACCCACTGGATAATGTAAAAGAAAGTGGTAAGAAACTCTTCAATCTCAAGTTTTGGATTTGGACAAAGGTGGAAGGTACGATTCTCAATACCGAAATGGAGCAAGGCACCTAACCCCCAATCGCTCCCTGGGCGGCACAAACAAAATGTCTGCCCACTGCTCCAGGTGTGTGTGTGTGTGTATGTTCACTACTCACTGCTCCTAATGTGTGTGCACTAACTTGGATGGGTTACCATACTTGGCCTTCACATGTCTATTTCACTTTACTTTCTTGCACTTTATGTACTGCAAAACTGCTTCCTTAGCATCTCATTGCTGTGAAATGAAGCAAGTGTTTTTAAAGCAGTGGTCTGCTGCCTCATGAGGACATACAAGAAGCTTAAGGGGGGAAACAGTTAAAAATACAGGAGAAATTGATTTGAAAAAAACAACAACAAAAAGGTAAACCTTTTCACTGGAAGTGTCTTCTTCCCATATAGTATTCAGGTGAATGCAGCAAATCAGCTTGAATACACAACCATGGTTGATTACCAGCATTATTTAAGCAATTTATTTGAGCTCTAATTACTAGTACGTTTTCAGATTTAATGTGCATGACCCTTTGATTAAAGGGGAATAAAATATATTGTACTTTAAATAAATGTTAATAATTTAATTATTTATACTACAAATGTATTGGATGTAATTGCACAATAATACGAGTAGCTTCACTACAATTCAAAAGTTTGGGGTCGGTAAGATTTAAATCGGTCGTTAAAATGTTTTAACAACCGACTATAAAGAAGTTTTTCATGCTCACAAAGGCTGCTTTAATTTAATCAAAAATACAGTAAAGTCATATTCTGAAATATTATTACAAATTAAAATAACTGTTTTTTAATTTATTATATTTTAAAATGTAATGTATTCTTGTGAAGGCAAATCATGATTACTCTCACTGAAAAAAAAAACAGGATTCTTTGATGAATAGAACAAAATATCAAACAATTTGATTTCAGCATTTATTTCAAATAGATATCTATTGTAACGTTATAAATGTCTTTACTGTCATTTTTGATCACTTTAATGCATCCTTGCTAAAAGTATTTATTTCTGTCAAAGAAAAAAATCTTACTGACCTAAAACTTCAGTTCAAACTAGACCTTTCATTTTTCAGACATACTGTCAACACCATCCATTTGAATTCCATAGTTATGGTAATGATCTAAATTAAACATCCCCTGCAATCTTACCGGGCGGTCAGTGAAAACACACACTTGCACACATGATCTCCTGCATCGTGATCGTCTGGGGTCTCGGGGAGGGAAGGTTGTGAGGGTTAGGAACCACGTGGAGCTCAATACTTACTTTTTCCTCTCTTTATCCTTCTTGAGTGTGGCGGAGCTCCCTGCCTGCTGGGCCTGTGACTGCAGCAACTCAGCGGCCGTCTTCTTCTGCTTGAAGCCGTTCAGCTCATCATCGAGAGACTTCTTCTTGTCCTCTAGTTTCTTCTTCTCATCCTGGTGAAGCTTCTTGAGACGGTCAAACTTTTCATGAAGCTGTGATGTGAACACCAAAGCGTCAGTATGTGAGCTGATACTGAACAAACAAAGCTTTACATCTACTGTAAATAGTCCAATTTAGAGGACTAAACACTTAAAAATACCGTTTAGTTGTATTTTATAGTATAAATCATACCAGATATACAGCTAGATACCATGTATCGTCAGCTTTCGGTAACACTTTTGAGACCTTTATAACAACATTTCTTCAAAATTACAGACTACACATGCAAACAAACAAACCTCTTTTTCTGCCTCTTTCAGCTCTGCTTCCTTCTCTTTGACTCTCTGGACAAACATCTGCCTCATTTCTTCCTCTTTCTTCTGCAGCTCCCCCATGAACTCATTCCTCTTGGCCTCATATGTTTCCTGGAGGCTGAAGACAACAAACCAGATGCAAAAGAAATTTAACCATTAATTTACGCCTGTAAATGGCGTAATAAAAAAAATAAAAAAATAAATCTTTATGCGATGAGTTGTGACGGAGAACTTTCTCCAGATTGTTGGTGTGATCATGACCCTCTTCACCTGAAGGGTTTGCTGTCGGGGTCGGTGTCTTTGAATCCCATCTCCTCCAGCTTGCAGCGGCGGTATAGCTCATAGTGGCGAGTGTGAGTCTGCTCCCGCAAGTCCTCCATGTTGACCCTGATCAGCATCTCTCGCAGCTTCACAAAATCACAGTGATTCTCATTCTCCACTGGAAAACACATGATATTCAATGGACAATGAGTACTAAACCAAAGTCTTTTTGGGACATGAAAAGAAAAGGAAATAATTTCCTCTAGGACATGCCACACACATTAATTACTACATTCCCTGTAAGGGTGGAGTTAGTCTAAAAGTTAAAGATCTGGATAGTTTATGGAAAAGCTGCAGATGGGTAGATGACTTGACATGACATACTGTACACCAAGTAACAGTGGTACATGTAAAACTACTACAAGCATTCTTATAGGTGTATCGGTAAATTTTATACCACTAAAACAAGGAAGCCTTTCAGAAGAACAGACATGACCTCTATTAACAGTCAGTTTGTAGAACTTTGTCCAGCAATACTAGTGTCAAGTATTATTGACACTACAGCATTCCCCGCAGCTGTTATTGTAACTGTATTAACAAATGTATTTTTTACATTTGCTGAAAAAAATCACGAGTGCTGCTTGTCTGTGCAAAACTATATGACTCAAAGGTGTTCTGGGTGGTTGCCAGGCTATTGTTACTAAGGTGTTCAGAGTGGTTGCTAAGTGGATGCTAACTGGCTGGTTAAAAGAGCACATCCCCAAGTATCTTTGATCATTTAGTCTCTAATAATGGCTTGGGTCCTTCTTTCAACTGAAGTCTAAAGGATTCATTTTTTTTACCCACTCACAACTTTTTCATAGAAATGCATCCCTTTCTGCATGGTTTTAATACAAGTAATTTTTCCTTTAATCAACTCAAGTAAGCCTTGTGCCCAAAAATCTTGAGTAATGAATGACATGCAGCAGCGGTGCATGAAAACACACATCACATATATATATATCCATATTTTTCCTCAGTGAGTTCAGCCTTGCAGCAAGCTAAATTAAGTAAGACCACGTGTGCTGCCCTGCAGTCTCATGTGCCGAGAGAGAGAGAGAGAGAGAGAGAGAGAGAGAGAGAGAGAGAGAGAGAGAGAGAGAGAGAGAGAGAGAGAGAGAGAGAGAGAGAGAGAGAGAGAGAGAGAGAGAGAGAGAGAGAGAGAGAGAGAGAGAGAGAGAGAGAGAGAGAGAGAGAGATTAGATAGATTCAGAGTAATGTCACAGGCAGCCTGAGGACAATCACAGCACTGCTGCTCTAATGTTACGCATCAAATCACTGCATGCATACAACACAAATAAATAAAAACTGACAGGACAAATTGTGAATGAAGTGAGCTGGACTTGCACAGCTAGTTTAACATGACTAATGAACATCATTGTACTGTAGATCCTCATTTTTTCATAAAAAGGCAAAAGGGCATTGCAATTTGTACTTGTGTAACATCCATCAACATTGATAAGAAATGTTTCTTTAGCATCAAATCATATTAGAATGATTTCTGAAGGATCATGAGACCCTGAAAACTGGAGTGATGATGCTAAAAATTTAGCTTTGACATCACAGGAATAAATTATATTTTCAAATATATTAAAATATAAAACTGTTGTTTTAAATTGTAATATTTCACAATATTACCATTTTTCCTGTATTTTTTCTTAAATAAGTGCAGACTTGGTGAGCAGAAAATTATAAATTGTAGTGTGTAGCAGATGTCTAATCAGTGCACTATCTTTCAAAGGACTCTGAAATTGACATTTCTTCCCAACTGCCTTTCTGGTTTTGGGATTGTGAGTGTTAATTTAGCACCATCAACCAATCAGCAATGTACTGATGTCATTTGTCTGTGGCTCCACAGTGGATAGTCACATGGAAATTACAGCTCAGTTTTCTCTTTTTGACAGCTTTAATACATTAGTATTCTGCCCTTCTGTGAAAAAAAATGCAAGAAAGAAAGAGAGGGAGTGTCCAGACACAACGCTGCATAAAGGGAGGGACGGGATGGGTTTGGATGTCCTGAACAAAGAGGTCATGGCCAAACAGAGGGAAGAGCTCAGTGTCATTTCCTCTGGAAGACGTGACCAAAACTTACCCTGGACGGTTCCCCAGGGGTATTGGCGTGCTCGCACCATCTTGTTCCCAATCTTCACTTCCTCAGTGCTTCCCACTACTGCAAAAGGCAAATGACCCTGCAGAGCACAAAAAAAAAAATCCCACAAACAAATAATTTAGCAGAAATACAGCAGTCTATTTAGAATTTTTACTGTAAAAGACCAGATGACACAGCATTTAAATCTATATTAGTGCATGTAAGCTTATAAACATTTACAATCCTACACATACCTACCTTTCAAAAGTTTGGGGACAATATATATTTTTTTAAAGAAATTAATACTTTTATTCAGCAAGGATTAGTTAAATTGATCAATAGTGACAGTAAAGATGATTATAATGTTACAAAAACTTCAAATAAATGCTGTCCTTTTCAGGATTATTTGACAAATACAATCAAAGTAGCACAACTATTTTTACTCTTAAGCAACAAATCAGCATATTAGAATGATTTCTGAAGGATCAAGTGACACTGAAGACTAGAGTAATGATGCTGAAAATTCAGCTGTGACATCATAGGAACATTTTTTTAAATATTAAAGTTATTTTAATCTGTAATTTCACAATATTACCGTATTTACTGTATTTTTGGTCAAATAAATGCAGCCTTGACGAGAATTAGTCTTCTTTCAAAAACACTTAAAACAATCTTATCAAACCCAAATTTATTAACAGTAATGTAACAATGCACTCGTCTGTGAATCAGTCTTGGTCTAAGATATTATGAACACAATGAGGAACAATATAGTATCCTCATTTCTACTGAAGCACTGCATCTCACAGTAGCGAAGACCTCGTAAAGAAATCACCTTATTAAGATGATTTTCACAAGACAAGAACAGCCTTTACAACCATTGAGAAAGATATGAGGACACATCCCACTATAACCAAGTGGGATTTGTCCTGATGTCAGCTATCTGTATTTCCAATGGTTAACCAGTACTGGAAGACCCCCACAGTAAACTCGCAGGCACAGGCTGTGTGGTGAAAGTGACATTCATTCATTGGATGTCATGTTACTATGCTCTATGTTGTTGGGAGAGTCCATTGATGAAGAATGCTTCTCCTTTTGTGGTGTCTTTTCCAGTGAGCAAACACAGGCAAGAAAGCTGGACACCATATGGACTCTTTCTCACTTAAACTGCTGAACGGTGATGTGAAATGCAAACTGGGCAAGCGCTGAAGTATAAAATATGGCTGTGTTGTCTCCAAGCAAAACAGGACATAGTACATTTGTGACTGACTCCATGTAATAGAATTTCAAGTGGAAGAGGAACACATCATTCTTAATCTTGTTTATCTAATTACATAATACCAACATACTGTGGATAAATATATTTTGTTCTCTTATATAGCACATAGTAACTAGATTTTAGACAGAAACATAGCAGCAAACCTTTTCTCAAGTATCAGCATGATTTTAGGTATCACTCATATCCGATACACACACAATGTGGAATAAGTTGCACACCAAAGTTTAATAATTAGGAGTTATGGGTCTGTTTTTTAGATTAAGTAATATTTATAACTTATTACACAACACTTTAAAAGCACATCTTGTTTAGTGCATGTAACAACAGGAATGAATACATATATGAATGATGTTCAGAATCAAGCTCCTTACATTCATGGTTGAGTTGATCTCTGCCACAGTCTCATCGTCGGTGGGAAACTGGTAGATCTGGACACCATTGCTAACCAACTCGCTCGTAATCTTGATTTTGAACTTTGCCAGTTCACTCTTTGAGATGGCATCTGATTTGGCAATGATAGGGATGATATTCACCTGTATATAAGAGGAGAAAGATTATTTGGAAGCATTTGGAAATAGACAGTAATCAGAAATTAAATCAATTTATATTAATACTAGCCTAATTAAGATGATGACATCAACCAGACACAGCAATTGAAAGATGATTTCTGTGCATGCTGACATATAAAACCTCACACAGCTATGGTGAGTAAATATTTCCCCTTTAGAAAGCCAACTTTCAACTACTCAGGCAGTAAGTTATTAATAAATCTGGATGCAAGAAACTCAAAGCAACCTCAGAACATCTGGCTGAGTCCAGATAAATATAGACACTGAGATTCTCTCATGTCTTTTATGCCTGAGCAAACTGAATAAATAGCAGACATATAACAGAAAAAGGCTGAATTTAATTTATTCTCTATATGCAGATGCTGCTGCAGTGCAGTCACATGAAATGACACAAATAGATTATCCTCTTTTTACATTTTTAATAAGGAGAAGCTAATTAAAATGAACTCTATAAAAGCCTGTGAAAGCTTACATAACCTAAGCCTGCTCACGTCGCAATATACCTTCAAACTAGGGGTGTAAATCGGATGGTTCATCACGATACGATCTGATAACTATTCTCACAGCCACCAATACGATATTTGCCAAAACCTCAAAAAATTCTGCGATATGATTACAATTCGATTAATAATTTTGTATGTATTTGTACGTTCAAGCACTTTGATTTTGATTTGGTTTTGAATTTGTACGTGAAAGAACTTGCTCTCTGAGCGCGCTACGGCGCACAGAAAATTTGTAAAATAATCACTCTTGAAAAAATATAGGTGTAGGTTTTTACAAATTGCATCGATAGATTGTATCGTTTATCATTTGATCAGACACCCCTCTGCACTAGAAACTCTGTGTCACACACATACACACACACGTACATATAGAGTGCTCTGATCCCACTCACTCAATTTACACTCCTGCCACCCACACCACCATCTTTGTACTATTCTCAGTAGCCTGGCCACTAGCTTAACGCTTTGTCTGTTTCCTGTAATTTACTACTGGTGAATTGTGAGGTTAGCACAGACACTTCAAATGAAGGTTTAGACAGTGTGAGTACACAAGAATCTCTTCTCAAGCATGTGAGGCTACTGTTAGTTTTTCAGCTTCAGATCTAAGAGGACATCTTTGTTCAGGGAGTCTGTGCAGCACAGAGAGAGATGAAACAGAATGCAGTAATACACAGCTGACCTTCACTGACTCCATCTACACAGCGCCAATGACATTAAACATGCCATAGCCATCAGCTGAATGCTTAATAACCCACATCTTAAACCAAACTGCTCTATACAGTGAAACAGTAAATCATGCTAAGCCACATATATAGACATTAGTTTCATTTAATTAGTTTCATTTAATTCATTAAAGTTTCATTTCATTTAAGAGTTAAGTTTGAAATGTAATTTTTGTAAATTTTGTAAACATTCTTACTATTAGTCAAAAATATATAATATTGATTTCTTTCTAGAATATTTTATCAATTACGTAGTCATGTAGTAATGTATTTTTGAATAGTCCACACCAATAAAGTAGTTCACTTTAAAATGAAAATTACCCCATGACTTACTCACCCTAAAGCCATCCTAGTTGTATATGAATTTCTTCTTTCAGACGAATACAATCGGAGTTATATTAATAAATGTCCTGGCTCTTCCAAGAAGAACGTCATTTACAGCTAGGATGGCTTGACGATGAGTAAATCTTGGGGTAATTTTGATTTTAAAGTTAACTACTCCTTTAAATACTGTACCAGCTAAGATTTTTCTAACATTGACCATAGAATCATATATTGGTCAGTCCCAAGTTTGATCAAACATTTTTTTTTTAAATAAAATGCATCACCAACCTTACTATCTAGCTTCTTCATAGTAACCAAGTCAAGGGACTTTAGCGAGTGTCCAGTGGGAGCGATGAAATACAGACAGGCGTGGATCCGTGTATCATGATAACTGTGTAGAGTGCGTTTAATCTTCAGTTCCTCTTGAAGGTACGCTTCAAACTGAGCATCGATGAACTCCACAATAGACTTGTAACTGCAAGTTGAACAATGAAAGAGGTGGAAAGATTTAAAAGGAACTTACAGCCAGAATAAAAACACTAACATTTAAAAATGAGTGTAGTATGAATGTAATAATGTAGTAAAAGCTTCAGGCTTATTACAGAACTGTAAAATAAAATGTGTGCTTTGGGGGGGATAGGAACTGGTTGAGGCATCTATAAATAGTTGGAAAGCCAGGGGCCGGATTTACCTCATTTTGTGACATAGGCAAATACATTTTGGGCCTATTGTGATCGTGAAAAGACCAGATGTAAATGCCCTCTGAAACATGAAATGCCCTTTAAATCCGGTCACAAACCACTTCGTTTGAGACACATTCCAGATGAAACTGGACAAGTGTAAATGCATCTGGCTGTTAAAACGATATATGTAAATGTTACTCCTCCCAAATTAGTAAAAAATAAACATGTAAGAGCATATTATATGCTATATGAGATGTTATAGCCAGATATGACACGGCTACTGCAACACGCATCGCCGCAGTTGAGTTGAGTATCTCTTCAGCAAGTGGACGCGCAAACTGCCGCACACGAAACTGAAAGTTTGGCATCGCAGATGCTTATCACACAATCATCTTTGTTAAAGGGGTAATAAGTGTGTTATGTAGCTGTTTGTGCATGTATAAGATCTGCAGATTTACAAAGCTCAAAGTCTCAAACCCAAAGAGATATTCTTTGTAAAAGTTCAGGCTCAGCCACACCTTCCTAAAACGCTTCGTTCAAACACGCCCCACAAATCTACGTCAGTACGTGGGGGCAGAGTTTCAGAACACCGCCCAAATGTATACGCAAAGAAAAACGGCGTAGCTTTTATTCTCATTGTATTATTGTTGACGCCGGCGCCACCATGTCGTGTAGACGCTGTGTTTTTCCTTGTTTTTACTTTGTTTGGCCTTCCAAAAGAGAACACAATTAGTAAACAGTGGTTAAGCTTTATTTACAACACTGTTCCAGAACAGTACAAACCAAAATATTCGACTGTGTGCTGCGCATTTTTCGGAGGACTGTTTCCAGAACCTGGGAGATACAAGGCCAGCTGTGCACAATGGCCGGTTCTAAAAAGTGGGGCAATTCCATTTTGCAAGTACATTCTGGCACTTCTGACTCACAGACATAGCCTGTAAGTATGTTTTCATATTTTAATAATTTGCTACTGACTATTCAAAAGCGAGTTTTGAGCAGTATGGAGTAGCGCTTGTTTGTCGTTTCTACGGTCACAAATACAGACATGGTTTTATGTTCACATAGTGTTCTCAAAACCGTGTAAACCTAAAACCAAACGTAAACCTGTTGCCACTCTCCTATTGCGGTCTTTGTTGCTTACATGGGGGTGAACTTTGTTAAATTTGCACATAGAGTTGGAATTGCAGATCGGATTTATATTTTGCAGATACACATTTATGTGGCAAAACACGGAACAGTTTTAACAAATCGAAAAGCTACCCGATCAGTAAAAATGCATTAAGTGACCAGGTGTAAACAGGCCCATTGACCTGATTTTGTCTCTGGTTAAAACAACTAAAGAATCATTTCACTTAAACATATTTGGTCACAAGCAGATCTCACCTATCCTCTTTGTTGATCTGATCTCCAAAGCCTACAGTGTTGACCATAGTGAGCTTGAGGCGAACGTTGCTCTCCTGCAGCTCATAAGTGTTGGACTTGAGCTGCACTCCAGGCTGATTGTGCTGTGTAGGTTCACCCTCAAATTTGGTGTTGAACAGGGTGTCCATGAGGGTGGACTTCCCCAAACCCGTCTCCCCTGTAACAAACACAAAACAATAAGCTCCCACCAAGCTCTTCATTATCTAAGATAAAATAACCCCATACACATTTTTCTCAAATATTTAAACATGGTTTGCTATGTAATAGTTGTCTCTGCATATTAAACTGGAATAGGAGGATAATGATTTTTTAACATCAAAATTATACACATCCGTTTTAATACAGAAGTGCACTATTTAGCTGATGCATACACTTCTGTGTAAAATTCTAAAAGCCATGCAGCAATCCTGGCTATTCTTGCTCTCCTAACAACCACAAGCAGAGTAGAAATGGACATCATGCAACACCACCAGAATGTTAATTATATGGATGGCTCACATTTGCCATTTCTTCATAAACTCAGCCTGCAGATCCCATTCCCACAGGACCCTGTAAAGTTTTCACTAGCATAAAGCCTAAAAATAAAGCAGCGATTTCCCCAATCAGACCAAATGCTGATGAGCAGTGGCTATTAAAAGGTATGGAGTGAGAACTTTCTAGTGAGTTATGTGGTCGCATCCTTAGAGCTTTAACAGAAATGAGATAAAAGCCCTGGCTGATGCCCTGAATTTTAGGGCTTGCTAACAAAGAATCTGAAACAATGCACTTGGTTAATTGGCATATGGCCTCTTACTGAGGGGACACAATCATATGCCTTCTTCACGGTTTGCTACTGACTGGGTCAGTTAAATATACCTCCATAACAAATAACATTCATAAATCCATAATTTAAAGATTATTTCCCCTATTTTTGTTAACTGTTTTAGAGGGATGGTTATTTAAGATTGCTAATCTCCAATCAGCACATGAAATCAGGATATGAATAAAATCAAATCTCAAGTTCCTGCAATTGCTCTCCATCAGCGCACCAGTATTTAGTAAGTGGGTCACAGGACAGAATCAGTAGTCGTTCACAAGGGGTGTGACATACACTGAAGCAAATGGTTAGTTTCGCCCCAAGGAAAAAAGGAGCTCCGACATAACACACTCACCCACACAGAGGATATTGAAGCAGAAGCCATGGTTGACGGACTTGTTGACCAGCTGGTCCGGCATGCTGTCGAAGCCAACATGACCAGAGAGTGGGACGGCACGTGCACCCTCTCCCTAATACAAGATCAAATAAAAGCAAACCATAAATCACTGTCAGCAATGGAAAGACTTCACCTAGATTCATGAGAATGCAAAAACGAAACATTGTCAATTTAGTATGTAAAGGTACACAACATGCACCTCATTTCAAACACAGAACCTAGGTAAGGCCTTTGACAAAGAGTAATACACTATAGCTCTCGAAGGTTCAGCTCTGTGCACTTCCTCTTTCCTGTCTGATCTCAACTGTTGAAACCACATTCTGGCAAACACACACGTAAACCATTTGCAGTCGCAGACAAATGTTGCCGTTATCAAGCAGCCTAATACAGGAATCTGTGAAACAAAGCGGTTGTAAATAACATAACACAAATAACGTAACACAAAATCTCAGCCATATTAGTCTTCACTCTTCAGCATTTCCTCTACCATTGTTCACACAGGTCTGCCACCTGGCCTGCAGAAATTCTGGCAGGAAAGGCTGTCTGCCCACATTTTAAAGCATATCCTTTTAGTGTGTGGGTGTTTGCATATGTGTGACCTATGCAATGAGCAGAACCAACGTGCCAAATCAATTGATTTCTGCTAAAATAAAATAAAAACAAAGGGTGAGCGTTCATTCAGCACAGGTCTAATGTAATAAAGATCCATTATCCAAATGGAAACATTTCATTAAGTTAAACTGCAATGAAAGGCAATCAAAAGCACATCCTTTTTAGTGAGAACCAATCAAAGCAGATGATCAGGTCTGTTATGAGGATTACTGTGGAATGGAATCATTAACATTAGCAACAAAATGCACATTTCATTAAATACAAAAGGGTCAACTAAGAGCAGCCAGACTGTGAGAGTATCTTATTGACTGAACAAACAGTCCCAATCTGACCCACATGTGCAACATTCCAAAACCAGACAACTGTAAGGAGTCCAAAGGGGGGTCATCATGACTACAACACCCCACTGGCTGCTCTGTAACCAGAAAATACTGGTTCAAACCCCTGGTTTGAATAGTAAAGACTGATTTAAATGTCATGTATTAGAGCTAACAGCTTTTGAGCTCGGTCTCGAGCCTGCTGCCTCATGTGCCTATGTACGTTACTCTCATTAGAGACGTCAGAATGAAAGGAACATAAGCTGCTACAACATAACATAAAATTGTTAGTTTCTGACATGGATGTACGAAATATTTCATAATAGACAACGCCCAGCGAGCGTAAGGATGCTAATGCAATTAAACATAACGGTTTTAGACGCGCTCGAATTATAAGGATTTTACAACACAATTACACTCGAGAATGCGACGATTTTTTTTTTATCGTTGTTTATGATAATTCATAAGTCACAGTCACTTCAAACCGTGATGTTCGTCCGTTATTGTTGGCCCTCAACATCAAGCCATTTCCCCCAAAACAGCTGCGTGGAGATAGAAGTATAATTTAAAATATAAACACACACAAAACGTGCTTATATTCTATTCGTTTACACAAACAGCACTTGCTGTTTTAAATACTGTATAATTGATTGGTTTGTTGATAATGGGCTATCACGTTCACGAATAAATGAATACCGAAAGCTATATTTGGTTATACTATATGTCACACCTTCCAAAAATAACTAGTAGAAATTCGTCAGTATAGTTATGTAAACCGAAAACACATCGTTGTAATAAAACAGCTCTTACCGCTTGTCGCGCTATCTCAGTGGCCGCCATGGTTCTCTCCTGCATCAAGCCCTTCCTTCACAGGAAACCGCAGCAGAGTGAAGCTACAGCTACCAACTCGGATACGACGGACTGTACCATTCATGACTGATGCCATATAGCGCCTTCTGTTATTTTTATTATAGCGCAATTTTAAATTGAGATAATTTAGGAATCAACTCATATGCAGAATACACGTAGTTCAATAACTACAGCACTCAGAAAACTCATGAAAATAAAAGCATCGTGCCAAAACATGACCCCCATTTCATTATATGGTATAGTCCTCTTCATCTTCTGTTCAACAGCTAATGTTTCCACAGGTCTAACAAACTATAGTAGCCTAAATGATGCTGAGTGGCACTTTTTACAGAATATTTCTTAATTATTCTTTTATTTTATTTTTATTTTTTCATTTTAAGTACCGTAATGATTTTAATGTAAATAGGGAACGTACGTCTATTGACTCACCCGTTTAATAGTAAATTCATTGTTCAATTTTCAGAAGCCCAATTAAACGGACTATTTTACTTTCAGTAGCCTATAATATTGACGTATATTATTCTAAATGTTACATATTAATATTTAGGAATATTATGAATGGTAATTGTGTTGCTTGAATGTGGTTTATTTGAAAACTGACGTAACATTATAAAGAAGTAGGCTAGTATAAAATCGATTTTATATTATTCTTTATTTTATATTAAGCCTAAATCGTTGAATTAGACAAACTTTCTTCTCGGTTCGGTCAGCCAGCTGAATAGTCACAAGTGTCATAGGTTTGAAGTGTTGGGCAGTCAGTGGTCAGTGTCAGTGAGCTCATTTGAACTTTAGACTTTAGGGGAGGGTTTGAACGTCGGAAATGGACTGTGAGGAAATACACACTTGAATAGTTTCGGTTATCTCACTGAACTAATTTTCTGAGTTTCGCTTAACTAAGCTTTAAAATGTTTGTGAAGGCCAGCTACCTATTTTGTTGAACTGTAGACTGCTTTATTGAGAGGGACGAGAAGAAAGAGCTGTGTGCGGACAACAGGTGAGACGGCATCTGATGAATCACCTCAGATCAGGTTAGATCCACTGACACTTATAAATAATAGCCTAGCCTACTTACAATTCTCGTAAAACATTTCGAGGAGGAGAAAAGATCATGTTCGATGTAATTTTATTTTCCAGACTTTAATCAGACGTAAATCGACACAGGCTACTAAGGCTAAACTACGAGCTTATTAAAATATTAAATAATTTGATAGTATAGCCTAATGTAAAATAGTACATACTGTGAATGTTTTGTTTTAAAAACAAATGTAAAAAGAGGAACACAAATGAGGAAGTGCTCGTTTTCCCCCCAATAGAAAACAAAATTATTCACGTTGCTATCCTTTTAAAGTTTTTTTTTTAAGGTTTTGATTATTATTATTTATAATAATATACTGAACTCCATTTAAGCATATCATGTTCCTTTCCCCCCACACAGATTTGAACATAGCCTAGAAAAGTGAATATAAGGAAGATGTTTTTCTATGGTTATGTAAGCCTCTTTAGTTTGGATCTTATCTAAATAGCTTCCCGGGGATCCGCCAGTATGTATGAGGGGAGCAGCAGTGGGCCCATCAGGACTGAGGAACAATTTAATACCGCTGTGGGAGAAGTAGCACTGCTCTCAGAAGAACCGAAAGATTCAGACTGTAAAGGCTCAGGCAGTAATGGAAGTAATTCAGATTCCCCTAAAAACAGGATAACAAGCCAATTCCGCTCAAATCTTGAAGAGCGATTCTCAAGACATGGTGCTCGACCCGTGTCTCCTGCGTTCAGCAGCGCCTCCTCGCGCAGATCCAGACTCCAGAAACAGCTGGAGGTCTCCAGTGAACCGGGCAGCAGCAGCAGCGCCTCCCGCAGACTATCAGTCGATGCTTCGGAGAAGGGCTCCCTCACGCCCGCCATGCGTAAGAAGTATTTAAAAGAGCTGCTTCTGAATAACAGATCTGGATTGTCAAGTATTTTATCATCCAAACACAAATCGTCAAAAGAGGAGGAGGATGAGGCACCGAATGGAGACACTTTAAACTGCGGCACGCTCTGGGCTTTGGATCCCATGGAGCACGCGTGGATGCTCTCTGTTGTGGATGGGAATTATGAGACCATAGTGGAATTTCTCGCAGAAGATCGCAGTTTATTGAGCAGAAAAGACTTTATTAGTGGTTTTACAGCTCTCCACTGGTTGGCAAAAAATGGAAAGGATGAGACACTGATTAAGCTTCTCAGGCATGCTGAAAAAGAGGGGCTGTCAGTGAATGTGAATTTGAGAGGCAGTGGAGGTCTGACGCCTCTCCACTTGGCTGCCATGCATGGCCAGTACATGGTTATGAAGATTTTGGTTGGTGCGTTCAGTGCCGATGTAGACATCATGGACTACAATGGGAAAAGAGCATGGCAGTATCTTAAAGATAACACACCAAATGAAATTAAGGAGCTTCTGGGAGCCTGTGATGATGAATACTTCTGGTTTTTGAATGTGAATAACAGTGCAAGTCAAGCACAAGCAGTTGAAGAACATGCTCAAGAAAATAGAGTCGAGGTGGACGGCTCAGGAGGAATTGTACGCCAGCGGTTCACATCATTTAAGAGGCTGTTGTATAACGTTGGTCTACTTGAAAAGATCTGAGACTAAAGCCAAAAGCATGTTTGTCAGGTCATTAGTGTTAAACACCAAATGTTTTTATTAGTAACAAGATTTGTATGGTAATATGACAACTATTTAACCTGACAAGTGTTGTGTACAGATTAATTTTAATATTTTTAATAAACCAAATTGCAAGGAACTTGGGAGACTTATTTTTTATAAATAATGTTTATCCTTGGTAAGATTGAGCCTAAATGCTCAGAGAAAGACAATGAAAGGTGTTGATAAAACTTGATTCTTGTGCAAGACGACAACCTTTTGCAGAACCAACAATTGGAAAACTTTTGACTATGGCATTTTGCTTTTTAAAAAAACAGAAGGATCCACATAATTCTGGTTCGATGACAAATCTTTTATTTAGGAAGGACATAACCAGAACATCTGTACAAAAGAGACTGTTGTTCCAGATAGCATGGCATCTCTCCAGCTCTGGATGAGTTGGTGGTCCTATGCACAAACAAATGCCTTTCAACTTATGTGTGCAAAATTCTGAATTAAATTTGTACAAATAAAGAGTCTGTAGGCTTACTATACGAGCTATAGCCATTAAATAAGCGCATTTAATTTCATATTTGTTAAAATATTATAATGTTATTTTTTGCCATATATGTTGATTATGAAAAGTGAACAGCACGTGTAAGATAGGATGCGCAATATTGGGAGACATGGAGTGGGTCAGACATGATTTTGACCACTTCATTCAGTTTTGTTTTGCAGAAAGCCTTTCTTTAAAGTGAATTTTGTTTTGTATAAATTCTATCTTAATTTTAATAAATTTTTCATCAACCAATTGATTACCAATTTAATAAATAAGAAGCAAATATAACAGACAATGTAATCATGATATGGAGGCGCTGGCGCACCACGGTCACTTGCATTGCACATGAACTGGAGCGCATCTCATCATAAATAAACCGAAACTCAGTGTATGCCTCACACAGACATGAGAAATGTATCTAAAGAAAGCTTGAAATATCTTTAAACGAAACAATTCAAAATTAAAAGAAATAGGCTACTCTCTGATTATGTAATCCATGATGTGCATTTCTCTCTATAGGCGCTTTCACTACGGAGATGGCGATCGTCAACTTCATCTTTGCAGTCGACACTAACAGAAAACACTAGTTTATTAATAAAAATCAATGCACGCGTGTCACCGGATTTACAAATGCACGCACCCATATTATGTCGAAATAACGAGATATTATGTTGAAATAACATTATTATTAATAATAAATCTTTAAAGGGATACTCCACCGTCTTTTCATATTAAACTATGTTATTCCCTTAACTAAGACGAGTGACACAAAACAAAACGTTGCGCTTTTCTAAGCGTGTAAAATGGATAACTATATTGTATGGCGGAATACCATAGCAAGTGCTTGTAAGCAATGGCGCCACCAGGGGGTGGCCAGGGGTGGCCGTGGCCACCCTTGGCCGACTCCTGGCCACCCCACTGGCCACCCCGCTGGCCAGTATAAATTTTAGTAGCATCAGTTATGCATTTCACCCCTAATGCACAGCCAGGCAGGCCGCTCTAGACCTTCCATCGCACACAGTAGCCAGTACTCCCCCGCCCATAGACTGTAAAAAAAATAGCCCCCGCCCCTCCGTCAATGCCGCTGTTGCGCCCTTTTACAGTCTATGTGTTGCGCGCTCAGACAGCAACAGCTCAGCGCGTGCCCGTCGGTCAACAATTTCAAAAGAAGTTAAGAAAGAAGACGAAGAAGACTACCGCGTCAGTTTGGGTGACAAAGTCATCTGAAGTCATTCCATAGCTTAATGTGAGGGACTGAAGTCTATTTAGGCCTACATCATTTAAGTTTATGGAAACTCGTTTTCGCTCCTCTGTGGCGGTCAATCATTCTCCATTCAGTATTCAAACAGCGCGCGCGCCTCTTCCGGTTGGATGCATGGTAAAACTCTCCAATATGATATATGCACATTATAATGCATTATCTGTAGATAAAAGGTTGTGGATTTGCATAAAATGACTTTATTTTGTTGGAGTTTGTTGCTGTTTTTAAACGACTCACTACCGTGTGCTTGTTAGATCACACACATCACAAGGACTATGGACACAATCGACATCAAACGCACAATAAC
Organism: Scardinius erythrophthalmus; assembly: GCF_964197995.2. NCBI lineage: Eukaryota > Metazoa > Chordata > Actinopteri > Cypriniformes > Leuciscidae > Scardinius > Scardinius erythrophthalmus. Next base: position 19,382,223 of record NC_138233.1, on the reverse strand, counting down.
TGGAATTTTTAAACTGTGAAACAAATGATCAATAAACTGTTGGACAGATACACTGTAGGATTTGTGCGCTCGACATTTCTTCGCTTTGTGCCGTGAACTTTATGCTCACTTGTGCAGCGCAGCGCTGCACACTGTGACTCCATGTTGCTTTGAGCACATCATTCTGCATCCGCGATGCGCATACGCGCTTTGTGTGCTCTGTTTTGAAGCATTTCATATTATCATGGTTTTGCGCACTGAAAGATTATTAAAAGCCTATATTTTTTATACCTAGCCTGCTCAATAGATTTTAAATAAGCATAATTTAATTGTATATTATTTCTTTGTAGTGTAGGCTATATAAATATATACACTTCTGAATTCTTGACATTAATATATAAATATAATATATTTGTGTCTGCCAGTATCTGCTTTTCCCCAGTAACTGTTTTGTTTGCAATAAATGTACACCTTATGCCAAATATAATTGCAAAATAAAACAGAATTGTTGTGCAACTCAAAATGTTAACTGTACTGTTATTAGTCTATGCATATTATATCATTAGTAACATTAAATATAACACAATAAACCATCATATAGTATATCAGTAGGAGTTTCTTTAAGTCTTTCTGATAGTTTTCTACAGGCCGGTTTACTACAACAGTAGAAAAAAAATCTGAAATTATGGTTCATAGTTTTGGTGTGCCACCCCAAGATTTTAAGTGGCCCCATCTGGCCACCCCCATGAAAAATTTCTGGAGGCGCCACTGCTTGTAAGATATTACTCCGCCAAGACGAAGTGCTTCCAAGCGCTTGCTATGGTATTCCGCCATACAATATAGTTATCCATTTTACACGCTTAGAAAAGCGCTACGTTTTGTTTTGTATCACCGTCCTAGGTCGAGTTACACTACGTATACGTATACCTGTATTCAGCAGACCACAAACACCTAAGAAAAAACACAGATAATCCAATCGTATTGAACATGATCAATATTTGGTTTAATTCATGTAAATATTTGAATTTAAACTCCTCCTTGTCACGTTTCAGTCCTATTTGGGGTAATGTTAATTTCAAACCAGGGAAATGTGATGCAGGATTTCGTATGTGGGCTGAGAAAGGGTTGAGAAAAGTGCAAGATATGTACAGTGAAGATGAAGTACTTATGTCTTTTACAGCAATATCAGCCAAGTATGACATTCCAAAAACCCACTTTTTCAAATATCTTCAACTTAGAAGCTTTATATCCTCATCTCAAAATCGTTCATTAGACATCCCGGCCATTTCCCCACTAGAGACAGCAATTTGAGGACATTGTTATGATAAAGGTTCAATCTCATCTTTGTATGACTTGTTTGTGTCTGGGTCTGATGAATCCTCAGAATCAAAATTAAGATTATGGAAAGAAGATATAGATGTCGAAATATCCCTAGAAGATTGGAATAAGGCATGTAAAAAGGCTCAGATGCAGACAGTCAACACTAGCTTGAAACTCATACAGTACAAATGGCTGATGCGTACATACATAACTCCTGCCAAGTTGCACAAGTTTAACGATAATATTCCTGATACCTGTATAAAGTGTGATGAGGCAAGAGGTACATTGTACCACTGTATATGGGAATGTATAAAAGTGAAACCCTTTTGGCAAGGTATTATTGATATGATTGACCAAATCTTATCTAAGAAACTACCACTGGATCCTAAGCTTTTTATCCTGGGTATATATCCTACCAGCCCCCCTGTACAGAGAAAAGAGGTCAGATTAATAGACGTGTATTTTACAAGCTAAACGTACAATTGCTCTTAATTGGAAAAATATTAATGAGCCAAGAATTGGAATGTGGGTTAAAGAAATGGCTTCAAATATGTCAATGGAAAAGATAACGTACATTGTTAAGAATAAACAAAATGCTTTTGAAGATGCCTGGAGACCTTTTAAGAACTTCTTAAGGCACAATGTTAATGTTGGTAATCTGCTACAGGAAGATCAAGCCCTGAGGGAATGAGAAGCATTATGATCTTCAAAATAGGAACGTGAAACTCTTCTTACCTGATCTAGGTATCTTTAAAAACACACACACACACACACACATCCTTTTTAGTTATTTTATTTTATTTTATCTGATTTTTTTTATTTTATTTTTCAATTTATTTTTCTCCTCCAGGGAGGAGTGGTGGGAGGGAGAACAGGGTATAAAATGTTTGCTGTGTTTTACATGATTGCTATTCATTATGTAATCTGTTGTGATATGCAAACTGAAAATGTAATAAATATATTGTTCAAAAAAAAAAATGGTCAGGTTTAAATCAGGCTCGGGCTCATAATCACAGTTTTGTGTCGGGCCGGGCCCGGACACAACGTGCACGGGCTCGGGTAGGGTCGGGCTTGATGTTTTTGGGGCCGATCAAAGCTCTACAGTGAATTACAGTGAGGTTATTGAATATTTTTCATAAATAAAAATCATAAAAATGATGCAAAAAGATATTTATCCAAAATAAGTGTTGTAGTATAACCATCAGGACAGCAGTGATGTGTGAACTGAATTTGGCGACAATACAGTGAATTACAGTAGTTATTGAATATTTTTAAAAATCATCAAAATTATACATTTACAATTGTCTATACAATTAAAAATATATATTTTTTGAAATAAGTATTGTAGTATAACCATCAGGACAGCAGTGATGTGTGAACTGAATTTGGCGACAATACAGTGAATTACAGTAATGTTATTAAATATTTTTAAAAATCATCAAAATTATACATTTACTAAATGCCCATGCAAAATCATTTTTTGTTAGTTTGGTGTGTTTGAGTGCTCATTGTTACAATTACACAGCAAAAATTCAGTGACATTTTGATTTGTGCATGGTAGAAAGCACACAGTGAACTCTGAGAAAACTATGCTTGAGCAAGCAGTTTGTGAATAGCTACTACAAATGATGCTCGTGAAAGAGACTGTGAACGCATTGAATAGGATATGTTTAGTTGGTGAATAGTATAGGCTACTATTACACAGCAGCGATAACGTTAAGCGCACCAGAATAAAATATTCAGAAGTAAAAAGCATAGCTGACTTACAGATTCAGTTAACATCCACAAATGAATAAGCGTGTCGATTCAGGGAGCAGTGCAAAGTGCCCGTGCAAAATCAGTTTTTGTGGGTCGGTATTTAAAAGTCCGTCGTTTAAGAAAGGAAAATTAAAAAGATATCCGGCCGTGTTATTCTGTCATGTTTTCTCCCTTTCTTTCCAAACCGCCACAAACGCCAGGACTCTCCTTTCATTCCAGAATGCAATAAATCCGCTCAACCAAACACAGCGCACCATTCCACGCATTGTAAACAGTAACGGTGGCGCTTTGAATACACCTGGCATCCTAGTTTTCCTTATCTACTTTGTACTTCAACAAACAAAAAAAAAAAAAAATACATTTGACGGCATTGATGAACCTGTGGTGGTTTCTGCCATAGGGAAGAAACGTACGCCATCGAAATCTAATCGTTTACGTGAGGAGATTAAAGTCCCCATGAAATAAAAATTTACCCTATTTACTTTGTTAGCGCATATTACTAGTCTTGTGGTGAACAATTAATCCGTGCAAGAAAATATTTAAAAAAAAAATTTTTTACCATGGTAATCTTTAATCAAAATCTGAAAATGCCCCTCCCCTCTGCATTGGAGGACCTTCTCTGATGACGTAGGTTTGAGGAATTGGTTTGGGCAACGCTTAACCACTCCCCTCAAACCGTTAGTCTATGGTCTGGCTGCAGACTGTGGGCGAGTGGAGCTCCACTCACAGACAGGAAATACGTCACCTCCACTTGGAAAATTCGCGGGGTTTTTACATTCCACATACTTCGCTGTGGGGAAATATAAGCGATTTTCTCCCTTTCTATTCAGGTATTAATTCTAATGATTTTTTTAAATATAATGTTGTATAATGTTTGTAGAGTGTGCAGGTGTGAGTATTATATCGATTGCTTGTTAATTTAAATGTTTTAAAGTTCTTTAGTTAAGAGATGCACGAACGCAAATCTCCATTTTGAGCAGTAATGGCGCGAGACCACAAGTTATTACGTTAGATAACATTTTAGTGTTGGTGTGTTGTATGAATGTTTGTATTTATTGTTTAATTCTGTTTATTTAGTGCTGATTGTTGATTCACGGGTATTGAGAAGTGTAAATGTGAAGAGAATTTGAGGAATCTAACGTTATGCATTTTCAGTTAAAACAATTAACCCCATTTTTTCGCATAGAAAAAAAACCCTATACAAACTTAAATGGTTGTAATTCAAGAATGCTTTGGAATATAGACATATGGTTGGTCTTGTTTTTAAGAAGACATTTGCCAGATTATTGTAAAGTGAAATAAACTATGAAAGTGAAACAGAAAAAAAGTTATATAAGTTGAGTTGAGTTTATGAAAATATAGAATTTAAAAATATAATTATTTATATTTTATATAATATATATATATATATATTTATATATTACAAAATATATTTTACTCTAAAACTGCTAGAAAATTAAAGCCAACAATCTAAACAAGTTGTGTTCCAAATTTTATGTTGATATCTCCAAAAATGAGCTTTCAGTAAGATTTTATTTGAGCGCAGTACCAAACTTTTTCACTAGATGGACAGCCAGCTTCCTTACTGACCATATAAGGGCGTCTCCATTTTCATATATGTTTTGAGTGATCTGAACCATGTATTTCCATAATTTCATACAATTTATGAAGTATACATCCTATTCAGAAATAGTATGGGTGTTTTGACAGTATTTGATTTGATTTCAACCTCTAATAAACATAAAAAGAGCACATATGTGCGTTATAGCTCGCTGCCGCTGCGTGTCACATAACAAATCGAGAATCCATAATATTTTTCTTTATATTCTTAACATTTTCAGACCTTTTTTTCTCATAAAATTTAATTGGTGTTATCTTTTAAACTCTTGGCATGAAAACAAACTGAGGTTTCTACCAATCTTTCATGATTTTTCATGTTTATTTCTATTTCAAAATAAAGGCCTAAACACACCTAATGGATATGAAATATTCTTGTTGCAAATTGATAAATTACTGCTCCTCTGTAATTTATTTTAAAAAACAGCCACCAAATATGAAAACTAGAGATTGTAAACTTCCAAATGATAGTTTGTCAATATTACTTTAGGTTTTTACTAAGATATTATTGTTCTAAATATATATGGGCAGACATCCCACCTGTGGTACGGTGACAGTTAACTAACTTTGTACGGTAGCTGCTAACGTTACACGGTTTACAAATCTGAGAGCGCGGATTAGGAACTCGTGGGTACGGTACGGTTTATTAATCCGTGGGCACGATTTGTTAAACTGAGGGAACAGGTTTAAGAATTTGTGAGTACAGTTTATAAACTGAGGGGACGGATTGAGTTTTTTTCTGTTTTTTGACTGTTTTCATTCACGTTTTCTGTCCTATTTTTTTGTTCTATTATTCTGTTGTTTTACTTTTTTGTTTCAGGGCAAATTTCAAACAGATGCAGATTACCATGCCGTGCTGTGGGGCATTACCACTGCCCCCACTGTTCACGGACAGTTATACGAAGAGTGGACATGGAAAGACATTTGGTCTTATGTTATAATCAGCTGACCTCACAGTCTATGCAGCCTGACCTGCCTCGTGCCACTCCATCAGCCGAGCCTGACTTGCATCGTGACACTCCATCAGCCGAGCCTTACCTGCCTTGTGCCACTCCATCAGCCGAGCCTTACCTGCCTCGTGCCACTCAATCAGCCGAGCCTTACCTGCAACGTGCCACTCCATCAGCCGAGCCTTACCTGCCTCGTGCCACTCAATCAGCCGAGCCTTACCTGCAACGTGCCACTCCATCAGCCGAGCCTTACCTGCAACGTGACACTCCATCAGCCGAGCCTTACCTGCCTCGTGCCACTCCATCAGCCGAGCCTTACCTGCATCGTGACACTCCATCAGCCGAGCCTTACCTGCATCGTGCCACTCCATCAGCCGAGCCTTACCTGCCTCGTGCCACTCCATCAGCCGAGCCTTACCTGCATCGTGCCACTCCATCAGCCGAGCCTTACCTGCAACGTGACACTCCATCAGCCGAGCCTTACCTTCATCGTGCCACTCCATCAGCCGAGCCTTACCTTCATCGTGCCACTCCATCAGCCGAGCCTTACCTGCATCGTGCCACTCCATCAGCCGAGCCTTACCTGCCTCGTGCCACTCTATCAGCCGAGCCTTACCTGCATCGTGCCACTCTATCAGCCGAGCCTTACCTGCCTCGTGCCACTCTATCAGCCGAGCCTTACCTGCATCGTGCCACTCTATCAGCCGAGCCTTACCTGCAACGTGCCACTCTATCAGCCGAGCCTTACCTGCATCGTGCCACTCTATCAGCCGAGCCTTACCTGCCTCGTGCCACTCCATCAGCCGAGCCTGGGCCATCACAAGACCACTTGTATGCACGGCAACCGGTGCAGGGTGCAGCAGAGGTTTATGGGAAGTCTGTCAGGTGTCCTCATTGCAATCTTAGTCTCCTCAAGAAGAATTATAACACACACCTCTTGAGGAGACATGCTGATTTGTCTCACGACATCACTCAGGCCTGTCATCTGCGGAGTGTTACTGTCGATGAGACAAATGGCATATTTTCTGTGCAAAAAACTGGACATGGGTTTTCTGTGCCAGTCCATGTCCAGAGAAAAACATGGGGAACAATACATCAAGTTAGATGTGAGCTAGAGGAATGTGTGCAGTATCAGTTTTTGGCTCAGCGGAGTGGATTAAGCTACAGTTTGTGCTCTCACATTCGCTCTGTAGACTACTATAGCGAGATCGCTGCAGAGACATTTCTCGGAGAAGACGTCCTGAGGGATATGATTGCAGCAAAATTTTTTGGAGAGGCAAAAGCTGCTAAATGTGTGAAGAGGCAAAAGGCTGCTTGTGCAGCGCATGTTCCTCTTTGTGTGCCTGTGGACTTTGGTGGTTCTCCATCACAAATATGCCTGTCGATCCATGAGCCAGACATTCATAGTTTTAGCCGACTTGGGAGGACAATGGTCACCTACAACACTCAAAGGAACACCTGGCATTGTCCCTGCACGAAGCCACGGACATCTTGTCCACACATAAACATCTCAAAGTGGCATCTTTTTCAAACCCAAAGAGACCTCTTCAAGTCAGAGGTGCCCACAACACCGAGCTCAGAGGGTTGCAGTCTCCTGGACAACACTGGTATCAAGAGAAGTGTGCAGTACATTTTCAAAGAAAAAAAAATCCCAGAAACACTGCCAAAAGAAGTTACAACACCGAGAATGAAGATTGAATACCCAAAGCAGTTCTTTCCTCTTGAGACAGCGTGCCAGTTATGCCTTGGACATCCTGCACTTGCAGAGGCTGTACTCGTTACCAAAAAAGCTAGGATTGTCAGCATGATGGGCTTGATAGAAAGTAAGTCAAAGAAGCATAGCTAATGTAAAGAGCAATTGTGATCAGTGATGTGATGGGTTGACATCAATGTGATTTGTGTTTCACAGACATTTCAACATACCATAGGATATGTCCACAGTGCAACATGGTGTATAGGTACCAGGAGTGGAAAGATGGTCTTCACAACTTTGATAACCATATTTTTCTCACCCTTGAACTTTGTGTGTTTCTCAGAGAAAATGTTACTGTGAGTATTAATCTTTTCTCCTTAAGATTACTTGGCTATGGGCTATATGTACATGGAACATTACACCGTTTTTATTTATTTTTATTTTGAAGTTTCTATCCTTAAGCAACAAGAACATTTGTCTCTGTCTATCTCAGACGTATTTGTGTTTGCTCCACACTTTAGAACCATGTGTCTGTGTCAAGAGTTGTGGATTCATTGGAGGGGTTAAGAGGAGAGAAGTTTCCACCCAGGACTGTCATATTTCACGCCTATTGCCACTTTGAGGCTTTGTGCGACACAGACTACACTTACTCCTGTGTCAACTGTGGATTTTACCCCCCTGTGGTAGTCATGGATTTACACAGGAAAGGGGTTTTCAAGCTGGCAGGTAAGTGATATTGTGATTATTTTGTGTGTTTACAGTGCAGAAGTGTTGCTTTTGCCTAATGGTGTGATTCATTACAGTCAGTGACCTCAAAGCACCCCCTGATGACTTCAACGGTGAACATGACATTGAGAGTTTTTGGAATTCTGTTCATCTTGCGACGATAAGTCGTGGTTTTTTCCAAAGTGAGTTATGGTGATTACTAAATTTCATCAGATTCATTGTGTAAACACAATGTGGATTAAAAATAATGCATCACATTTTGTAGGCAGTGCAAACAACCCTTTCACTGTCAGTCCAAGCTACGAACACTGGGCACCCTGGATTGGGAGTGAAACGCGTCGAAGTGGCACTGTTCTTAACACAGAGTTCAAAAAAGTGAGAACATGCCCCTCTTCAACTGAAGCACAGCTGAGCAGTGTTACTGAGGACCATCTGATTGATGAGTTGGCAAAACAAAAGGTGATGTTGCCATGTGATGAAGCTCTCTGGGTTTGAAGGATAAGAAGGTGTCCAGTAAATGTTCTGTTTACAGTTTGTCATAAATATTATCAGGTTGGAGTTGTGAGAAAATTGTGCAAAGCCTGCAACATCGACACCAAGGGCTCCCGCCTTGATCTCATAACAAGACTGAAGGAGAACATGAAGAGCAGACAAACATATGACAAGGTCTTCCAAAGCATATGGGGTGCATCTGGTAAGTTTGTGTCGCTCTGTAAACTATGGTATTAAGTTGTTGTAAGTTACACACTTCACAATCTTTTCAATCTTTAATTTTAGGTGGATGGTCTGTAATACTTTGCCCACATGGCATTGTATACAGCATCAAATTTAATCTACGCGCTGAAAGTCCCAGGGACTTTGCAGACCTGTTACTCTCCTGGAAGCACTTTCCAAATGTCTGTGTTTATGATTTCGCAAGAGGTTTGGCGACACACACCAATTTGCGGGTTCCTCATTCACTGCCTTTCCAGCCTTTTGAGGGCAGACTGTCTGAGCCCACAGAAGAGAATGTGAAGGCTGCCAGGGATGGAAAATTGCTGGTATCACTGCCATGGCTACATGAAAGTGTGCACTGTGGGGAGGATAATGCTCATCCGGTCACTGGATCATCTGAGCACTATGTCTTATATGACCGCTTCCATGAGCAGAATGCCACAGATCCAAAGGACATACTACGCAGGATCCAACTTGTCCCTGAGCTGAAAGGGTGGTTGAATAGCCAAGTTGCTGAGCAGTTCTTTGCCAAAATGCGTAAAAGCAACTACTTCTTCAATAACATGACTCCATCAACCCATGCATTTCTTATGAGAAGTGTTATCCATCGTCATAACACCTCCACAATTAGAGCACTTCGGGAGAGGCAGTTAAATTCTGGATGTCGGCTTGAACTTCTAAACACCATCACCTTGTCTACTTTGGGACAAGCTGTCATAGGTGATGCATCAAAACGACGAAGCACAACTGTGGTGGCTCAGGCATCTTCAGCAACAAGTAAATTGCTTTAACATTAATCATCATGCATATGCATATTCTAGTCATTTAATTGGTTCATAACATCAAATGTTGCTGTACTCAAAACCTTAAGGATCTCAACTCACTCCAGCCGAGCCGAGGTCAACTGAAAGCATAGCTGCACAACCACCCACTGATGAAGCACCAACACAAAGTGAGCACTATGAATATGAGCTGAAATAACTAATGCCTACTAACTGGGAAGAGTGTAATTTTGGGGATAGGTGAATGCTTTCAGATCAAATGCAGTGAGATTAATGTATATTAGCACTAATAAGACTAACTGTTTCATTTTTCTTGAAGATGTTGGCCCTTCGCAACATTGTGGGCAGCATTGTGCAACACTTACTGCCATCAGCAACCTCAGGCCCTGCAGAACAATGTGGGCAGCTGGAGGAGATCATCCCCTCCAGGAACAGCTGGTACATAAATGCATAGCTTATTTGACAGAATTTAATTTCTTCTTCTTCCATTGAAGTAATTAAAGGATTTTGTTGATATTATTATTATTATTATTATTATTATTATTATTATTATGTAATGCTACTTTTAATTTGTCTTACTTGTAGGTCAGCTATGTTCTGGATGAGGGTAGGCCTGCCAATGAAATTCTGGTTAAGGATGGCCCTACATGTTTGACCAGGGAGAACCTGTTAACTTTAGGTCTAAACAGGGAAATGGACTCAGTGGTGAGTGAAAGACTTTGTTGGAATGTTAAAGTACTCAATATGTTTTAATTATTGTATTGTAAATACAGTAAAAAACATTAAATCATATGAACAGGTGGGAAATGCTTGTCTGAGGCTTGTTAAGGAGATAGTCGAGTTACAGGTACGTATACACATGTATAAACCAAGCGGCAACCTCCCCGTCTCTCCCTTGAAACCAACACGGAAGTGAGTTAAACTGCAATTCGTTGACTGGCCGCTTGAGGCTGTTGTCAGAAGTGAGTCAAATCTGTATCTCCCCCATGTTAAAGTCCCCGTGAACCGGAAGTTGCAAACGACTTTTCTCCAGTGTTATGACGTATTTCCCAGTGAAACGGAATATTGAACAGAGGGCAGGGTTTTACTCTAGCGCTCCTCCTCTCCATCTCTGCTCATAGCAGACTAACGGTTTGAGGGGAGTGGTTAAGCGTTGCCCAAACCAATTCCTCAAACCTACGTCATCAGAGAAGGTCCTCCAATGCAGAGGGGAGGGGCATTTTCAGATTTTGATTAAAGATTACCATGGTAAAATTTTTTTTTTTTAAATATTTTCTTGCACGGATTAATTGTTCACCACAAGACTAGTAATATGCGCTAACAAAGTAAATAGGGTCAATTTTGATTTCATGGGGACTTTAAAATGACCAACTTTACAGCAGAAAAAAACGTGTTTAAAGCCTGGTGTCTGTATGTGGATTTGGTCTATACAGCTAATTTTGCCCTTCATAACAACTGTGAGGGGGGTGAATTATTTTATAACTCGTCCGTTTAGTTGATTAATATTTAAATTTAAGGGTGTGGCCAAGCCACTTGAGTGACAGATGGATTGCCGCTGTCAGTGCTAGCCGTTTGTCTGCTGTTACTAGCCGTCACTTCACCTCAGCAATGTTAGCTGCTGAACTTGCCATCTCTGCAGTGTTTGTGCTTTTTTTCGGGATTATTATTTCATACAATTTAATACTTGGGTAACGTTACAAAGCCCACGTCTTTGGATTCCGTCGTTATCGTTCGAGAGAACAACCAGCGCTGTATTTCAGTTGTTTTCCTCTGTGAACATGCACTAATGGATGTCTGACAATTTCGTTGCTTTTTGGGGTTTTCAAATTTAAAACGTCAATAAATGCTCGTTCGTTCTGCTCCCATGGAACAGATGGATTATAATATGCTTATGTAGGTTACCGTCAGATGAAATCATGCGGGCGTCGGCGCTTTCTCCGTCCGTGAATGAGCGCGGATTTTCTAGCGCATTTACTTGCACTTCAAAGGCAATATATCTATGGTTTAACGGTTAAACCATAACCCATTTGAGAGATGGCCAACATCAGAATTTAAAATGGACTGAATAAGCTCTCTACGAACTTGAGCGATGCCGCGCTGACGGACCATGAAAGAGTGACGGACATGTATAAATCACTGTCACACACAAACACTCTCGAAGTAATACACAGTCTCACTTGTAGCCATGTCTTTTAACTATTATAATATTTCGAAGGGCAAAAATAGGAACGTTTAATTGGCTTTACATCATCAGCTAACTCGATCACGTCGAGCTAGGTGATTTCAGATAGCCAGGCTCCTCAGCTCCACTCACGCGCCCCGCCTGTTTGTCTATTTTCTGTTATCCGGGAGTGACGCAAGGCCAAGATGGCGACGGCCGGCTCCGCCCACTTTAGGCTTCAAAATTGCTCTTCAGAAACCTACGGGTGACGTCACGGACACTACGTCCATATTTTTTTACAGTCTATGGTATAAACGTATATTTTAGAGGGACCTATGTGAGCTCTGTGCAGTACAACAAAGTCAGTTGTCTTTCTGTAGGGGAAAAATGTCTTTATTATGGACCTCCACATCCCCCCAACATGGCTCCCACCCTTGAGTTGTGACCCTCTAGGCAGTCTTCCTGTAAGTACCTACCCATTTGTACAGTCAACCCTCTACGCACACCTTGGCAATAGAATCGTCATTGGCTAGTGATTAAAAATTTGAATTTTCTAATAGTCGCCCAGAGTGAAATTAATTTGCATATGCGAGTGATTTGATCGCATTGTAGAGGGTTAACAGCAATAATTAAACTGATTTGAATTAACAGCATAACTTGCTTTCTTTTAAGGTCGACTCCACCGAGAAAGATGCACTTATATTCCCGCTGTGGACACAAGGCCATTTTTTGCTATGTGTAAGTAATGCATGCTTTCAAAGAAAGTTTGTCAAGCTATACTGTTGATGTGGAAAAGAAGCATATGAAGATTTCTTTTTACAACGCTTATTGGGATATTACACATGAAAGGTTTACTCATTGCCAAGAAAATTCTCATAGGTGATGATGCCACTCAAAAGAGGAATACTGTTCCTCGATTCGCTGTTTGCACAGTGGGAACAAGGCTTTGGCTACAAGCCCTACCGAGACATATTGAGGTTACAACACAATGATATATTTCGGCAGTCACGTTCCCCTGACGTTGCCCACATTAATGCAACTACAATTTTGGCAGTCGTGTTCTTCTGACTTGCCCACGTTTATATACATGTACTCTCGGCAGTCGCGTTCCTTTGACTTGTCAAGGCTGCTTGCACAAACTTCATAGTTATAGTACCTCACGTTCAGAGGATGTAAGCATTGTTGGCATTTCATGTTCAACCAATTTCTTAATTTTATTCTGCATTTCTGAAACGGTTTGTGTTCCCCAGCTGAATTGTACTGTGTGTATTTAAATTGTAAGTATTCTTCGTAACACTGTCTTGATTTTTATCAGGGCTGTTGCACAAAAGCTCATGCCCGGGCCATGGGAAGAACAGTCAGGCCTGGATGTTGAGGTAATAATCATTTGCAATCATTTGCAATGAAAATGCACAAGAACATTGTATAAGGTTGATAGTCATTGTAAATTATTCATAATGGGTGTTCTTTCTTCAAACAGGGGCTACCCCTACAACATTTTGGGATTGACTGTGGATTATTTATGGTTATGGTGAGTTGCCAAGCTTATTTTCAGGATGTTTAGTGATGTCCACACAACATCCATTGTCCATTTTTATTCATCTTGGTTAATTTATGCTCATACAAATGACATGCCAGCATAACAGCCTTTCTGCCTTTACAGTATACCTGGTACATAACTATGGAGGCAGCATTTGATTTCACCAACGTAAGTGCAGTCTTGGTGTTGACAAAGATGTTTAATGTTAATTGTGGTGAATTACATTACAACTGTTCTTATCTTCAGTCTGACATGCCATATCTGAGGAGTTGGTGGTGCAAGGTTTTGCTGGAGAACCTTGAAATTGAGGGGTATGGTTTGTGAAATGAAAAGTAGTACATTAATAGATACTACTGTCAAAGTGGGAAAGCATGATGAACATATTTGGTCAATGTCAATTACAGACATGGTCGAAGATTTGCACATTTTACAGAGGAAGGCAAGAAGATGGGGGATGGGAGTCTGCTGCCTGTCTTTCGTGTCCCTAGGAAAAGGAGACACAGCACTTTGGTAATATTTCAGTAAAAAGTAATGAAAGGAGCATGTATAAATGTGCAGCTGTTTCTTAAATGATCTGTTTTTCTATGTTTTACTTTTTGAAGGTACCTACACTCCCAGCAAAGATCAAAAGGGTTTCACAGGATGGTGCAGTGGCCACTGACATTTTGCAGGCATGTGTTCATATTCACTTTAATGTTGATGAAATGGCTTGCAATGACTCCATATTAAATCATGTTTCAAATCTACAGTTGCCTGATGACATTCTTCAGAGGATCCTTGTCTTCGTAGTTCTAGAAGACGTCTGCTCTGCAATCCTGAGGCTGGCTCTGGCATGCCAGACATTTAACAACATTGTCAGCCAGGAGCATTTTCAGCAGGAGGCACACTTCAGATGGCTTGATAGTGAGTTTAATAAAAGTGTGGTTGCCCCATCTTGTTTTTTGTCTAAACAATTAGGCTAGGTTAATCTCACTCTCTTCCATTTCCCTAACTTGAAACTTTTTACAGTTAAAGATTTGTTCATTTATTGTCTGAATTGTGTGACTGTCATTGTCATTTTGATATTGAACAGGTGTAGTGAATTGGGAAAGACTTTCAAAGAGACACCGGCAAAGCTACAGAAAGCCGTACACCATCTCTAGATGCAGCCGTCTACAATGCAGCCAGCTTTACAAAGACTGTGGGTCTGGCTACCAGGGAAATGGACAACGGGGAGTGCTTGTGGGGTTTTACTCCTCAGATGACAAACCTGGCTACTGTAGCTGGGATTGTTTTTTGGCCGATGGAGGTCTTGAAGAGTGAAGTGTGTGTGTGTGTGTGTGTGTGTGTGTGTGTGTGTGTGTGTGTGTGTGTGTGTGTGTGCGCGCGTGTGTGCGCAATGTGTCTGAGTGTGTGTGTGTGCAATGTGTCTGATGAAACAATTTGTCACTTTTTTGTAGTTCAAGTGTGTTGTCAATATATATATATTTTACCTTTTCTTTAAAAAAAACAATTAAATTAACTGGAAATTATTCTTCATTATTTTACTGTGGTTGATTTGTATGTTATTTTGCTGTAAATACAAAATTCTGATTAATTATTTCATATTTTAACAATTTTACAGTATGGTCCCTTGCAGTTGTGTTGTCAAAATAATTTAAGATTTTTGTTTTTTTTTTACATAAAAACAATTAACTTAATGTGTGGAAATTATTCTTCATTCTTTTACATTGGTTGATTTGTACATGTTACATGTCTGAAATTATTTTTACTAGTATTATTAAATAATATTAAATATATAATATTATATTTTAAAAAGACATAAAACGTAAAAGCTTAGTATACCGCTTCGATATTTTGCGTGAAGATTAGGTCATTTATACATTTATAATAATCGTTTATATATCCGCTCGGCGCAGTGGAGGTGACGTATTTCCGCTATTGAGTGGAGCTCCACTCGCCCCGTAAGTCTGCAGCCAGACCCTATTGGGTTCACGGGGACTTTAAAGTCCCCGTGAACCGGAAGTTGCAAACGACTTTTCTCCAGTGTTATGACGTATTTCCCAGTGAAACGGAATATTGAACAGAGCAAAGAGTATCCACCTTATTTTCGAACGCGGAAGTAAACATGGGTCCAATATCCGGTTTTTGTGCGGCACTTCCGTTTCCTCGCTTCCCTGGGCTAAATAACATATCGATCGCGAAGGATTATGCAGAGTTGATAGAAAAATGTTACACATGCCGTAGCAGATGAATACTACAAAGAACTAAAGCCCCGCCTCACTCAGTTAGGGTACCGGACCTGGTTGAAAACACTCTGCATCTAGCTGGCAGACGTGACAAAACTTCACCGGCGCCTTCAGCCCCGCCCTAAACATAGTCGAGCCAACGCTGGACTAATATGGAGGTATTTTGTCATGTCAAATGTATTAATAATGCCATAAGAATGCAACCAAAGCATAGGATGGATAGCAATAAGTAGATGGCTATAAATAGTTGTAAATCATACAAAATAAATGCCATGATCATGCCATTATGCCATGATCACTAGATTTTATACAGGGATTACTATAATGATTTTGTTTCTCCTTGGAGTTTTTATCATGGTTTTTATTGAGACTTCATAGCCCAGCCACTTTTCTGGTATCGGGTGGTCTTCTATAGGTGCTCACGAAATGAAAAGAACAAACATACGGTCGTTTCGATGGTTTCTTCAAATGTAAAGCTTTTAACCACAGGCGAAGGGATTCCTCAGGCCGGCGACACACTGGCTGCGTGTGTCCGTTTTTATTTCGGCTCCCATGTTAACAGGTTAGAACGTGCACACTGCCTGCGTGACATGCGCGTCTCACAGGCGCGGAAAACGCGTGCATGCTATAAATAGAATCGACGCCTATTTTTCACGCGACACGCAAGCGTTTTGGAAGCGTTTCCAGACAAAATAGAATAGGAAAAGATCTTTGTATTTAATTTTACATGAATACATATTAATAAATTACATTTTGATGTTTGAAATTTTAGGTTTTGACAAATGCAGATATAAATGCAATGAAAAAAAATCGATTTTCTAATATTGCACCTGTCAATACAGAACGAAATATTCTGTAGCCTGTTTTGCCGTCAATACTGCCGACGTTGTCTTTGCTGCTATATAGGCTATATGTTTAACATTAAAGGCCTTCCACAACTCTCTCCCCATTATGTCGAATATAATCACCAATGAATGAGGATCATATGTCACCTAGCAGTGCCGCGTCAGACACGTTTCTGGTGTGCAAAGACATGTAAAACGCCACGCAACAGAAACGCCACGCAGCCAGTGTGTCTCTGGTCGTAGGGCGCCTGATTAAAATGTCAATGATTTCGATGATTAAAACACTCCTGCTCCAAGTAAACCTTTCTTTTGTATCAGTTTATGACAACCTCTAACTGCACAAACAATCCCGGTCTTCCCCGAAGCCATGACGATGAGTTAGTTGTTAGGAACACTTGTTTAATTAACCGATATGGTGAAAAGTGATCAGCGCGCCAGTTACCGGAAGTGCCTGACCGGAAGTCTCGCACAAAATACCGTCAACTGGCTGCGTCCGTATTTCCGTTAAAAATAAGGTGAATAGAAGTAACAAGAGGCGAAACTCAATAGAACGTTCCATTGCAACAAACTCACCCATGCGCAGAGCTGCAGCTCCGCCATCTTGGACTGAACGCAACACCGCTGTCATAGGATTGAACTATACCGGTTCAAATTCAAAAGCGGTTAAATTAACTAAAAAGTAGTTTCTAGTTTTTAATATCTCTAGAGCAGACATCCCATGTCTCCCGGAAGATCCGGGAGTCTCCCGCATATTTATAGCGGCTCCCTGATGCCCGCAAATTAGCTAAAATCACCCGGAATCTAGAGCGAGCGAGCAAGAGCGCGCAGCTCCAAACCGTGTAACGTTAGAGCACACGGCAGAAAGGGTGAGGGAGCGAGATATCAACATATCAACCTAAAATGTGGAACACAACTTGTTCAGATTTTTTGCTTTCATTTTCTTGCAGTTCTAGAGTAAAATATATTTTGTAATATATATATATATATATATATATATATATATATATATATATATATATATATATTATATAAAATATAAATAATTATATTTTAAAATTTGTACATTTTAATAAACTCAAACTTATATAACTTTTTTCTGTTTCACTTTCATAATTTATTTCACTTCAACAATAATCTGACAAATTAAAACAAGACCAACCATAGTATTAACGTTACAACCATACTAACGTTACAACCATTTAAGTTTGGATAGTGATTTTCATGTTTAAGCGAAAAAAAGGTGACAGTTAAAGGGTTAATTTAGTGATAACAATGAATTAATAAAGCGGTCATTTGCCAGGTTAGGTGTTCATATATCTCTGAAAGTATGCGATTTAAAAAGCCCATTTTGAGTCTTGACAATTTCGACCAAATACATAACGTTAGCAAACTGTTACTGCGGTTATGGGATAGCTTACATTAACGTTACAGCACCTGTTATCGTTGACGTTAGCTCACTTTAAAGTTAATAAAACCTTTTCTACTTTACCTCTCTGGATCTTTGGGGAATCTATGAAATGCTAGTTGATTGGTTGTACACTGGTAGTTGTTGCAGTTGATGGCAGAACACTGTTTTCTTTGTTTGCAATTATTTTCAGACATAATGTTAATGCTGTACAGTAGTTGTGCTACCAGTAAAGCCGTTGGTTCAGTCCAAAATGGCGGCCGCGCTACCGAAGCGCCACCTAGTGGCTGTTGTCAAAACTGCAACGGAGTTTCGCCTCTTGTGAGTAACCCCAGAGTGCAGTCTGGACGATGGGGCGGGGCGACACTTTTAGGCGGGGCGACACGTGTCGCTCCGCCCACACCCGATTTTATTGGTTTATAATACAGCAATCTAATTGGCGTAGCCGTTTGAGGCATGAGCATGCGCATTCCTTTATGTACGAGTCTATGGTAGGAGTTTATGAATGATCTACGACTTCGACGCTGTTTGGCCATACTACAGAAATATTAAGTGATGATAACCATGGGGATTTCCGATTTCAGTAGCCTAATGATCAATTGGATAATATTTTGCTGAATTTACGGGTCAAGTTAGATGAAGTTACTGTCAAAATGTATTCGTATAGCGCTCAATTCACATCGTCTCAAAGCAGCTTTACAAAAAATCATATTGTAAGCTTTAGGCTAATATTGAGCAGTTTTAGGGCTAGGCAATATCACGAAATATGTTGCTGATAAATTACTGTTTGAAATTTAGATAGCCTACTCTTATATTTATTAATTTACCCAGCAGATAAGTCAGTGCCACTTTTAGTGAGCAATGATCATGACAGCATGAAATTACTGGCATATAGGCTATCAAAGGAGAGATCATTTCTAGGCTGATATAGGCTAGACAATATTTTTCCGCATGTCATGCAGGGCTCCGGAATTTCAAATCATTCGTAAATGCTTCTTCGTTTTTCCATTAGGATCAGTGAATAAACACAAACTCGGGATTTTACACAAATGATGATAATTCACTGTATTTCAGTAAAACATCGGATAAATCCGAAAGTTTGTTTTATTTTATTTTAAAGCAAAACCACAGTGACAAATAAGACAATAATAGGCTAGCCTACCAAATAGTATACAAGCCCAGATCGATATAATAAATCTGTTTTAGTAAATACATATTTATTTATTTTCACATTTCAGCACTACACGGTTTTAATTCTATTGTAGCCAACGCACAAAACCCAATGGCCTGATGATGTCACAGTAACAGATAGTCGAATTGTAGCCTACGGTCGACACTTATAAAACATGAATCTTTAAAACTATAACATAGGGATTTTACAGAACCAACAGGCCCTCATTTTATTAACAAAGAAACGTGAGTTTGCCATTAAACATTTTATTTGCACTGTAGCCTACCAAATAACGCACGCATTGGACAACATCTCGCTAAAAAAATGACAACAAAAAACGGTCGTGCTTTAAAAATGAAAATCAGCTGCTTTTACATTCTTACAGTGAATTCTCATCCTTTGAGTAAAATCGAGTTTGTAAAACATCTCTTTGAAGTAGGCCTGCGTTCGTTTTTAAACAATAACTTCATCCATTCTGTTTCTTAAGTACAATAAAACATTAGCCAATAGATCTTAACTAAAATTACCATGGTAAACCGACAACATATAGCCTACGATTAAAGTTAGCATTTAATATTTCTTTAATACGGCCAAATCATTCATAAAATCGAACTGAAAGGAATGCGCATGCTCAGACCTGAATCGTCTACACCAATAAGATTGCGGTATTATAAACCAATTAAATTGGGTGTGGGCGGAGTGACACGTGTCGCCCCGCCTAAAAGTGTCGCCCCGCCCCATCGTCCAGACTGCACTCTGGGGTACTACGCTCTTGTTACTTCTATACTCTTTGAACAGAGGGCAGGGTTTTACTCTAGCGCTCCTCCTCTCCATCTCTGCTCATAGCAGACTAACGGTTTGAGGGGAGTGGTTACGCGTTGCCCAAACCAATTCCTCAAACCTACGTCATCGGAGAAGGTCCTCCAATGCAGAGGGGAGGGGCATTTTCAGATTTTGATTAAAGATTACCATGGTAAAAAAATTTTTTTTAAAATATTTTCTTGCACGGATTAATTGTTCACCACAAGACTAGTAATATGCGCTAACAAAGTAAATAGGGTCAATTTTGATTTCATGGGGACTTTAAGAAGATGAGGCACGCGGGAGGAGGAAAATGCCGACTGTTGCTTGTTCACACACAACAGCATCAAACTTCTGTCACGCTGACACGTTGACCCCAGGGGATCTTTTAAAAAACTTTTAATTCTTGTACTCAAAGTCAACGAAAACCAAGCAGGACCAGGCCATTTTTCTGATGATCGCCGTCAAAAAAGTTCAGGAGGTATTTCTTAGCGATGGCTGATTGAATGTATTTTAGTCCAGTGCCTGTATAGCCTATAAAATTAGTATTGACCGAGTTAAGAGGCTGTCATTTGTGAATCAACTTAATTTGTTGCGTATTTTCAACAGTTTCAATATGAAAAATAACTTTTATATTGATTCAATGGATTGATTGGATTTTGAAAAAAAAAAAAAAAGTGTCATGAATTTTTAGCATTTTTGGTAATAAAATAAATCTTTGAAAAACAAAATCTGGATTTGAATTTATGTTATTATAACCTAAAGATACTATGTGAAAGTTTGAAACAGAAAATAGTGGTTTTCATCTTGCCACTTGTAAAGAAAACACATTTTTACTCAAATTAATCAAAATTGATTTATCACGTTTTGGAACCAAATAAACAGTGTAGCTGACTGAGTGTTTGTCAGAATGTTTATTTTTAAACCAAAACCTTCTAGAATCTAAGTGCTTCTTTTACCGATATATTTAACAATATCGTTTGCATTTCTAATCCAAACAGCGCCAAACGTGGCGCTGCACTTACTCGTGCCCGTAGTGAGACACCTATCAAGTTTGAAATCCATCGGACTAATGGTTCGAGAGATATGCGAATAACTGACACACACACAGACAGAGACAGACAGACGTTTCTGTAATTTATAGATAGATAATTGTTTATACAATTAAAAATATATTTTTTCCAAAATAAGTGTTGTAGTATAACCAAAAGGGCAGCAGTGATGTGTGAACTGAATTTGGCGACAATACAGTGAATTACAGTAGTTATTGAATATTTTAAAAAATCATCAAAATTATACATTTATAATTGCTTATACAATTAAAAATATATTTTTTTCCAAAATAAGTGTTGTAGTATAACCAGCAGGACAGCAGTGGTGTGTGAACTGAATTTGGTGAAACTATAGTGTGTGACAGTAAAGTGATTGACTGTTTTTAGTAACGCTTTTCGGGTTTTGCACTTTGCAGACAGTCCTTTCGGGTCTGTCTCTCAGCCAGTGCATAGAGATCAATGAATTTTATCCACTGCGAAGGAAAGCTCGTTTCGAGAAAAATTAGGTTGTAGCTGCTTGTCTATGTTTCTACGATTAAAAAGAGGTGTTAAGCTCACGATTTATTAATCCGGGAAGTTCGAATCTGTGAATTTATGGCCAACTTTACTCAACTAACAACGTTTGACAGTTAAGTAAAGACAACAGAACAAGACGACAGTTAAGATGACTAAAAGAGACAACAGTTAAGACGACAGAACCAAATGACAGAAAGAGACAACAGTTAGACGACAGAACAAGACGACAGTTAGATGACGGAACCAGAGCACTCTGCTTTAATACATGTAGCCTTAAAGGACAAGTTCGGTATTTTACACTTAAAGCCCTGTTTACAGATCGTTTCTGATGAAATAGAACGGTTAAGATTAAAATTTGGACACATGCTGCTGTCCCGAGAATTTTAGGTTTCTTTCGCTTTCCCCAAAACCTCTAGAATGGGTGTATAGGTGCACTCACTGGAACAATCTTTCATAAAACGCATTAAACTTTGGTTTACAAAGACGTGAAACTCACCGAGTGGTCAGGGGTGTTCACTGATATGCTCATACAAAAATCGCTGCAAAAGATGCTTTCCAACAGGTTTTATTGTAGTTTTTGTCCAACTCCATTGACTTGTATTGGACGAGCTGTGTGTGGTACGGTATTACTCCGCCGCTTCTTCTTCTGCTTCTTCTGTGTATTCAATTAAATGCCAGCGGTTTGCTTGCAATTGGCAAAGGTGCATTATCGCCACCAACTGGGCTGGAGTGTCTATTATTCAAGCTCTCAGCGGAAGAATCTACGGGTGTGAGACATTTGGAAAAATAGATCCACAGTTTTACAACGAATGGTAAAACACCTGTTGGAAAGCATCTTTTGCAGCAATTTTTGTGTGAGCATATCAGTGAACACCCCTGACCACTCGGTGAGTTTCACGTCTTTGTAAACGAAAGTTTAATGCGTTTTATGAAGGATTGTTCCAGTGCACCTATACATCCATTCTAGAGGTTTTGGGGAAAGCGAAAGAAACCTAAAATTCTCGGGACAGCAGCATGTGTCCAAATTTTAATCTTAACCGTTCTATTTCATCAGAAACGATCTGTAAACAGGGCTTTAAGTGTAAAATACCGAACTTACCCTTTAATGTAACTAGAAAGACTATTAAAGAAGGTGCATTGCGCAAGTCTCTGAGTTTTTGCAGAACTATGCCCCCTCTGGCAACAAGCGAAACTGCAACACTGCAACTGAACGCGCATGACGTCACGCCCAGTCTCAAATTCCGACCCGAATCCCTCTTATTTATTTTACTGTACAGGATTATAAAGGCAATCGCAGTGATCAGAGAAGGGCTCATTCAGCCCATCAGGCAATTGTTTAAAGGGGTGGTTGATTGCTATTTCACTTTTTTCATTTTAAATACTGTGTAATGTTGCTGTTGGTGCATGAACAGTATCTGCAAAGTTGCTGCGCTGAAAGTTCAATGTAAGCAGAGATATTGTCTTTTAAAAATCAGGAAGTTTAATGCCTACAAAAACATCTCGAATGGGACTACAACGAGATACTTCCCGGGTTTTATACGTAACTAATGCTGCCTTCACGTGCTATGGAAAAGATGATATTTTCCACTTGTGAACTGGTATTTACCAGTGTGTTGTGTTCAAGTGCTTTTGTTGTCGTAATGTAGTACCCGCAAGGTCTGTGTCAGTAGAGTATCTTTTTTATCTTTACAAAAAAAAAAAAACGTAAATGTGGTGCTTTCTGATGATTAAAACATAATTAATAATTTAAAAAAATAAAACATGACATAAAATGATTACATATGAACCAAGGAAATTGCGGCGAAGTTGAAAATTGAGTGTTAACGCATTATATTACAATCGTTAATGACACAACATTGTATAGGCTACAAAAACTATCCGCTAACAGTATTCACGACTCTTGCGTTGCTATCCGCCATTTTGAAAAGGTCAAAGGTTATCTCATCTCGGCAACTCGTGCATCAAAATATTCTACGAGTTGCCCAGTGGAAAATACCACATGAGGGGGTGTTCATGTGCATTTTCCATGTCGGATTTTGGTATTTACCATAATTACCATAGCACGTGAAGGCACCATAACCCATACATTTACATCAACCCTCCCTCCGGAACATGTTCTGCTGTCGAAGAGGAGGAGTTATAGTGGAGAGCTGTAGCTGTCAGGTCTTCTGTGTTCAGGCTTCCTACAGACGCTGTAGTTCGTCAACAATGGTTAAAATTTAAGTTTGATTATGTTCCTGACAATTACAATCGTAGTTTAGCTCTCTGTGCTGCGCATTTTACGGAAGACAGCTTCCAGAATCTACACGAGTTCAATGTCGGATTCAACAAGAAACTATTACTCCAACATGAAGCAGTTACAGCTTTAAAACCAGAGGCCACAACCTGCAAGTAAGATTTAATCATTTTAAATGTATTTGCCTGTATAATTTAAGACGTAATGTTTTAGTTTTATCAAGGATGTAAAAAAATGCCGGTGCTGGCTTTAGTATATGACAGATGCGTATAAACATTTTGGACCCGAATTTGTATATGTACAAATTTTGTAAACGTATTTTCTATGTATTTATGACGTAATTTTTTTGATTTGATCAAGAACGCAAACCAATGCCAAAGCTGTTTATAGTAGCTAGTTAGTTCGATGTTATTTTGTGTGTATAAGAAACGTGTACAAACTTCAAAAAATTATCGCAACAGCGAACTTCAGCTGCTGTTATCACATGTACACCTAAAGAAAACGACAAACTGAGTAACCGGTACGTTTTGTGAATAGTTAAACGGTTGTTCATTCTATCAATAAAACAATATCTTTAAAAAACGGTATTACTCAGTCATGTATTCAGTTATATTAAATGTTTAATCAGGGGGAAAGCGTATCTCAAAAGCTAACAAACAGCAGTAGCATTTTCAAGTAACAGCGTATGGGAATTCTTTGAGAAAATAATAATAATTAAAAAAAATTACCATTCAGAAACGTTTAGTAAGAGCCGTGTTTGCGGAGGTTCTGCTTGACTCTCTTCATCACCGCTCTCTGGGTCTGATTCTGGCTCAAACTGATGAGGCAATATTGACACCATTACATTTGACCGGGTCCGGAGCACATGCAACTGTCGCCCGTAAAGGTAATGGGCGTGAAGATTCCGGACGCAGTTTAGCCAATTACAACACACCGGCCGAACTAACCAATCTGAGCTCATTGCCTCTTTCTGAGGGAGTGGTTTCATAGACTCAGGAAGTCAACCGGTCGTTCGAATGACAGAGGAGGAAGCGGCTTACAATAAAGGTGAAATTTATGAAAAATAAGGCGTTTTTTAACAAACGAAACACGAAGACATGTTATATTGCAGCCCATAAACACAATCAAGCAAAGAAAAAAGGCAGTAAACCACCCCTTTAAGCATGTATGGGTTAGAAAAACGGGTATTTTTAACATGAAATGTTGCGCAATGCACCTTTAAAACAGTATAATATATAATTTAAAATAAAATGAAGAAATACATCTTCATTCCTTCCCATACCCACAAACATTTCCCTTAGTTTCAGATAACGTAAGCTAGCCAAACTGAGCCAAAGCTTCTGGCCTGGTTGCAAAGTAGTTGTAGAGTTTTTGACTGCATCAATAATAATGTATACGATGGGTTATATATTAAATGTTCTAGCCTAAAAATGTTAGACGAGCTTTCTTCCAATTTACCTTCTCCATCACGTGTGTTCGCGCAATGTTGTTGGTTACCTAGTAACGAATGTACGGTGGCCGAGAATGTTCCGTCAGCTTCCGTGTGTTCGCGCATCTATGTTGCCTAGTAACGAACGCAATCTGGCCGAGATACGTGCTGGCGGCAGGAAACTTCACTTCTGTGCCTGAGCCTCGTCAAAGTCATAGACAGTAAAAGAAATGGACACAGCGACCCCATTGGAACTCAATTGAGACAAGTGAAGCCCATTTTTAGCGATTTCTTAGCACTTCCTTTCCTGACGCGCAGACTCAAACCGAGCAAAGCGTTACACGGACCACGTGAGCAACCCGTCTGTCTTCTAGTAGCTGTGCCAAGAGAAATCTGAATCATTCCCTTCCGAATCTTGCAGAGACGGAGAGTGTGAGTAGGAATTGTCCATGAGCATGGAGCAGGATCAGCTTTTGCTAGGTATTCTGATTAATTATATTGTCATTTTGCCTCTACGTCCCCCCGATTGCCAGCGAGCTTCTCATCCTGTCCATACGGTAATCTCTCTAATGTGCGACAAAGAGTCGCTTGGTTATGACGCAATCGTTAGCCTACTTTTACAAAAACTGCTTCTACGGGGCCATAACATAAGCTACAAGGTAATGGAGCATTTTATACATTGTCGTGTTTCTTTAGAAATAAAAAATGGACAAATGGAGTCTTCAAACGCCTCAGATGTAAAGTTATTCGCTGTCAAAGTGACGCCAAAATGAATGGAAGTCAATGGGATTGCTAACGCAAGTGAAGTTCCGCTCAAGATGGCGGCACCCGGCCGACTTCAACTTCCGGTCGACTTCCTTCCCGCTTGGTCAAAGTCCTTTTAGGCAAGTCGTGCCACTCGGCCGCCATCTTGGCAACGCCTCCGGGCAGCGATATTTTTTTTCCCAGGATGGTAGGGGAAGACTCATTAATATTCATTAGGGAAGTCATCACTGATTGGTCTGATGACCTACCCCTAACCCCGCCCCTAAACCTACCCGTCACTGGGGTCTATGTGATGACCTACCCCAACCCCGCCCCTAAACCTACCCGTCACTGGGGTAAAGACCAATCAGTGATGACTTCCCTAATGAATATTAATGAGTCTTCCCCTACCCTCCTGGGAAAAAAAATATCGCCTCCGGTAAGTACACTTTGATGGCCTAAGACACGAAAAGAGTGGTTTGTGTGAGAAAACGAACAGTATTTATATCGTTGTTATCTCTTGAAAACAGCACACGTCTAAATGATCTGACGGCGCGGGCGAGTATAGATATATACATAGATGTCGCCTTGGCTACTGCAGTTCATTGGAACGAAACCGTAGCCAAGGCGACATCTATGTATATATCTATACTCTCCCGCGCCGTCAGATCATTTGGACGTGTGCTGTGTTACAAGAGGTAACAACGATATAAATACTGTTCGTTTTCTCACACAAACCACTCTTTTCGTGTCTTAGGCCATCAAAGTGTACTTACGATGGGGAATTGTTTAATTTGGACGATGGGGAATTGTTTTAATTTGGACTCTGTGCTTGTGTTTTGAGACAGTGACCATCGACCTGCATCAAATGACTGAGAGACAAGAACGGTTTGACCTAAAAATATCAAAATTGAAACTACTGCGGAAAAAAAGACACCTACATCTTGGATGCCCTTGAGGTAAGCTAAAACATACCAAAATTTATTTTCAAAGTGAACTATCCCTTTAAGGTAGTAACTTCTACCTACTTGAGTGAGTGAGTGTGTGTGTGTGTGTGTGTGAGGTGTGAGTGTGAGTGAGTGTGAGTGAGTAAGTGAGTGAGTGAGTGTGTGTGTGTGTGTGTGTGTGTGTGTGTGTGTGTGTGTGTGTGTGTGTGTGTGTGTGTGACGTGTTTGTGTGTGTGTGTGTGTGTGTGTGTGTGTGTGTGTGTGTGTGTGTGTGTGTGTGTGTGTGTGTGTGTGTAAGTGAGTGTGTGAGAGAGTGTGCGAGAATCACCACTGCCCCTCAAACAGACATAATTTCTGTCACTGCAAACAAACACACACACACACATTAACGCATACCTTTTATGCCCCCAAACAGGGAATGCAACAACACCCACATCCCCCCGTCTCTCTCTCTTGCCTACACTAGCCAGTAAACTCACCTGACCAGAACTACATCTATGCGATAATGTCGTGAGGTGAGGGAGATGAGTTACAGCTCACCCAACAATAAAGATGACCTGAAAGTCACTATCAGAGCAAGCCTAGCCCATCCATCTCTCTCCCACTTATTATTATTTCTCTGCTGTTCTGTTTAGGTTTAGGTTCTGTTTGCTCTCCCTCTCTGCTTGTCCTTTCCATATGGTTCAGTTAAAGGTGGTATCAGCGATTTCAGGCCCAAACATAAATGATCACATTAATCTAATATTTCGCTAGCTGCACGCCCCATAAGCATGCTGTCAAAAAACCGCGTCTCTATAGGTAGCCTAGGCTCAGAGATCTGCACACAAAAACAGCTGGGGCCTGTACCATGAAGGTAGCTGAACAAACTCGGGGTTACAGGATTAGTTTTGAGTTGACAAAACCAAACCGATGCAATCAGGCTTTATTGGTACCATGATGCAGCTCATCAACTTTCTCTGTCAACTCAGGCTTTGATCCTCAAGCTATGATTACTCCATGCGCGCGTGCACATAAAAGAGTGACGTCGACACTGAACAACCAATCGCGGGTCGCGATTTTTCCGCGGAGGAGCAAGAGATAATCATTCATAATTACGATGAATTTAAATATGTATTTCAAGCTCGAAACAATACGGTTTCTGCGGCCAAAGCAAGAGAAGACTGTTGGAGAAAGATTGCTTATTGTTAATGTGTAAGTTAAACAAATACGTTCTATATTTATGTAAAATTATGTATGTATGTGTAGCCTATACGTGTAATATAGCCTATAGCCTATTTTTATAATATATAAAAATGTGCATGTACCGGTACTAAGAAAAATTAATATTCATTGATTTTAGACGTAACCCCAACTCCAAATTTTCTTGGCAGCAGATAAAGACAAAATATAAAAATATAATTCAAAGTGGTGAGTATTTACCACGACCTTTTATTACTTTTGTGAACATTTTATCACAAACACTTGTTTGCAGCAAACAGAAATAAAGAGTTAAATTCAGAAAACCAGAATACACTGGCGGAGGAGTTGGGCTGGCTCTGAGTAGCAATAAGGGACGGCCGATTATGGATGTGATTAGCCTGGTTCTACCAGACTCTCGTACATTTCATTTGTACAGAGAGTCTGGCCTGGCTCCATTGAGAAACGTTTACTTCCTTGAAGGCGGGTTCTCTGTTAAAGTTCAAAACTATTGGATCTGCCCAGAGTCACTCAGGATCTGCCATAGCCAATCGCTAACGTGTGGTCGTCCGAATGATCAGAGGATTATGTTTAGAATAAGATGTCTGTCTTTTATAAAGTTTATAAAGCGACGAGAATACTTTTTGTGCGCAAAAACAAACAAAAAAACGACTTTATTCCATTATTCATTTCCTTCTCTCTGCTCACTATTGGCCGACGCTAGTCATGTGTGTGATCACATCAACGTCATCGTTCTCAGCCACTCCCTCTATTCGCTGATTGGTCCTACAAAAAATTTGAAGGAAAATGAAATTGAGCGGAAGTACGTAGGAGGGCGGAGCCAGGCTAGGATGTGATTACAGGTGCTGTACCTGTACAATCTGACCCTGGTGCTGGCTCCTCTAAGCAAGTAACACTGGGTACGTGTGCAAAACATTACTACTTTTTTAAGTTTTAAATATGGCTGACTGTATGTTCTGCAGTAGAGGGAAATGCAGAGTCCCTGTTGAAGCCAGCACACACACACAGTCTCCCACACAGAGGTCAGTATGCAGCAGACAGAACACCAAACATAACCTGCTTTACAACAGTTATGCTTTACATTGGCCTATTTTTATTTATTAGGGTGGAGGAAATTATGAAGACACTCTGTGTGTGTTCTCAGACAGTTGCTGAGTTGAATGCACTGGGCTTTTTATTGTGGCAAACATTTGAATGTGTGGCATAAAAAAGGGACTGGCCCTTACACATCTCTTTTATTGTAGGATTTTTCACAACCTGCCCCAGAAACTGAAGCCTCTACCTCAATGGGCTTCAGAAGAAATGGGATTTAAAATCCTTGACATAAATTACAGTCAGTCCTGTGTTTGTAGGAAGTCAAGAAACTTTTTGTGATTTTGATCAGAGGTGGGTAGAGTACCCAAAAACTGTACTCAAGTAAAAGTACAAGTACTTATAGAAATATTTACTCAAAGTAAAAGTAAAAGTAATAATCTTAATAGTTACTTGAGTAAGAGTAAAAAAGTATCCAATGAAAAAACTACTCAAGTAGTGAGTAACTAGTTACTTCGGATCATATAGGCCTATATATATATATATATATATATATATATATATATATATATATATATATATATATAAGTTTATTTTATATAGCGCCTTTCTCAAACCCAAGGTCGCTTTACATAGTAGGAAGGCAAGGAAACACAACAACAACAACCAAAACTATATACTTCATATATATATATATATATATATATATATATATATATATATATATATATATATATATATATATATATATATGAAGACTTCATGATGCAAAAGCCTCTGAGTGCCATCTGAAATTTTCTTCAAAAACAATCATTTGTATCAAGCTCGTATATTTGGTTAGTAATTTCACTTTAATGACAATTAATAGGTAGGCTACTTTTCATTGCCATTTAAGTGTGAACATAAACATACAAGCTTGATAAAAATGCTCTTTTAGAAGAAAATTTCAGATGGTACTTAGAGGCTTTTGCCTCTGAAGTCGTAGGCTATATATAAAATGATATATTTAGATTTTGTTTATTTAAATGACTATTATTATCAGCTATCTTTGCAACAAAAACAGAAGAGAGACATAAGCATTATTTCTGCCATCTGTATAGCTCGAAAATCATTGCCTGTCCTCTGGTTTGTAGAATATTAACTTATACAACTACATTTGGATTATTATAAAATTTCGAAATAAAATGAATCTGCAGTGTTGCATTCAAAGGTATTTACAGAGAAGAGTTAAAAACTCTTCACATGTGCTCGCGCTCATGACTGCTACTGAACATCTGCACACACACACACACACACACACACACAAAAAGTACATCGACGGTTCTTCTTCTGACTGTTCTCCAAAATATAATCAAATGTATATTTCTGCAAGCATGTTTAAACTGGTTAACTGTCAACGGCAGGCAAAGGCATTCGTTTTCAAGTCGAGTTCACACGCCACTGCGCAACAATACACACAAACTACCGCGGGATGGCGGGTGTTCATTAACTGTGAACAATGGTAGCTTTATTTAATGTAAATTAATTTATATGTCCAAAAAACGGGTAATGTCATACTTTCTAGTATCGTGGCGTAGTAATCTGTTTGATTGTAAAATGTATTACCTGAGTGAAATGAAATCGAATAGCCTATATCGTCCTGTGGAATCATTCATTCACAGACAGCTTACGAAGATGTTCAACTAATAAAGATCTTCATCGCTGGCAAAAAGTTGATGCATTTGAAGATTTGCTCTCACTTGACTGTAGCTAGTAGCTACTGTAGGTCCACTGCCACTTCATCTAACGCTCTTGATGTGCTTAAATCTTTCTGTTACGACTCCGAGTCGAGTGTGAATTGAAAGGGCTTCAGATGATTCAGTGCTTGCAGGAACTGAACAGATCATTCAAACTGATTCGCGAACCGATTTAGACAGATCTGCCAACTTGTTTGATGAAGTCTTTGAACAGAATCGACTCAAAAGAGTCATTCATTTGTGAATTGAGCATCGCTCAAGTCCAGAAAAAAGATACAGCGCGCTTGGAATAAACTACGCATTTAACAACACATATTGCATTAAAATAAAGTAACGAGAGGAACGTCGCCCAATGTAACGAAGTAAAAGTACAGTTTTTTCATTAGAAATGTACTCGAGTAAAAGTAATAAGTACCCACATTCAAATCTACTCTTAAAAGTACAATTTTTCTAAAAAAGTACTCAAGTAAATGTAACGAAGTAAATGTACTTCGTTACTACCCACCTCTGATTTTGATGAGCCTCCAGAAAACTTGTAATGATCATGTTTGTGGTGGAATTATGTTTCAGGTGGAAGCAGACTCAGTCAGGGCCCTGTACAAAAGGAGTCTTGAACTAGACTGCACACTAAAGAAGACTTGAACTAGACTGCACACTAAAGGAGCTGACTGTGAGCTGAGGAGGCTCCAAACAAAATCAAACAGCTGGATAAAACTGATCTCAGTATATATATATATATATATATATATAGTATAACTTATTTAACCAAGTAACACTTTAGTATGAATATTTATTAATGCAACTTTCTATTGCTCTCTTTCTCCCTCTCATCCCACAAAACCAATAAAACAGTTTGAGACATATCTGCAGTTTCAATGTGCTTTTATTAAGTGTAATATTGTATGGTGATTGCATCTACATCTGCACCAGCTGGGTGGTCAAGTGTGATCGGGTCAGTTTAATCGGGGAGAAGCTGGTTTTGTGGTGGTTCTCGCTCTGTTCTAATGGTGGATAATGTGCAGAATGGCACATGCAGCCACTATCTGTGATGCCCGCTCTGGTGACTCTTAAGTGCCGAACACAGTTGAAATGTGCCTTTAGGAGGCCAAAGGTCATCTCTATCTTCACTCTGGTTTTACTGAGGGCCACACAGAAGCGGTGCTGTGGCCCTGTCTGAGGGTCGTGATAGGGGGTTATTGTGTAGGTTTTTCTAGCTCAGTTCAAATTAACAGTGTTTTGTATTGTACCAAATTTAACTTGCTTTCCTCAAAGTGCTGACACAACACAGAATCATGGAAAATTTGTGAGACAAGCACTGGAGCCAGGCCATTTGGCATCCAAACTTGATCATATATGTTCATGACCACAAGTCGTCTGCAGATGAAATGTTTAGTAAATCATTATATCTGTTAATGTTACTATTAATTTAAAGATTCATCTCACAGAAAATAATCATCTCACATATTCACATCATCTCTACCTGAACTGTGATAGGACTTCCTATTAACATAATCTGCCTCATGTTCCCCTAGAGCAGTGGAGATTGGAGCAATAGACTGCATACATGTTGCAATGACTCTAGGGAATCCTATCATAAGATTAACAGAAGAATAATAAAAAAAAGATTCAAAATAATTCTTAACATGTATTATATTGTATAGTACACTTGTGAAATTTGCTTAAAAAAAAGTGTTCATGTGATGTCACCCTATCAATATATCTTACTGGCAATTTGATAAAAGCCCTCTTTTATGGACATGGTCGATAAATGTCTGGGGAACACTAATGAAACTTTTCATGTACTCCTGCAGAGCGAGGACCACCTTGCGAATGGTTTGACAAACCGTGTTTTCCCCTATAGCTTCTGTGCGTCACCCACCGTGCAAGAATGAACCACTTGCAAAAAAGAAAAAAAAAAAACGCAACGGAATACCATTTCCGGTACAGTAAGTGCATGAATTCGACGTGTTAAATTCTTTATATGCGGCTCAAGAAGTTCGCAAAGATAAGAAATTCCTTCCGCGGAAAATCGGTATCTTTCATTCAAGTATCAGTTAAGGCAAGGGGATTTTGTCTGGCTAAAAACTCTTTCTCTACGAAGTGCTCGTCTAACAATTTGCGCTGAGATGTCCACCGGATTTGGAAGAAAAGGTGAAGTCATTGTAACAGACGCTGGGAATAAGTTACGTCACCTATATGTTTCTTTGCTCTCAGCTGATTGGTCAAACTTCAGTCTGAGATCTTGAATCCAGAACATAACCTGCCCCGGAGCAGGTTAGCCGTGCAGCGTAAGATACCATGGCAACGAACACTGATTAAAGCCAAGCTACTTTCATAGTACCTAAAACCCAGGGTTGGCGGAAACTAAACTGAAACATAGCTGACTAGCCACCTAATCCGGCTTCATGGTACAGGCCCCTGTTTTCAGTCTGTTTGGCCAAATAATCAAAACCCAAACAAATAGTGTTCCAACCAATCACCGACAGGGGCGGGTGTTGTGAGGTTTTCGCGTGCAGCCGTCATAGGCAGCCGTGCACGAGCGCAAAACCTCACAACACCCGCCCCTGTCGATGATTGGTTGGAACACTATTTATTTTGGTTTTGAGTGATGTTGATACCAACTGTTTATGTGTGCAGATCTCTGAGCCTAGGCTACCTAGAGAGACGCGTTTTTTTGACAGCATGCTTATCGGGCGTGCAGCTAGCGAAATATTAGATGAATGTGATCATTTATGTTTGGGCCTGAAATCGCTGATACCACCTTTAAATATGCGCCCTGTCACTGATCTTGCACACACAACAACTCGCTGTCCCCAAATCGTCTCCGCTGTCGCAAAACCTCAAATGTGTGCATGCGTCAGTGGAACCAGACGATAGGTTTAAATGTTTCGCGGCTTGACTGTTAAAAGCAGATGATTGGCTTTCCAGTGGGAGGGGCGGGACATGTTCATACAACCGCCATCTTTGCCGTTACGGGTTTTCCTTATATAGTTCTATTGAGGATTGAGGAAGTGGCATGTCTCATATAAATTGTCTCTGGCCTCGTATACAACGTTATATATAAAGCTTGCAGGACAACTTGGTTGGCATTGCCTTTTCAGCGTGAGAAATACACGGTGTGGCGTGTGGGCTGCGTGAGACTTGAATGGAACCCCAGATGGAGGTGGACGCTGAAGTAAAGCTTGTTTACAAGCCCAGCTTGGTCCTTCTCCAGTGTCTCCTCTTGGAGTTGTATCTGCAAAAAAATTTGCAAATGTAAAGCATCACACAGGATTGCAGCCATTAAAATGAATTACACTAGAATCCTAAGCTTTTTCTAGTAAACTGCACTGCTCTAAAACTAAGAATTGTGTGGCTCAGAAAACCACGAATAAGACGTTTTAAAGTATAAAAAGTACCAAACTTAACGAACCAAGCAAATGTAAGTTTAAATGGTCACAAAATCAAGTCACTACCTGTATCACTTAAATGCATTGTTAACATTATAGCAGCAACAAAAGTACTGATAACAAGCAAGCCAAAGTTGCTTGATATGCATTTACATTTCTAATGAGGACTTTAATCTTTAACTTTATTTTTTTTTTATAATCCTATGAAATGTCTCCACATGACTCTACTGCAGATGATGCTCTCAGCAGGATAATGGCAGTACTCCCACAAAATTGAGCACTGTAATTGCGTTCTGCTTTCGTTTGGCTACTATAAACTACAGGGCAAGAAAACTAAAGGGCTACTAGCACTTTGAGACTGTAGTTGCGGGTGTAGTTTAGCAGCGGCAAATAAATCCTACAGCACAACCATGTCAACATACCGGATCTTGTTGCCAGTTTTCATCCTGATCCACTGTGGAATCGGCCTGTTCTGCTTCTGCTTCTTGGCGAGGAAGCGTTTGATTCTGAAGGTCTTGTGTGACGCCTGAAATATAAATGTGAAGCACACATGGTTATCTGCGATGGCTTAAGTTAGTCCTCCCACAAAACATCGTCGGCGAGATATTTCATTATTTATCGAACCGTAATCTGTTTAATATTAAACACCACCAACTAAGAACTTCAACTTGCACAGAAAAATGAAGAGTTGTGCTCTCCTGCAGGGCCTGGCGCTCTCCCTGGCAGTGGCAGGTCGGGTGGCAGCTGCCAGCTTTCTCTACGGGCAGCTGCCAGATTTCGTGACTGTTTCTGTTTAAAGTTGAACTAAGTAACTTTTTTTTACCTTAACTGAACAGCTTCGGAGTCATTGGAATGGTTATATTACTTATTTCGGGTTGAATGGTGGTCGTTTCGCACCCCCCTGGTGCCCGTGAGCGGAAAATACGCACTTGCAACTTTGAGCCGGCGAGCCGCCGGCCGCCGCGTCAGGAAGTCTCGCGTGATATCAGGTCTCGCGATGTAAACAATTGCTTTACGGCCAAAAGAAATCGGCTAAAATGCTGTCATTATTGCGCTCCCTCACGCTGTCCGAACCCGAATGAAGAAGACGTTTTAAAGAATGTCCCATCTGCTTTGATGTCGTTGATCTACTAGCCTCTAGTGTCTGAGAATCACCAACGAGTTTTTACCATAGACTGTAAAAAATAGGTTTTTACAACAGTGTTGTCAAATATCTATTCCGAAGCTGTGGGGGGAGCTCTAGAGAGAAACCTGCGAGCAAAAAGCGAGAATACAACGAAGAAATCCCAAAGTTACTGAGTGCTGACCTTACAGTCTATGGTGCTGACGGGCTCTGGTGCTGCTTTAAAACTACACTGTTCATAGTGGCGATCAATTTTGTTTTAATAATGCAAAGTTCACACAGGTGTGTTATTTATTATGATTTTTTTTATTATTATTATAATACATTTCTATGTATCAGCTGCCAGAGTTCGTATCAGGAGTCACAATCGTTTATCGCCGTTTCTGCTGTAAACTACAGTTTTATTTTTAAATGAAAGATTTGATGATGCATACTACATACCAGCAAGCAGATGCGATCAGAATATGAACCCAATAAGCTAAACAGCATTTTCCCATAAAGAACACATAAGGAGTGTTTAGCTGTATAAACAGTATGCACGTGTATACTATACACAGGTGCATAGCCAACATTTCAGAAGTGAGTGGGACAAAAATGTTTATGTGTGTATATATATAGGATATATAGGATTTGTAGTAGCTATTCACAAAAATGTATATAGGATACTGCTTATAAGAATATAGAAACTTTATTTTTTTTTTCTCTTATGTCTTTCTTCTAATTGGCTTAGAAATCAGATACACTGTTGGACAATAACCAATAAATGATTTGTTAATGTACTACAAACACTTTTTTAATTCATTTTTATCAAATATAAGACAATAGTTTTTGTACTGTAATAAATGCTATGTCAGGTAGCACTGAATTGTTCATAAACTTACCTGGTAATTTACCATAAAATGACCTGGAGATGATTGAAAAAAAGTACAAATAAACCATATGGTCGCAATCGTGTGTTTAATGCCTTCATGTTTCCAAAGGTTTCTGCCTTTTATTCAGATCATACAGTGATAGCTGGATGCTTTTGTCCATATTAGGGATTTCCTGGTACTTTGTAAATTATTACTTCAATATGAGTCTGTCTTGCACTTTCTAAGCCCTCCGGCTTCGTGTATGTGTATATGTTGTCACATTTCCCTTAAATAAACAATACACTAAAAAGGCCAAATACAATTATATTTTGTATTTTTACACTGTGTAATATTCTGTTTATCAAAACCAATAAATGTCATCATGTTAGTGTTTTTACGTATTTTTACATTTATTCCAAAATAATAACAAAAGGCAGAAACAATACAAATATTTTTTTTTTGTCAACTGATGTTCAGCTGTTCTTTTTAACTTTACCAGCGGGTGTCGCTGTTGGACAATTACTTTATACATACTAGTGACCCAATCGTTTTGGCTGAGGGCAAGTTTCATAACTTTATAAGCTATTTAACTTTACCGTTGTATGGTTAGACTCGCGCTGACTTTGTATGTTTGACTGAATTGTTTGCTTTATTTGTATAGCTTCTATAGCTTTTACTTATACTTTTATAATGGCTAACATTG
The DNA here is from genome assembly GCF_964197995.2 of Scardinius erythrophthalmus. Lineage (NCBI taxonomy): Eukaryota > Metazoa > Chordata > Actinopteri > Cypriniformes > Leuciscidae > Scardinius > Scardinius erythrophthalmus. Next base: position 19,345,578 of record NC_138233.1, on the reverse strand, counting down.
ATAAAACTGAAATTTAACAAAAAGAGACTGGGTTGAGTTTTGTCATTTTAAATTTTAATATAACGAAGATGATATGTAATGTTTACTGCAAAATCTGTTGTTTAGTACAAATGCACATATTGCCTGGACCATAAAATGTTTAATATTTTTATATTATATTTAAAATGAAAAGAGGCAGGTTTGTGTTTTATATATATATATATATATATATATATATATATTTTTTTTTTTTTTTTTTTTTTTCATAAATAGGCAAACGTTATGTGCAGTTGAATATAATCAATATGCGTTGCCTGAACCACATTTGTGTGGCTATAATGTTTAAGATTTCTTTAAATGAAAACGAAAAGAGTTAGTATGGTGTTTTATAACATATTTCGTTGCCTGAAATATACACAGAGATAACCGGAGTAGCAGGCGAGCTGAGTGACGTGCGCTGCGTTAGAAGGTGGGCGGGGTTAGGATTTCCCAAGATTTTCCAAGATGGCGCCGCCCATACCCCCCATAAACGGCTTCAAACCCGTTCTTCAGAAAGTCTATGGGTGACGTCACAGACGCTTTGTCCATATTTTTTACAGTCTATAGTGACTTTTACGCTTTTAATGTTATATTTTGTAATACTTGCATTGATTTTTTTGTAATATCGATAATTTTCTCATCCATTTTTTTTCTCTAAAGAGTCTCTGCCTCCCTTGCCTTGACTGATGGCAGGCAACGACTGATGACAGAAGCCGTACAAACAAACATCAGAAATTCAGTATCTTAAATTACACAGCAAAAACTCCAGTGTTAAATTAACACTCCTGGGAGTGTATATGAGTCCACACTCAAGAGTGTAAAGTGTTAAAATATGAGTGTTTAATTAACACTCAAGATAATAATACAACAACTACAACAAAAAAACACCACCGCACGCCACTGAGAACAGTGTAGTTTTTACCGAGCAAACAGCAAAAACAGCGAGAAAAACCATGGCATCTGCCGCGAGAAATCTGGCAGATGCCACCGGAAGTGACCTGCCACTGCGATTTGCGCTTGCCCTCTCTCGGAAAACAATCACTTGTTGGACAATGTTTTATGATTCTCACCATTTCAGAGACCGCTATCCGTTCACCACTATTTAATACCGCTGTGGAAGAAGCAGCACTGCTCTCAGAAGATTCAGACTGTAAAGCCTCAGGCTGGCATGGAAGTAACTTAGGCTAATTACCATGGGAGCAGTGTTGCCAGATCTGGCGAGACAAATAAGCAAACTTAATATTCAATAAAACAATATAAAATATGATTCGTTAACAACGGTCTCCTGGTGTTCTTCTAAAACGAGGGCGAGCCACAACAAATCCGTGAGTACAGTTTACAAACCCGTGGGAACGGATTGCTAAAGCGTGGGCACGGTTTATGAATTTGTGGGTAGGCTACAGATTGCAAAAACTGAAGGCACGGTTTACAAATCTGAGAGCGCGGATAAGAAACTCGTGGGTACGGTTTATTAATCTGTGGGCACGATTTGTTAAACCGAGGGTACAGTTTGAGAATTCGTGAGTAGGCTACGGTTTATAAACTGAGCGGACGGATTGCAAAACCGTCACCACGGATTGTTTTTTTTTTTTTTTTCCCAGAGGTGACTTCCCGGGCTCCGTACTTTATTGTAGCGCGAAAGTACATTAATATAAATGCGCGCGCGGAATATAATGTGCCGAGTGCGAATCTCTCTGCTCGCGCACGAGAACGGGGCACGCGCTCTCGGATACACGTTGCTCTTGTAAGAATTTTCTCTGGGCTCGCTCAGAGAATATGCTTGCACTTAAAACGTGTCTTCGCTTAAAGTAAGCGTGTATGTGCTTAGACTTTGTACATTTTTTAAATAAATGCCAAGGTATCAAAAATATAACTTACATAGCAAAAATATAGGGTGGATTGCCCTAATGTGGGACACTGCCTAATGTGGGACGCCTAAGGTCTAGTGTTTGTAGGTCCCCCATAAATAAATGAATGACAGTGAAGCTATGGGTAAGACAAAGCTGTGTTGTCATGTGATCAAAATCACATGACCTATCAAATGTCCAATCATATTTGAGGGTGGAGCAATCATCAAACAGGAGGCATCTTGTGTGAAGACCATCCAAAGGCCAGTGACATATACCCCTTTTCCACCAACAAGAACCGGGTGCTGGTTCAGAGCCAGAGCCAGAGCTGGTTCAGAGTTGGTTCGACTGACGAGCTTACTAAGAACCGGTTTGCCTTTCCACCGGCTAGAGAGCCACAACAGAGCCAGATCTTACGTCACTGTATACGTCTCATGTTGCCCAGCAACCGCTAGTGCGGTAGCGCCAAACACAAACACGGCAGGCTTGTTCGAGATGCATCGGCTTCTCGCAGATCGATCGCCGCATGACATCAAAGCACTGCGATAGCGATCTAAAAGCACAAGGAGTCGTATGCTCTCCAAACACTCCCGCAGCTCCGATCGGTCCTTGCCGCTCCGATGCATCTCGAACAAGCCATCAACAATAACGGACGTTGCAATACTATGGATGCTCATGGGTTTGCAAAAATACATCGGAATCCAACGCGTTCGTGCAGCTCGCCGTAACTTACATAGACGAATATTATAATCGAGCTGCTATTAGCTCGACTAGCTGCTATTTAAAAATGGCGGTCACAAGTTTCTATTCGTCTTGTTGGTCACGGTAACCCCGCCCCCAGCCCCTGACGCAAGCGGTTCTTTCTTGGCTCCGTTCTAGACCCTGCAATGATTTGGTGCTACTTAAGAACCAGTTTTACTGGTTCGGAGCTGGTGCTTTGGCGGTGGAAAAACAAAGAACCGATTTGAAACTAGGCTCTGGCTCCGAACCAGCACCAGCTCTGCCTTGGTGGAAAAGGGGTAATAGAGTTTTAACAAATTTGATATTAAGGAGTTAAATACATTTTAAACAAACCAATCCTGCTACTTTTTAGCCTTATATGCTTATGAAATGTTTGTCCATCAAAAAATAGTCTAACTTTGTGTGTATAAACTATATATTTTATATTTTTATCAAATTTCCTAGTGTCCCACATTAGGAAATGTGGTTTCCAAATCCGGGACAGCATGATCAGCATAATGTGGGACAGTACTTAAATGAGTCAAAAATGTGTGGTGGGGCATGGTTTGTGGGACAAACATGGTTATTTACATGGTTTTAGTCTTGTAATGCAATATTACAATACTGTTAATGCAGATTTTTACAGTCATGTGAAATTTTTTATTCTTGGAGGGCGGTTTGAAGGCTCTTTTTTGTGTGTATGTGTATGTGTGCATGTGCATGCATACGTACGTGTGTGTGTGTGTGTGTGTGTGTGTGTGTGTGTGTGTGTGTGTGTGTGTGTGTGTGTGTGTGTGTGTGTGTGTTTGTGTTTGTGTGTCATGTGTGTGTAAAAGGTAGGTAGTTGACTTAACATGAAAAATAGCTCTGAATCTGAGCACAGAAAACCAATAAAGCCATTCCACTTTATTTTATGCATCTGATTAATTCAATGAAATGTATTTCAGATCAGAATGGCAAAGGTGAGAAAGACAGGGACAGATTGACAGATGCAGAAAGAGATGCAGAAACAGGGAAAGGATAAGAGAAAAAAACTTAATCAGTGGAGGCAGGAAAGGATGAAAAGAGCCATAGAGGAGTACAGGCAGATTGTTGAGGATGGTGGGGTCCCTCAGATGAGACTGTTGGCCAGGGCAGGGAATGTCCCTAAATCTACTCTCCAGTGAATCTAAAATAAAATAAGATTTTACTATTCTACATGTATCAATGTGATTTTTGGTCTTTTATCATAGATTTTTCAGTGTCCCACATTGGGGGACACAACTGTCCCACATTAGGAAGCTGCAGATTTTCTCAGACGACTTTCAATAAGAGCACTAATATGTCTATAATTTCTCTTATGAATGGGTTATCTGAATTTTCTCTTTTGATTTGATTAGAAAACCCCCTGAGGATTCCAAAAAGGTATTGGATGTGGATTTAATGTATTGTCTTCACATCGTAATATTCTAGAAAAGTCTGAAAAGCAAAAAATGTCCCACATTAGGGCAATCCACCCTACAAATTATATACATACAGCCTGTATATGCTCAGGCCTCCACGACAAGTCACCTTTTCCGTACGCCTGTGCATATACACTCACCAGTACACACACTCACACCACTCAGCACACCACCCTCGTGAGGGAGACCACCACCAACAATCCGCCCCTGCTTTGTGCACTCAGCTCCTGGAACAGAATTGTCACTGTTGAAACACACTCAGAATTGTCACTGTTGAAACACACTCAGAATTGTCACTGTTGAAACACACTCAGAATTGTCACTGTTGAAACACACTCAGAATTGTCACTGTTGAAACACACTCAGAATTGTCACTCCAAGAGACAGAAATTGGAGTAGAGATGTTCAGTTTCACGTTAAACATTACAAAATTCTGAGTCAAAATCCAAAATAAAAACTAATACAAATGAAAAGAAAACTTTCCTGGTGTCACAGGACACAGAGACAACCCCGAAATAAAGGGCTCACATGAAGACACACACTAAAATAAACACAAAGGACAGTGTTTTCAGTCCTTTGTCCACAGCGGATCAAAGTAACAGCAAAAGCAGCAGAGCAGCAAAGCAGCAGAGCAGCAGAGCAGCAGCGCCTCCAGAAGTAGTCCCACGCAGTCAACCGCACAGAAACTAATCGGTGGTGCAGACAGAGCCGGTTCTAGACATTAGGAGGCCCTAGGCAAAATTCATGTTGGAGGCCCCCCACCCCCAATAAAAAAAACACTTGAAACAAATATGATTCCTAACCTTTTTATTTATACAACATTTAATTTTAAAAGCAGTATATTTTTACTTACACAGTACATAAGTTTGGACACATTACTATTTTTAATGTTTTTGAAAGAAGTCTCTTATGCTCATCAAGCCTGGATTTATTTGATCAAAAATACAGAAAAATAATATAGTGAAATATTATTAAAATTTTAAATAATGGTTTTCTATTTTACTATACTTTATATTTCTGTGATGCAAAGCTGAATTTAGTGTCAAGTGATCATTCTGATTTATTATCAAATGTTAGAAAGGGTGCTTAATATTTATTTTATAATCTGTGATACTTTTTTTCAGGATTTTTGATTATTAAAAAGTTGTTTTAAAAAAGTCTTCACTATCATTTTTTATATATTTAACACATCCTTGCTGAATATTCCTGTTTTTTTCTGTATTTTTGATCAAATAAATGCAGGCTTGTAGAGCATTATAATAAACTTCTTTCAAAAAACATTAAAAATAGTAATGGGTCCAGACTTTTACCGGTAGCCTACTGTATGTACATATTAATCAAACTTTATCTAAGGTAATCTCTTTTTTGTTTAATGAAGATGTTATTGTTGTTGTTGTTATTTTGCTGTTTTATTCAATTTATTCACAGTTCCAGAATCCCACTTCAGTAAATGAGCATAAGTGCTTTTATATCGCATTGCTACTTTAAATATGCTATACACAAATCAAGTGGAAGAGAAAGACACGATCGCTACTGAGCAGAAGAAAATGTATAAACTGATATTATTGGCGTAATGTCAGGGTATAATCTAATCATCAGCAGAATTTAGAAGATAGACCCATGAGATCCTTTATTTGAAACATTTAAAAATGTTGTAGTGTGTTGGCTTTTTAACTTAGAATACAGACGCCTTGTCTTTTAATTTTGTAGCTTTTTTACTAGTCAGCTCCCGACGCGATGTTATTCATTCATTGTACGCGCAAATTCAAAGCGTCGCGTCTGGGCACGTTAATGACGCTCGCGCTCTTTTAAACTCGTAATAAAGCGGTGAATGATTTTTACAGAAATGACGCTGATCTACAGGACAAGTTTATATTTAGAATACATTGCAATCACTCCAAAATAGATGACGACAACTCACACACCTGCATTTTGAGCTGTGCTTCTTTGTGTGCTTAGGCTTTTGCCTCGCAGCACCTGATGGATGCGTTCGTTACACATACTTTCAGAAGCCGGCACCCGCTTTGTAACGGACACATTAATTGGTTTAACTGCAGTAATGTAACAGTCTATGGTGAAGATAAACATCGTCACTATTTTTAGTTAATTAATAAATATTGAAATAAATTGTAGATAGGATATTTTTACATTATATTATTATTATTTTTTTTTTGTCCCTCTGTCTGGGCCCCATCCCGCCAATCGGGCCCTAGGCACGTGCCTAGTTTGCCTTTGCGTTAATCCGGCTCTGGGTGCAGATGCGACCCGTTGGTCCGTACTACATCTATAAATTTACAAATAAACAGACAAACTCTGATTTAACTGCTAACAATTAATAAAAGCTGTTTCTCTCAACAGATTGCCATTTAACGAAGGCGCAAATTTAAAACTACATACCTTTTAGGTGCGATCTCTGGGGACTAAATCAGTCAGGCAGACAACATGCATGTGGGCTCATCCCATCTATCAGGTGAACAGCGTGCGCGTCGGCAATAACTAAGCATTCCGGACATGAAGTATAAACAACCATACTCTGACCATCAAGAGTACAACCTCAGCCGAATGCCAGCCGCGAGAGCTTGCATGTCGCCCTGGAAATAAGCTAATGTTAGCTACAATATGCAGAGCCGGATTAACGCAAAGGCAAACTAGGCACGTGCCTAGGGCCCGATTGGCGGGATGGGGCCCAGACAGAGGGACAAAAAAAAAATAATAATAATATAATGTAAAAATATCCTATCTACAATTTATTTCAATATTTATTAATTAACTAAAAATAGTGACGATGTTTATCTTCACCATAGACTGTTACATTACTGCAGTTAAACCAATTAATGTGTCCGTTACAAAGCGGGTGCCGGCTTCTGAAAGTATGTGTAACGAACGCATCCATCAGGTGCTGCGAGGCAAAAGCCTAAGCACACAAAGAAGCACAGCTCAAAATGCAGGTGTGTGAGTTGTCGTCATCTATTTTGGAGTGATTGCAATGTATTCTAAATATAAACTTGTCCTGTAGATCAGCGTCATTTCTGTAAAAATCATTCACCGCTTTATTACGAGTTTAAAAGAGCGCGAGCGTCATTAACGTGCCCAGACGCGACGCTTTGAATTTGCGCGTACAATGAATGAATAACATCGCGTCGGGAGCTGACTAGTAAAAAAGCTACAAAATTAAAAGACAAGGCGTCTGTATTCTAAGTTAAAAAGCCAACACACTACAACATTTTTAAATGTTTCAAATAAAGGATCTCATGGGTCTATCTTCTAAATTCTGCTGATGATTAGATTATACCCTGACATTACGCCAATAATATCAGTTTATACATTTTCTTCTGCTCAGTAGCGATCGTGTCTTTCTCTTCCACTTGATTTGTGTATAGCATATTTAAAGTAGCAATGCGATATAAAAGCACTTATGCTCATTTACTGAAGTGGGATTCTGGAACTGTGAATAAATTGAATAAAACAGCAAAATAACAACAACAACAATAACATCTTCATTAAACAAAAAAGAGATTACCTTAGATAAAGTTTGATTAATATGTACATACAGTAGGCTACCGGTAAAAGTCTGGACCCATTACTATTTTTAATGTTTTTTGAAAGAAGTTTATTATAATGCTCTACAAGCCTGCATTTATTTGATCAAAAATACAGAAAAAAACAGGAATATTCAGCAAGGATGTGTTAAATATATAAAAAATGATAGTGAAGACTTTTTTAAAACAACTTTTTAATAATCAAAAATCCTGAAAAAAAGTATCACAGATTATAAAATAAATATTAAGCACCCTTTCTAACATTTGATAATAAATCAGAATGATCACTTGACACTAAATTCAGCTTTGCATCACAGAAATATAAAGTATAGTAAAATAGAAAACCATTATTTAAAATTTTAATAATATTTCACTATATTATTTTTCTGTATTTTTGATCAAATAAATCCAGGCTTGATGAGCATAAGAGACTTCTTTCAAAAACATTAAAAATAGTAATGTGTCCAAACTTATGTACTGTGTAAGTAAAAATATACTGCTTTTAAAATTAAATGTTGTATAAATAAAAAGGTTAGGAATCATATTTGTTTCAAGTGTTTTTTTTATTGGGGGTGGGGGGCCTCCAACATGAATTTTGCCTAGGGCCTCCTAATGTCTAGAACCGGCTCTGCTCACAGTTAAGACACTTGCGACTGCATTTCCATTAAGTGTCCCGCAATGAATGTAGCAAAATGCAATGTGCAATTTGAAAATGCATTCTGAGCCGATCACGTGCCCGCCCCGCCCCGCCCTGTCAATCGCTGCGTGAAGTTGGCCCCGCCCCCAACACAAAAGGCTCAATCGTTTTTACTTAGTCTGTGCTGTAATTTTTGTTTGTTTGTGCTGCTTCTGTTTTTTAGATAGTAAAAGAATATTTATAGGTAATTCTGTCACCCAGGCCGCCACATGCTCCAAATAAAATAGATCTTGTTCGGTTTGTGATGCTTCAGTTTTTGAAATATAGACCGAATTATAGACGATGACGTCACCTGCTCAACGTTCACCCAAAATTATCATATGTTTGTGCTAATTTGGGCAGATAAACGTTAATTTTGTGCTGCTTCGGTTTCTTAAATATTAAAATAATATTTATTGTAATAAACCTCATTCTGAGGTCACTCAGCCCCCCTACTGCTCCACATTCACCCAAAATAGTCTCGTTTGTTTGTGCGATCGTTTGCCGGTTAAAGTTTCGTGTGCTGCTTCGTTGTTGAAAATATTAGACACTGAATTATAGGCGATGACGTCACCAGCCCTCGACCTGCTCCACATTCACCCAAAAAAGGCTAGGTCGATGAATTTGACCCGTCAGATTCCGTGACCCTGTGTATTAATACCTTCAATATGCTTTATAAAATAGAAAGGGGATTCGCATGTCTGCCTCATATTTTATGATTATACAGCTGCAAACAAAGATGGTCACACACATCACATTCATCACTTTATTGAACATTACAGTCAGTTATTAAAGAGCGTTCGCGTTTTTCGGTAACTATTAATACAGAATACCAATGGAGCTTTGTCATATTATGTGATCACAGAGTAACAGTTAATAGGCCAATGCATTTGTAAGGAAAAACTAAAGGATCTCCAACATTATTGGGTATTAAAGTTAATAGTAATAAGAATAAAGATAAGCATGTATCAGACAATGATAATATTTTATACAAAACGAAACCATCAACACAGTCCAGCATCAAACAACAGCAGCTCAGCATAATGTTGACGCCTGATAAGGCAGAACATTCTCCCAGACCCAGATGGTCCAACATTGTACTGGTTCTATCACCTGCAGACGCGTAATAATCTTCAGAAACACTACCATTTCTCTGTCCACGCTCCACTTCATCTGCTAGTGAATGTAACACTCGTATCAGATCTGCCGCCGCCGTGTTTCCTTCCAACACCTCAAAATATGCACCATAGCCTATGTTTACCTGTTGCCGAGCAACGCAGTGATTGACAGGGCAGGGCAGGGCAGGGCGGGGCGGGGCGGGCACGTGATCGGCTCAGAATGCATTTTCAAATTGCACATTGAATTTTGCTACATTCATTGCGGGACACTTAATGGAAATGCAATCGCAAGTGTCTTAACTGTGAGTGTAAATGCAATTAAGAAAAAATAACATTTAAATTACAATTTTGCTACAGTTTTTGCTTGAACATGTTAAACATATCTAATAATTTCTGTAATACATTTTAATTTTAATTTTGCAACTTATAAAGCGTTAAAATATGTATTCAATTTGCATATTAAAACTAGTGTATGAAATGGCAAATGTAAATTATATAATTGAATTTTCATTTTCATTTTGCACCAAACGTTGCACAAATGTAATGGAAAATTTTAATTTAAATACAGAAATGCATTGCCATTTTACATATTGCATTGTCATTTTGCATATTACATTTCAAATTGAAATTTGCTACCCATATGCTTCCATACTAACGTAATGACTGTCTCTCATGCTGTCACTGAGCAAATATGAAACTGGACAATAGCCTATGTAAACCCCCGAAATTATAAGTTGCTTTAATTAATTGCGCTTTGGCTTTGCATATACTGCATACATACAGCCTGTAAAAATAGACCTTAAAAATAATCTAGCCTACAGAATACATTTCTTGCACACTGTCTGCATGAGACAACGCGTCTCAGGCGCGGCTCGAGCCATTCAAGCTAGAGCGCAGAACAGCTGAGTTTGTATGGACCGAAGTGCATGCCTGAGCTTGTGTTTTGGGTTAAGCTGCGTTGCTTTGACATTGTGGAAAATAGAATAATAGAAACAAAATGTATTAGCCTTTTTTACCAGTTAATTTCCCGTACCCGTTTTTCTTTATATAAATTTCGTTTTTCTTTATTAAAATTTCGTTTTTTCTTTATTTAAATTTCGTTTTTCTTTATTTAAATTTCGTTTTTATTTATTTAAATCTACCCTTTACTGTGTCAGTAATTTGTTAGTCAGAAAAATATTAGACTACCTTAAAAGTATTGCTTAAGTTAACAGACCTGTGTGTGTGCGTTTTATATCACTAATGCAGTTTCCGTTCTCGGAGCATATAAGCCCTGCCCGCGTGAGGCGCGCCGCTTCCCGCTCGCGCTGTTCTGTAGTTTACTAAAAGTTTATTAATTCTGAACGTGTCGCGTCTCGCGTGTCCATCTATATTGCACCAAATGCAACACTGCACTCCCTTGTGAACGGTTCTCGAAATAATCAAAATGCAAACGGACAGCCTTTATTAGAGAGAAGAATATGTTCAGCCCCCTCTCTCCGAAGCTTCGAATATTCGATGTTCATTACTACTGAAGCTTCGAAGCTCAAAAAATGGTATTCGGACCAACCCTAGCATAATGTTAAAAATTTCTTTGACTGAAAGTAAATTGTTACTGTAATAAAAAAAAACTCTTCGAATGATCCCTTTATTTACATAAAATGGTCTGGGCTAAGCCCCAGATGCGATATTTTTTTCCCAGGATGGTAGGGGAAGACTCATGAATATTCATTAGGGAAGTCATCCCTGATTGGTCTTAACCCCAGTGACGGGTAGGTTTAGGGCGGGGTTAGGGGTAGGTCATCAGATCCCCAGTGGCGGGTAGGTTTAGGGGTGGGGTTAGGGGTAGGTCATCAGACCAATCAGGGATGACTTCCTTAATGAATATTCATGAGTCTTCCCCTACCATCCTGGGAAAAAAATATCGCGCCCCGGGTCCTTCAATGCTGGAAATTCCCATGCAGTGTTGCCAACTCCGCTTATTATAAGCAACTTTGGGCTTGTTTTTCGCTTACAAATGTTGGTAGTCGCGGGTCGCGTTTTTTGGGGCTTGTTTCTAAAGTGTAGTTGCTTATTTGGGCTTGTTCCCAGCTCCATAATAAGTTGTCAAGCAGAAATTTTCGATATGTTTTTTAAACGTGGGAGTTTGTCTTGCCTGTTTATTATGGCGTTATTTTCCAGTCAGATGTCGAGAGCGCATTATTGTAGCGCGAAAGTACATTAATATAATGCGCGAGCGCGAATCTCTCTGCTCGCGCGCGGAATATAAATGCGCGAGCGCGAATCTCTCTGCTCGCGCACGGAATATAATGTGCCGAGTGCGAGTCTCTCTGCTTGCGCGCGAGAACTGGGCACGCGCTCTCAGATACACGTTGCTCTTGTAAGAATTTTCTCTGGACTCGCTCAGAGAATATGCCTGCACTTAAAACGTGTTCAGTGCAATCGCGAATCTCTCCTCTTTGCTTAAAGTAAGCATGTATGTGCTTAGACTGTGTCCCGTGCGTTCGCGCATACCTAAGTACTCTTCTCTTTAATTTTTTTAAAAATTTTATTCATTTTTTTATTAATGCCAAGGTATCAAAAATATAACTTACATAGCAAAAATGTACAAATGACATACAACGGAATAAAGAAAGCAAAGCAGCATATATATATATATATATATATATATATATATATATATATATATATATATATATATAGCCAAATACATTCATGTAGCCTGTACATATGCTCATAAAAAAAAAAAAACACAGAACAGAACAGAAAGCTTTAATGAAATAAATTAAAAAGTTGAAACAAGTTTATTGTCTTAAGAGCTTTAAGATTCTTAGATAACAAAATGCTTTGGATTGTTGGACCTCTCTTCTAAAAACAATGAATAAGGGATTCTGCTGAGTGAATTTACTAAGGTGAATGTGAAATTTTGCAAGGAACAATAATAGATTAATAATAAAATACTCATTAAATGTAGCTTTTGAAAATGTGGCAGGTCTAATGAGATATATCCTGCCTGCAGGTGGCTGATTAATTCATTTGAGCTCGTCCTATCAGTGAGCTGTATAAAAAAGCTGGTTAGAGTGTATGGTGCCATGAGGCACCGCCCCTTCCCGTGTCGTCATTCAGGTATGTTGGGTGTTGTGAGCTGGCCGATCAATGGCATATTGTCAGAGCCGGTTCTAGACATTAGGAGGCCCTAGGCAAAATTCATGTTGGAGGCCCCCCACCCCCAATAAAAAAAACACTTGAAACAAATATGATTCCTAACCTTTTTATTTATACAACATTTAATTTTAAAAGCAGTATATTTTTACTTACACAGTACATAAGTTTGGACACATTACTATTTTTAATGTTTTTGAAAGAAGTCTCTTATGCTCATCAAGCCTGGATTTATTTGATCAAAAATACAGAAAAATAATATAGTGAAATATTATTAAAATTTTAAATAATGGTTTTCTATTTTACTATACTTTATATTTCTGTGATGCAAAGCTGAATTTAGTGTCAAGTGATCATTCTGATTTATTATCAAATGTTAGAAAGGGTGCTTAATATTTATTTTATAATCTGTGATACTTTTTTTCAGGATTTTTGATTATTAAAAAGTTGTTTTAAAAAAGTCTTCACTATCATTTTTTATATATTTAACACATCCTTGCTGAATATTCCTGTTTTTTTCTGTATTTTTGATCAAATAAATGCAGGCTTGTAGAGCATTATAATAAACTTCTTTCAAAAAACATTAAAAATAGTAATGGGTCCAGACTTTTACCGGTAGCCTACTGTATGTACATATTAATCAAACTTTATCTAAGGTAATCTCTTTTTTGTTTAATGAAGATGTTATTGTTGTTGTTGTTATTTTGCTGTTTTATTCAATTTATTCACAGTTCCAGAATCCCACTTCAGTAAATGAGCATAAGTGCTTTTATATCGCATTGCTACTTTAAATATGCTATACACAAATCAAGTGGAAGAGAAAGACACGATCGCTACTGAGCAGAAGAAAATGTATAAACTGATATTATTGGCGTAATGTCAGGGTATAATCTAATCATCAGCAGAATTTAGAAGATAGACCCATGAGATCCTTTATTTGAAACATTTAAAAATGTTGTAGTGTGTTGGCTTTTTAACTTAGAATACAGACGCCTTGTCTTTTAATTTTGTAGCTTTTTTACTAGTCAGCTCCCGACGCGATGTTATTCATTCATTGTACGCGCAAATTCAAAGCGTCGCGTCTGGGCACGTTAATGACGCTCGCGCTCTTTTAAACTCGTAATAAAGCGGTGAATGATTTTTACAGAAATGACGCTGATCTACAGGACAAGTTTATATTTAGAATACATTGCAATCACTCCAAAATAGATGACGACAACTCACACACCTGCATTTTGAGCTGTGCTTCTTTGTGTGCTTAGGCTTTTGCCTCGCAGCACCTGATGGATGCGTTCGTTACACATACTTTCAGAAGCCGGCACCCGCTTTGTAACGGACACATTAATTGGTTTAACTGCAGTAATGTAACAGTCTATGGTGAAGATAAACATCGTCACTATTTTTAGTTAATTAATAAATATTGAAATAAATTGTAGATAGGATATTTTTACATTATATTATTATTATTTTTTTTTTGTCCCTCTGTCTGGGCCCCATCCCGCCAATCGGGCCCTAGGCACGTGCCTAGTTTGCCTTTGCGTTAATCCGGCTCTGACTGTGAGTGTAAATGCAATTAAGAAAAAATAACATTTAAATTACAATTTTGCTACAGTTTTTGCTTGAACATGTTAAACATATCTAATCATTTCTGTAATACATTTTCATTTTAATTTTGCAACTTATAAAGCGTTAAAATATGTATTCAATTTACATATTAAAACTAGTGTATGAAATGGCAAATGTAAATATATATTTGAATTTTCATTTTGCACCAAACGTTGCACAAATGATGGGAAAATTAAAATTTAATGACAGAAATGCATTGCCATTTTACATATTGCATTGTCATTTTGCATATTACATTTCAAATTGAATATTGCTACCAATATGCTTCCATACGTTCGGGGCTTGACTCAAAACATTCGGGCTGAAGCCCCGGCAAAATCGGCTGGCGTCGCCCCTTCCGCTCAAATCTTGAAGAGCGATTCTCAAGACATGGTGCTCGACCCGTGTCTCCTGCGTTCAGCAGCGCCTCCTCGCGCAGATCCAGACTCCAGAAACAGCTGGAGGTCTCCAGTGAACCGGGCAGCAGCAGCAGCGCCTCCCGCAGACTATCCGTCGATGCTTCGGAGAAGGGCTCCCTCACGCCCGCCATGCGTAAGAAGTATTTAAAAGAGCTGCTTCTGAATAACAGATCTGGATTGTCAAGTATTTTATCATCCAAACACAAATCGTCAAAAGAAGAGGAGGATGAGGCACCGAATGGAGACACTTTAAACTGCGGCACGCTCTGGGCTTTGGATCCCATGGAGCACGCGTGGATGCTCTCTGTTGTGGATGGGAATTATGAGACCATAGTGGAATTTCTCGCAGAAGATCGCAGTTTATTGAGCAGAAAAGACTTTATTAGTGGTTTTACAGCTCTCCACTGGTTGGCAAAAAATGGAAAGGATGAGACACTGATTAAGCTTCTCAGGCATGCTGAAAAAGAGGGGCTGTCAGTGAATGTGAATTTGAGAGGCAGTGGAGGTCTGACGCCTCTCCACTTGGCTGCCATGCATGGCCAGTACATGGTTATGAAGATTTTGGTTGGTGCGTTCAGTGCCGATGTAGACATCATGGACTACAATGGGAAAAGAGCATGGCAGTATCTTAAAGATAACACACCAAATGAAATTAAGGAGCTTCTGGGAGCCTGTGATGATGAATACTTCTGGTTTTTGAATGTGAATAACAGTGCAAGTCAAGCACAAGCAGTTGAAGAACATGCTCAAGAAAATAGAGTCGAGGTGGACGGCTCAGGAGGAATTGTACGCCAGCGGTTCACATCATTTAAGAGGCTGTTGTATAACGTTGGTCTACTTGAAAAGATCTGAGACTAAAGCCAAAAGCATGTTTGTCAGGTCATTAGTGTTAAACACCAAATGTTTTTATTAGTAACAAGATTTGTATGGTAATATGACAACTATTTAACCTGACAAGTGTTGTGTACAGATTAATTTTAATATTTTTAATAAACCAAATTGCAAGGAACTTGGGAGACTTATTTTTTATAAATAATGTTTATCCTTGGTAAGATTGAGCCTAAATGCTCAGAGAAAGACAATGAAAGGTGTTGATAAAACTTGATTCTTGTGCAAGACGACAACCTTTTGCAGAACCAACAATTGGAAAACTTTTGACTATGGCATTTTGCTTTTTAAAAAAACAGAAGGATCCACATAATTCTGGTTCGATGACAAATCTTTTATTTAGGAAGGACATAACCAGAACATCTGTACAAAAGAGACTGTTGTTCCAGATAGCATGGCATCTCTCCAGCTCTGGATGAGTTGGTGGTCCTGGCAAAGAACAGATGGAGGTGGATGCTGAAGTAAAGCTTGTTTACAAGCCCAGCTTGGTCCTTCTCCAGTGTCTCCTCTTGGAGTTGTATCTGCAAAAAGATTTGCAAATGTAAAGCATCACACAGGATTGCAGCCATTAAAATGAATTACACTAGAATCCTAAGCTTTTTCTAGTAAACTGCACTGCTCTAAAACTAAGAATTGTGTGGCTCAGAAAACCACGAATAAGACGTTTTAAAGTATAAAGAGTAGCAAACTTAAAGGAGAACTTCAGTCAATTTTAACATTGAGCTCATTTTTTTTGTACATTTGGAGTGCTGTCAATACAGAGAACAACGACAAAAATCGGTGTTGCCTACACCGAGTTATTCTATTTTTAAAATTTGCACCCTGTTGACTTCAATGGGGCAAGTATTAAACCTGCTTTTAGCCTGTTAACATCCTTTGTGTCATTACAAGTGCACAGAAAATGTGAGTGATTCCTTCTGAGTGAACACGAGTGAATCTGACTGCAGTAGATGTGAAAGATATGTATAAAAATGATGTTATTTAAAGCTGGTATCAGCGATTTCAGGCCCAAACATAAATGATCACATTCATCTAATATTTTGCTAGCTGCACGCCCCATAAGCATGCTGTCAAAAAAACGCGTCTCTCTAGGTAGCCTAGGCTCTGAGATCTGCACACAAAACAGTTGGTATCAACATCACTCAAAACCAAAATAAATAGTGTTCCAACCAATCATCGACAGGGGCGGGTGTTGTGAGGTTTTGCGCTCGTGCACGGCTGCCTATGACGGCTGCACGCGAAAACCTGAATGTGATCATTTATGTTTGGGCCTGAAATCGCTGATACCACATATGCCAGCGCAAATACCCGTGTTTACATCCTGTTTTCAGTTGAAGTCCAAAGTAGTCGATTGTCGAGTTCACGCGCGTGATCATAGGTAACTAAACCTATGGGTGTGAACTCGACAATCGATTACTATGGGCTTCGACCGAAAACAGGAAGAAAATACAGGTATGTGCGCTGGCTGAAATAATTTTTATTAATATCTTTCACATCTACTGCAGTCAGATTCACTCGTGTTCACTCTGAAGGAATCACTCACATTTTCTGTGCACTTGTAATGGCACATCAAGGATGTTAAGAGGCTAAAAGCAGGTTTAGTACTTGCCCCATTGAAGTCAACAGGGTGCAAATTTTAAAAATAGAATAACTCGGTGTAGGCAACACCGATTTTTGTCGTTCTCTGTATTGACAGCACTCCAAATGTACAAAAAAATGAGCTCAATGTTAAAATTGACCGGAGTTCTCCTTTAACGAACCAAGCAAATATAAGTTTAAATGGTCACAAAATTAAGTCACTACCTGTATCACTTAAATGCATTGTTAACATTATAGCAGCAACAAAAGTACTGATAACAAGCAAGCCAAAGTTGCTCGATATGCATTTACATTTCTAATGAGCACATTAATCTTTAACTTTAGTTTTTTTAATAATCCTATGAAATGTCTCCACAACAAAGCATTCACACGTCATATGGGAGATGACAGTACTCATGACTCTACTGCAGATGATGCTCTCAGCAGGATAATGGCAGTACTCCCACAAAATTGAGCACTGTAATTGCGTTCTGCTTTCGTTTGGCTACTATAAACTACAGGGCAAGAAAACTAAAGGGCTACTAGCACTTTGAGACTGTAGTTGCGGGTGTAGTTTAGCAGCGGCAAATAAATCCTACAGCACAACCATGTCAACATACCGGATCTTGTTGCCAGTTTTCATCCTGATCCACTGTGGAATCGGCCTGTTCTGCTTCTGCTTCTTGGCGAGGAAGCGTTTGATTCTGAAGGTCTTGTGTGACGCCTGAAATATAAATGTGAAGCACACACATGGTTATCTGCGATGGCTTAAGTTAGTCATCCCACAAAACATCGTCGGTGAGATATTTCATTATTTATCGAACAGTAATCTGTTTAATATTAAACACCACCAACTAAGAACTTCAACTTTCACAGAAAAATGAAGAGATGAGCAGGAAAACAATCACTTGTTGGACGATGTTTTACGATTCTCACTTACCATTTCAGAGACCGCTATCCGTTCACCACTATGGCGGTAGTCGAAGAGAAGGAACCATGGGAAACACAAGCGCTGTATATCCGAGTCATGAGCAGAGCTACTCCTTCACACCACAGCGCCGCCCAGTGGCTCCACGGCGCTCAAGCTACTGAGTAATGCTGACATTTCCCAATATCAAACTCGATGTTTCGCCTTTTGAAAAATAGCAGCTGTATATGCTATTCATCCAGCCAATTAATGTCTCTTTAAAACCGTAAAACCTCTGGCTCATTCCACGAAAAATATGCATTTTTCACTCCCTTATTATGTGTAAACAAACAATGATATTAACAATGGAAAAACTGACACCAACGTATATGTTATTAACGCCATTTTTCTTTTATATTTCATTAAAAATATAAAGATTCCTATGAGTCTCTTCAAAAAAGCATCTTCTCTTTTTTACCACTTTGTTGTTAAGCTTCTGTCAATCTTGTTACTGTGATTTTGTGCAGTAAACAACAAATAACTGAAACTTAATCATGTATAATAATCAGCAATCAACTTTAAATGATTAGCTATATTTCACCCTAAATATTAAATTTTACATTTAGTTTAAGATGATGTAATTGTAAATAACATTCAAAGACATCTTTGTCTGATACAATCTTTTAAAATAAGGTTTTTTTTTTTTACCAAACAAATGTAATATACAAATAAAACGAAACACCTGAAGTAACACATTGGTTGTTCATTTATTGTCTTTTTGGATTTCTCTACACATTTTGACAAAGCTGCAACTATAAAAGAAAAACAAGCTGTTTCGAGTTAAGGATTGGTTACAATGAAACGTACAATTGGATGACAGCACGTGTGACCATTTCCTAACCAGAGGATGCAGAGTGGTAGGATATGCTTCAATTCCAAAACTATAAAAGGCCACATCTGTTTTTGCATATAATTTAATCGACTTGCAGAAAACTAACAGTGATCAAGGCATCAGCATCATAAAGCATGGCTTTTCCCACCTGACCAATCCCAGATCAGAACAGAAATGGCTGCAGGCTACATCCATGCTCATAGAACACAAATTAATTACTGATTGTCTGAAGTGAAATGCACTGTATGATACCAGATAGAAGGGTTCAGGTAAGGCGTGAAAGATCTTTCTGAAGCGGAACAGTGAGAAATACTGAGCGAGCCAGATCACATGAGACCTTTTATTAACTATGAAACAGAAAAGCAGGTGAAGTAAAACAAGTTTGACTGTGTACCAAAAGTAAGGCCACTTTAAGTTATCATGGTCCAATCACTTCTCTCGTGGTTATGCCCCGTTTCTCAAATCTAACCGTCGGTTAGGACTTGCCTTGCTCATGAACAGGAACTCATTCAGGCACTGGAGGGCAACAGGTATGTTCTCCCGTGTCAGTGTGTTTTTATTTTATTTTATGTGTGGGGATTTCTTTTGCTGGCAGCACCATGTTTTTGAGGTGTTTGTCCTGACTAGAACAGATACCCTCCTCTCTTGAGACATCATTTCATCCTAGCATAGCTGCTTCCTCACTCGGCAGCTTTCTCCTGGCTATTCTTGGACTCCCGCTCAGCCCTCCTGTCCCCTGCCTGTCCATCTTCACCTCCTCCTCCTCGGGTACGGGTCCTCGCCCCAGGCTGGTACAGCTGAATCGCAGGCCGATCCTAAGTCAGAAATGTAAAATGAGCTATTAGCCATATGTAAATTAAATCAGTGATAAAGGATCAAAAAAGAGCAAGTACCTTATTTCTCAGACGATCCTTTTTGGCATTGTCTTCCTTTTTGTTGTCCTTTGATGGCTTTTCAGGATGAGTATTAACTGAGGACTCTCCAGAGTTGTCATGCTTTCTTTTCTCCCAAACACGCTCCTTGTCCTTCTTCCCTTCCTCCTCTCTCTTTTTGTAGGTGTTTTCTCCATCCTGACGTTCCCTTCTCCTCCTTCGTTCCTCATCCTGCCTTCTCATACGTTCTTTTTCTTTTTGTCTTCGCTCTCTGTCTCTGTCCCGGTCTCTCTCTCTGTCTCCATCACGATCTCTGTAATCTTTATGCCCACTATCCTCTGATCTGCATATTGACATAGTGATATGAAAATAAGAGAAGACGACTTGGAAAGTCAAAGATGGGTTGAGTAAGGCTGGGAATGTTTTTCATCTAGTGCAACCAAACTTACTTGCCCCCCTTCTCCTCTCTGTGTTCACCATTCTGTCGCTTCTTCATCTCTCCTCCTCCAAAAGGTCTATCTTCCTTTTGTTTCTCTCGGTCTAGTTTCTTAGGCTTGTCTTTTAGCTTCTCAGTATCACCGCTGTCTCCTTTCTCAGGTTTTCTTAAGAGCTAAAGGACAAAAAAACAGGACCTTATATTACTGTTCAAAAGTTGAGGTCAGCAAGACTTTTTTTAAGGAAATGAAGACTTTTATTCAGCAAGTAATCAAAAGTGACAATGAAGACTACTAAAATCTTACAAAATATTTCTATTTGAAATAAATGCTGTTTTTAACTTTTAATTCATCATGGTTTCCACAAAAATATTAAGCAGGACACATTTTTTTCAACACTGATAATAAGAAAAGTTTCTTAAGCAGTGAATCAGGATATTAGAATGATTTCTGAAGGATCATGTGACAATGAAGACTGGAGTAATGACGCTGAATAATCAATATTCAATCAATATTTTGTGCATAAAGTGTGTTCTTTTAGTAATAAAACTATAGAAATGAATCAAGGTAGTCAATAATATTTACATACCTTGATTTTTGGCTGTTCATCTTTAGGTTGGTCCTTATCCTTATCAGATGCCTTTTCTCCCTTTTTCAATTTCTCAGCCTCTTTTCTTTTTCTTCTGTCCTCCTCTCTCCACTTACGCCGTTCTTCATCTCGCAAGCGTTTGCGTTCTAGCTCTCTCCGTCTCCTCTCTTCTTTCTTCTCTTCTCTAATCCGCTGTGAAAGACAGGATGAGAGTGCATAAACACACTACACATACAGTATGGCATATTATACGTTTGGAAACCAAATTATCTGGTGAAAGGCTAATGAAGTATGCAATTACATCAGTAAATATTACACCCTCACTTTACCTGTTTGTTCTTAAGGAAGTCCAAGAGAGGTGTCGTTTTTTTAGCTGGGGAAAGAATATTTTAAAAGATTATTTCAAATGAAGAGTGAAAACTATGTCAAGTTTTTTGGTTTAAGAATGGAAGCTTGTTTCAATACGAAAAGTAATTGCGACTTTTTATCTCACAATTCCTACTTTTTTCCCCGCAATTGTGAGTGTACATCTTGTAATTCTGACTTTTTTTTATTTTTTTATCAATGCGATGCGAGTTATATAAAATTGCGAGTTAAGGCCAATTCACATTGCACAGACAAACGCCAACAATCTATCTGCGTCTGTTGGCATTGGTCGGGGTTTGTTTTCACCCGAATGAACATGTTCAATCAGTGTTTGTTGGTGTCTGTTGGGGCAGTGTGAGCATGACAGCTATTTTTCATGAAATTCTAAATCCAACTGCAGACTTGTTTGATGTTTTTTGGCATTCGTCTGTGCGGTGTGAATTTTTGGCCTTTATAACTCGCAATTGCGAGTTAATATCTCACAATTCTGACTTTTTTCTCAGATGTACACTTGCAATTGCGAGAAAAAAAGTCTGAATTCTGAGATCACCAAGAATTTTGCAATCACCAACTACCTATTTTTAGCCTGGGTTTCCACATACTGCCTTGCTCGCAGCGCAATTTTATTCACGCTGCTAGGCAGTCTGGACACCATGGACCAAATTTTCCCCTGAAAAAGGGAACCAATCACAGAACGGGGAGGGAGCAGCAAGACGATGACGACACCGAAGCAGTTTGTTTATATCTATGGAATATGGATCCAACATGGCATCAGACTCGACGTTACCTTCTACCATCATGTTTATCTTGCACAAACGGTAATATTCGCTAAACGCCATCGTGTACAAATAAATGTTTGACCCATCGTCTTTTTCCTCGTCGAATTTCTGTCACTCTACATTCGTCATCTGGTATAATTGAAGCGATTGGCTATGAGCTAAGCACAGGCGCATATGATAGACATTCATAGCGCCCAATAAACGGCTCTGGGCATTCGTAAACCACGCCTCAAACACGAGAAAATGAACACGTGGTTCCCAGACCAAGTCTCAAATGTGACTTGGTCTGACGTGAGCCAGGCTAACCTATTTTACAAGTTTCCATACTTTTGTGCTGAAACTCACCACTGAGTTCTTTCGTCCTGGCCTCTATTTCCTCAAGTAAGGTCTCAGGATTGGAAGGAAATTTCTCCTCATCACCATTGTAGAACTCCAAAAACTTTTTGTAATCAGCATCTAATAAGAAACAGGTATGAATCAGCATGAATCTGAAATTCTCATCATCTTTTCTCCCCTATTGTGATGTATATCCAAATGAAGCGGCTTCTCAAATGAGAAAATATTTTTACCCTCGGTTTCACAGACAAGGCTTGAATCTAGTCCCAGACTAAAATGAATCTTTGAGCTGTTTTAACTGAAAGCAACTTGCACTGACATATCTTAAAATATGTCAATGCCATTGTTTTGTCTCAAGATAAACACCAGTAATGTTTTTTTTTTCTAAGGCACGTTTATAAAAGCTACTTAAATATCCTAACTGAACTAAGGAATAATCCTGGATTAATCTAAACCCTGTCTGTGAAACCAGACGGTAGTGCGGAAATTGATTATGTCCATCGGGATATTGATTGGATCATTGCTGTTTGTGAAATGCTGCGATCTTGTGATAGACAGGTTGCTGGAGGGGAGGGGTTATTGTCCAGCCATTGCACCAGTGCCCACGTAAAAGAAGAGAAGAAAAGAGGTGTCACTGTGAGGGGAGGGGACTTTAATGCATTTGTAAGAATATTACGAGGGCACATCGATAAAAAAAGATGTAGATGGACAGATAATTTATAAATAAGTTATAAACACAGCAATATGCCATAAAAAAATAAGAATTGTCAAATTTGATTTCATGGTGACTAACATCTTCCCCGTGTTAACTTTTGTTTGCAATGATTACCATCTTCAATTGTTCCACTTTTGGCATCCTTCTTCTTGCTTCTTTTCTTAGCAACTTTCTGGAATGGTGCAAACTCAACAATGGCAGGATATTCTTGTCCTATAACATGCAAAAAACAACAACAAAAAAAAAAAGAAAAAAAAAAAGTTTTGTAGGAAAGGTTCACCAGCATAGAGAACATCTCAGTCTGAGGCATACAATTCTATAATAATAATAATAATAATAATAATAATAATGAATTATTAGAAATCTTTACATTTAAGGTAAAATGTCGCAAAAGTTTGATTCCTAAAACGATTAGTGAGTAAATAGTGAATGCTGGAAATAAAAGCCAAACCTCGATTATCAATGAAGACGTAGCCATCAAAACGGTCTCTGAAGAGAAGTACGTCATCTTGATTTTTGAAATTCAGATATGCTCTTGCAAACAGATGAGGGAAAAGACTGCAGATAAACAAACACCTTGATCAGCCATATAATACCTTTTATTTGTGTCACTTTTCTGCTTTCTTTTATGAAATACAGCACATACAAACCTAGTATCACTTGAGAAAAACTCCAGGTAATCTAGCTCTGGAAGAGGCTGCAGTTGTTCCTCTAAGTCTTCTTTAGTTAAACTCGGAGGCAGACGTCGGATCACAATCTAAAATAATGGTAAAGTAATAATCCTAAAAATTACCAGCATATGTTCAATTCATATATTTGTATACACTGACTGTAGAACCCATACGACACATAAGTCTACGTGGTTAAGAGCGAAAGAGTTAGAAGTGTTAACATAACATGTTGGAATAATGGAATAAAATAATGTCCATCTTACTTTACATGCCAGTGTATATATGATTCTTCTCTATTAACGTTATTGTTTTGGCCAAATCCCCGCAGTGATACTGATATAGGAAACTTTGACAGGAGGATTTGCTAACTAGACAGTTCAAGCAAGCATTTTCATCTGCAACGTTTAAATCAAACAGCGCCTAACATGTAAACATATTAGGCTACTAGAAATACAGCCACATACAGACATTTATAGTATTTCAAATGAAAGCGCCTAGCTGCTTTGTTCGTAGGATATTTGTAGCAGGAATGTAGCCAGCTAGCCTGCTAACTAACTAACGTTACCTTTGTCATAGCTTCCTTCTTCTCTTTATTTGGCTTATCTGGTTTGTCGTTTTCATCACATTTTATTTCCACTTTCCTTTCTCTGGGACGCGTGTTTTCCTTGTCCTCCTTCATGATCCCTTGTCAACTTTTGCAACGATGTCTGACTTCGTTTGTTTCTTGTTGTCGTGTCTGCTATCTCTCCAGTGCTCAACTTTCCGCAGTTGTTTCTCTGTAACACCAGCAGGAGTCTCTGATTGGCTACGGCTCATGACGCAAAGAGTCGCTTCAATTTATATCTGAAATAATTGTAATATATTTTTTTTTATTATAAGCATAAGAGTATATTTCTGGAAAACTTTGTTTGATAAGGTGATCCTTTTGGTCGGGCAGTTGTTGAATTCTCAGGAGTATTTAATGACTTATGACTTTTAATTTCCCTGTATCCCCCAAAGAATGTGCCTCTATAATTGGTGCAATCTCTCCCGGTGTCTTTTCCTTATGTAGAGATATTTCATACTCTACACATGTTTCTTTATTACATCCTTCTGACACTTTCTGGTGTAAATTTTATTTATTGATTGATTGATTTATTTATTTTTTTGACAAGAAAAACAATAATAAGGCTATATGTTCTCTATTTCACCTAATAAATGTCTTATTACAAATAAGATTAAGGAAATTTTACCTTGCTAAGCACAAATTTTACCCTGCTATTTTTTTTTTTTTTAATTAATCTTGAGATTATACTTGTTAAATTTCATATTCACCAGTGTAAATTCAATCAAAAATGCATCAAAAACCTCTCTTTTTCTGTGGTGCTGAAAGAATTAGAAAACGATATAGTTGCCATTATGGAGAGTAAAAAAAAAAGCAAGGCCTTTTATTATTTTGTTTATTTGTGTTATATTGGGAATAATATATCATTCTGAGCTACGCATGTCCTAACCATAGACTGGCCATTAATCTGTAGTAGTTCTTCAGGTAAGAGCCACCATGCGGCGCTGCAGTATTGCAGGCGAGCTTCTCACACGGTTTCACACGCGGAAGTGAATTATACACTTCTCGGAAGTTGTCTATGTGACCGTCATATCGTAAGGGCAGACATTTTGGCCCATGTAAACGACAATTTTGCAAGATTTTTTGGAAAACATTAAATAAACCGTGTCCGCTTCAACAGTTTCTTTGTGTTTTTACACTCATATTTCACCACAATCATGTGGTATGAGATATTGCCCGGTTTTGCCATTATGACAGTTTGTCTGATCATTCCTGGTGTTGCAACTGCTCAAATCCAGAAGTTCACAAACGGTGGAAAGGTGAGCGATAATGATGAACAATGTTTTGTTTAGTCTTTGAGTATATGCTTTAGTTAATCTTTTAATAGTTAGAAACGTTTATCTGTACGTTTATACGTTTATCCTGACATATGACAGAAAATTCTGTATGCCCTTGTGATGTCTGCAACACTTAATCCACTTGTTCTTTAACTCATAGGAAAAGCGGATAGCACGGGCTCCCTATCACTGGTATTTGATGGAGAGGGACAAGAGAGTGTCTGGAAGTGGTGAACATTACCGACCCAAGGTTAAAAAATATATAAATAAATAAATAAAAGTATTGTGTAAATATGTATCAGTATTGGCAATATTCTCACCAAACAGGTGTTGTAATATTTTTCTGTTTATTGTTGTTTTTTCACAGGGACTTGAAAACATCAAGTGAGGAGCCACCCAGATGAAACTGAAATGTACATTTTGTCCAGCCGTCTATTAAAATTCTGTCTTTAAATTATTAATTTGCTTGCTTTTGTCATCTTTTTTTATCTTATCTTATTTGAAATAGTTTCATAAGAGTTGTTACATTGTTCTGTTTTGATGCTGGTCCACTGCGGTGTGAATAT
Organism: Scardinius erythrophthalmus; assembly: GCF_964197995.2. Lineage (NCBI taxonomy): Eukaryota > Metazoa > Chordata > Actinopteri > Cypriniformes > Leuciscidae > Scardinius > Scardinius erythrophthalmus. The sequence continues at coordinate 19,319,579 of NC_138233.1, read as the reverse complement.
ACATTTCAATATGATTGTTTTGCATGGTTTACAGTATTAGATTTATGGAACGGGATCAGATTTGATTCCTTGACCCAATTAACTTAGATTTTTAGTTATTAGTAATTGAGTCTAATTTTGATGCCAGAATTCAAGTGGCACATTAAAAACATCTAAGTAAATAACTTTTTGTCACTTCACCGGTTACTCCAGTTTAATGATAGTTAAAATAGTGCATGGTCCAATCTTTGCAGTTTTAAGAGAGCGTCTACACACATTCTGCATAATATATACTCCACTCCACAGTCTACAAAATGTGCAAAGTACTTAAAATAATTATAATTGATCGATTTAAATGCGTCTACAGAATGCTTGAAAGTATACGAAGTACATGTAATGTGCGTAAACAGGTTGTAATAAGTTTATGTGCATAAACAGGCTGTACGAAGTCCTTTGACAGCTTCAAATGGAGTATCAGTAGACAATATACAGCATGAGATGCAATAAGCAGACAAATTGTGCTGAAGTAGAAACACTTATTTTGTAAAGAGAATCATTTATGCTTTTTACATCCATTTAGAAGTCCAGTGGAGACTATAAAAATGACGATCAAGAAGCAAGCAAGCACATATTACATATTATTTTCCAAACCACAATGCTTACAGCACTCTTTGTGGCTCTTACTGTCAGATAATTGTCACTTCCAGGCCTGGAAAAGTCATAAAAATGACTATTGTGAATGTGCATTTCCAGTTAAGCTCAGCTCTACTAAAAAATATCATTGTGTGTATATCGTTATTTGTAAATGCAATCTTAGATAAAACCCATTTTTAAAAATCCTTATCCAGCAGCTCACATGAGTTATAGAAATTTATTGGTCAAATAATAATGGAAACTTTGACTTTTATTACAGGGACATTTCCCTTTGAGCAGGAGTTTGTGACCTGTACATTAACTGATCTTGAATGTAAAAATCCAGTATTTTATAGTATAGAGAGGTGGACAGTAACAAATTTCACTACAGTTGAAAGACAAATATCGTACTTTTTACTCCACAACAGTTTTGTCAAGGTCCTTGAGTTGAAAGTAGTAACGTCAGTCAGGGGATGATTTTGGTTGGAAAATAAAGTCGGTTTGACGTCAGACAGACTTTGGATTTTGGTTGGAAATAATGGTTTCTGACGTAAACCCGATTTTCATTTTCAACCACAATATGTCTGTCCAACGTTAGAGATTAATGTCAATCTGGCGTTGGATTCTGACATCAACCTGATTTTCATTTTCATGGTTGGGTTTGGTCTTCTAAATGCAAATTTTGTCATTGTTTTGGAGCACACTAGCTTATAGATAACAGTAAGGCTAACATATTCACACTTAAAGCCAAAACACTATAAATAGGGCATTGTTTGAGGGAACAGCCATTTGGGTGTCTGAAGCCATTGTAGACGTTGTTGAGTGCACTTATTCAATCTCACATCTCATTTGATATTGATATGAGGTTAGGCAGGCAGGCATAGATTCAGAGGCATAAGGTATTGTAAGTAGTACATACAACAATGTAACAACAACAATAAAACAATGCATTGACATTTACTTTTAATAAGTAGGCCTACTTTTAAAAACAAGTAACTGTACTTTTACTTAAGTAAAAATAGGTCTTTTCAACTTTTACTTGTAACGTTTATATTTTAATATTTGACCAGTAGTATCTGTACTTTTACTGAAGTATGGAAGTTGTGTACTTTGTCCATCTCTGATAGTATATACTTATGTTGCCATGTAAAATGTTTATATGGGTGGTTAATAATACTCTAAATGCACAACATACTCAACTTAAATTCAATTCTTAAGAAAATGAATAGTGTCAAAGTACAGATCTTATAAACAAAGACTATAGTTTAACTAACCTCACAAGGTTAACACAGGGCTATTTATTACTAAAAAAAAGTAAATTCACATAGTTAATGAAAGTTCCAGCATGACAGTGGATCACATGACCATTCTGTTTATTTAGATGCAAAAACACACATCACATTAAGGGCAGTGGGTAATCATTTGAGTTCTACTGGTCACAATTTATTCCTTGCTTGTAATTAAAAATAATTTTACACAACAATATTAGTTCACAAGTGTATTACACAGGATGTTCGAGCAGAGAAAAAATGATTTCAGTAAAATCTTTCTTAATCATTTTTTCTTTAGTTTAAAAAGAAAAATAAGGACAAACAAACTGAAAATATAATTCTGCAGGACAGTCTACTTCTCATCTTTGCCTTTAGTTTTTCTGTACACCATTTCTCTGAAGCTTGAAAGGATTTTGCTCTCCCTCTTTCTCCTTTCCTCTTGGTTAAAGGATGCAAGCGCTCTCTTCTCATCAGCACTATAGATCTGGTTTTCCTTTCTCAGACGCACAGCCTCCATACGCCGATGTCTGAGGGAATAGTAGCATATAAAAATGTCATCTTTTCATCTTGTCACCTATTATAAAAGTGTTATCTTTTTAAAGGTATAAACTACCATTCAAAAGTTTGGGGTCGGTAATTAAGTTGTTTAAGTTTTATTACATTTATTTGATACAAATACAGTTAAAACAGTATTATTGTGAAATATTTTTTACAATTTACAGAATACCTGTTTTCTATTGTAATATATTTTAAAATGTACTTTATTCCTGTAAAGGCAAAGCTGAGTTTTCAGCATCATTACGCCAGTCTTCAGTGTCACATGATGCTTCAGAAATCCTTCTAATGATGATGATTTGGTGCTCATGCAACAATTCTTATTATTTTCAATGTTGAAAACGGTTGCGCTGCTTCATTTTGTTTGTGTGGAAACTATGATACATTTTGTCAGGGATTTCTTTTAAATAGAAAGCTCAAAAGAACAGAATTCGTTTGAAATAGAAATGTAATGTAACATTATACATGTATGTACACTTTTGATCAATTGAATGATTCCTTGCTAAATTAAAGTATTCATTTCTTTCAAAAAACTGACCCCAAACTATTGAACGATAACGTATGTACGGAAATGCATAAAAGCTTCATACCTGCTTCCACTCATGACAAAGCCAGATTTTTCAAACTCCGCAATCTCATCACTAGTCAAGCCGATTTCACCTCTTCTCGGAATACGTTTTCCTGCTTTGACAAACTCTGCCATGGCAGCACCTTCACCTGGTAGCAAAGCGTGGCCAAAACTATGGAAAAAATGATACATTCAGGATCAAACATGATATAAAAGCAGCGACTGTTATAATTAAGCAAAAATGTGAAGGAGGAATCAAATGCTTACTCTAAAGGTTTATCATCTTGGGACAGGTGAGTGAGAGGAGCTTCAGGCCCAACAACATTTTCTCCAACACCAGTCTTCTCCACCCATGAGATTTCATTGACATCCTCCTCTTCTTCCTCTGAATGTTCACTGCTAGAGCTACTGGACTCCTTGTGATTCTTCTTCGCCTTCTTCTTCTTTGACTTCTTCCTGTGAGGACAAAATCATGCAACTGTATAAAACGATTCAAGCCTTGCTGATTCAGTACACTTACTACAAATGAAAGCACGATTCTTACTTTTTACTTTTCTTCTTTTTTTTCTTCTTTTTCATCTCTTCTGCAAAACAAGCAAGAAAACATTTCATGTAATCGTACATATCATAAGAATAACACGCTTTAGAACAAAAACGTATGCCCCAAACCTTCCGAATCACTTTCTGACTCGCTGTCCTCTGAGTGCTTCCTATTTTTCCTCTTCTTTGATTTCTTCTTCTTCTTCTTTTTCTTTTTCTTCTTTTCCTCTGTGGGCATGAAATCAGTCATTTAGATGATTTATTCAACAACAACTTCCAGGTCACGTTCAGTTAACATGCTATAATGCAAAAACGCATTGTGATTTCAAAGAATCATTTACCCTCTGAACTTGAATCAGAGCTGCTGTTCTTCACGTCCTCTTCTACAGGAGTGTGTTCGTCTGAGCTATTACAAGAGATCAGATGAAAATGTTGAAGCACATGGAGTATATGACGAATATTACTGTGAATACACTATTTTAAGGTTTTAACTAAATTCTTGCTATTGTGAAAAGGTATTAAATAACTGATGGCAGATGTGGCTAGCATGAGTGTCAAAATAAAGGCGCATTTTAAAAATGTATCTACATTTTTTTGTTGCTTTGATTCATCATATTGTCATTTGATTGATTGACACCTATAATGCTTAGTGACACGTATATTAAAACAGTATAGACAGTGAGCAATGACATATGTGGTATTCAGTATGTACTCACTCAGGTTCTCTGACTCTTGGAGAATATCCCCAGACCTCAGGACATCCCAGTTCACCAATTCTCTCGCGTTCCTGCAGACGCCTTGATAGAGAAAACAGAAGGAGAATAAATGCCACCGCCTTTGTATGTTACTACAAACAATTTCTTGCACAAGAATAGAGAACATATGTGTCTAACCTTGCGATGAAGGCGTCTTGTCTCTGTCGTTGGACATCATCTCTCTTATCATAGTAATCAGATCTTGATCCAGCACCGTGTTCTCTGTCTCTCTGATCTGACCAATTTATCCGATCTCTTTCCCTTGACCTCGAGCGACTGCGAGAACCGCCAAATCGAAACCGGTTTCTGTTCCTGTCTTTATCGATGTATCGCGATTTGTGGTCGTCTTCGTGGTCGTGTCTGTGGTTCTTCAGCCCTCGGTTCTCCGGGGAGCGGCTGTTGGAGCGGCTGTCTCGGCGTCTCTTCGGGCTCACGGGGCCTGAATATTTTACGTCCAGCTCGGGCATTACTTTAATCTGTCTTATTAACTTTAACGTGTTAATTTAAGTTTTACTTTCTTATATAATGTTAGGTCAAAAACGTCGTGTTAATTACATTTTGTTGTAATGTCGCAGTTCACCAAGAACTAGCAAAGCTATTCTCGCTAACGTAAATCCGCGAACAGCGATTTCAAGTTCTTTAACTACTGAGGCAAAAAAATGAAATTTATATAAAGTATGGTTGTGTTGAGACTCACCACGAAACCTGTGAATAACTTAAACGCGGGCCATAGGAACAAAATTGCGTCGTTGCTTGTGTTTACGTTTCCGTTACGCTAAATTCTTCTATCATGAAGAATTGTGAGAAGACACACGCAATATCGCCCCCTGGAGACCTGGAAGGTGCGCATCTGGACAAAATGGCACTCCAATCTGTTCCTGGGAAATGCCCCATGGGAAATGCATGTTGATTTAATAATTTGTCCTTACAAGTATTACTATGACAGATATATCTGGGTTACCTTATAGCGTATTTGACAGGATGGAAGCTTTGCTACATGTGAAAAAAGATTTATTTCGTGGAAAAAAAATGAACAGACCTGTGTGTTCTCCATATTTTTATTCAAAATTGCATTTATTTATTTATTTATTTATTTTTGAAGCACCTGGCAGCAGTGTCTGAACGTTTATCTATGCTGTTTTATTCTGTTCACTGAGAATTTTAGTTTGAATACAATTATTTTAATATAAGAACAAGGTTTTTGAAACCAACACAAAACTGCTGCTATAGATCAAGCCAAAATGGGGGTCAACCTTGAACAAATTGCAACAGAAGCAAACTCAAGTGATTTTGTATACTCAATATGTCCTGAGTAAGGGGGGAAAAGCCCTGAAGAGTTAAGGTCTGAATGGAACCCATTTAGGCTACCCATGAGCATTAATACATAGAGGCAGGACTTTAGAAACCAGCCTTTACTAATTATTATTGCAGAGATGGGGTTTGGGGCTGGGTCCGTGGGACTGTTTCTGGGGGACGAGTCTGAGGCAAGAACAGGAGACAAGGGTAAGGAGAATGCAGAAGACAAAAGGTACTAAGCAAAATAAAAAGTGAACCCCCAGAAACAGTCCCACGGACCCAGCCCAAACCCCATCTCTGCAATAATAATTAGTAAAGGCTGGTTTCTTTCTGCCTCTATGTATTAATGCTCATGGGTAGCCTAAATGGGTTCCATTCATACCTTAACATTAAGTATTTTACTGTTATGTGTCAACAATATTCAAAAAGACATTTTCACCTGGCAAGACCCAATGTTTAGACCTGTTGTGGTATTTATGCAAATTAGCACATACATAATTAGATTATGCACCGTTTGTCCATGTTAACAAACCATTTAAAAAAACTTGTAATACATTTTTTTGTTTGTCTTGATGCAAGTAATCAACTCAGTAATTTTCATGGTGATATCTAAAGGTTAAAATTGTTACCCTATATTCACGTAAGAAAAATAATGAATAGGCGTATGAATAGGCTATATTTGGGTCTTTTTTGAAACTTTACCCTAATGGGATTCTTCGGGGCTCTTTTTTCTTTACTCAGGACATATTGAGGATACAAAATCAGTTCAGTTTGCTTCTGTTGCAATTTTTGTCAACTTTTTTTCATAAAATGACTGGCCTAAATAAGCATGTTTGTGATTTGGACTTTTGACTCAAAAGCTGATAGTTACTGAGAGATATACTCTGAGATTGTTAATAGGCCTACTGTAATAAAACGTTTACACACTATATAAGCCTATTGTGGGCTATACTTTATTGTCAATAAAGAATTTGGTAGCTTTTTAGTATTATATATATATATAATAATATTATTATTTGATTATTATGATTATGTTATATAGTACCTTACTCAAAACCGAAAATATAAACATACTTGGTTATTTTGTTTACAAAATGAGACTAGTAAAAAACTCTTGTATTACACTAACCTGAAAAATTATATGGAAAACAACAATGTAAAATCCCTAAAGCTTTTCAAATGGAGTTTTCCCTATTTTGCATATATTCTTAATCTTTCTTCGCTATATTATTGCATCATGTATTTGTTCTCTTGTCTCATTAACATTCATCACGCGTATGTTGTGGCAGACTGTCGCGCGCGACTCCTGTCGGCTGGTAGAGGCGATAGCGCGAGACTCGTTCATCTCACACAAGGAACTCGAGCTCCGTTGTGTTGTCCACGGCAACCGACTCTGTCATTATTGTTTCTCAGCAAAGGGAATCGTGGATTTTAACTGGTCGCTTTTGCAGGTATATGATTTTAAGAATTTAATCCCGAGATTGTGGTAGATTAAAACTTTAATTCATCTTTTTTTAGTTACATACGCGTTGTTCTGCATCATATAGACAGATAGGCCGCGCGCTGCCGCCAAACCAGGAAGGAGGGTTGCATTGAGCCATTTGTTTTTGTTTTCACACTGACCGCTGCCCACCGGTGTCCTAACAGTTCTGAGTGCTATCATCAAAAAGCTGTGGGCTCACAGGAACAATATTTAGTTTAATCACGTCAAACTAGTCAAAGGCATTAGTTTCATATTACTTTTCAAGCCGCATGTCTTTATGCTTGTCTTTTGTTGCTGTACAATTAGCCAGCTAGCGTGCCTTCGATTCTCGTGCTTTTGCAGATTCCATATTATGCTGCCGTGAATTTAGAAACAAAATATAGTTTTATCGAACTTTTAAAGTATGTTTATAACGACATAACAATATGAGAAAAAAGAATATATGAAAATATGATTTATTTTCCATTGCCAGACAGCTGAAATGTGTCTAAGAGTATATCTCTTGCATACTTGACAGCACTATGTAGAATGCTTTGCATAGTTCATTTAATTACATTTTAAGATGGTTTATAATAGATTTAATTTGTTATTAATACTAATCTTTTCAAAATGTCAAATTAAAGTACATAAAATTGTATTATACCCTTTTCCTCACAGGCATGTCGAAACTAAAGCTAATATCTGCCGCGGACACTCAGTATCCAGCATCACTGTTGAAGTCCATCAATGATGAGCGACACAGTGGTTTATTCTGTGACATCACCATAATCGTGCAAGACCGCAAGTTCAAGGCACACAAATGTGTGCTGTCTGCCTCGAGTACCTATTTCCGCCAACTTCTCTCCGTTGCTGGAACAGTTGTAGAGCTGAACTTCATCAAGGCAGACATATTCGATGTGATTTTGAACTACATGTACACTTCAAAAATCTACAGGGTTCGATCTGACAGACTTGAGGATCTCATCAGCGCTGGTAACGCTTTAGGCGTGGCGTTCATAGCCAATTTAGGAACGCCTCTCGCACAAGTCAAGGGATTACCCGGCCTGTCTAAAGAAAGTGACAACAACTGTGTCAATTCCTCTGAGAAAAATGAGACTGGAGCCGAGAATATGCCTATTATTACTGAGACTTTCTCACTGTCTGCTGAAGAGTTCAACATGGCAGGTGGTAATGCAGAAAAGGAAATGGACTCGGACGATGATGTTCTTTTTGTCTCAAAAACAGAGGCCCCGCAAGCTCAAAAGTCCAAGATATCCCATGTTAATGACACAGAAGGAGGACCAGAGGCTAAAAAACAAAAAGCCACAAACGAGGAAGGAATTGCCTCTAAAGATTTAACAGCCCAAGTTGGTAATGACAAGCTTCCTTCTGAAAAAAACACATCTCTTCAAAATAACCTTGATCACCAACCAGATGTTGTCCTTCTCTCGAACCCAGAAACCAGTAGCAGCATTCTCACTTCACCAGTAAAAACGAGCTCACACAGTGAGCCCACAACCCCATCTTGCGTGAAAAGCCTCTCTTCAGACGCTCATAGCACCTCGCTGCCTCTAGACAACAACGAAATACTTGGTGTCCAAAAGAAAAAGGTCCTTCTAGAGCTATCGCCCGATCATCCCGGAAAAATCAGACTGTCGGATGTAAGGCCGACATACAGCACCAATAATGGACCAAAACCTGCAATAAACATGGTCCCAGTAGTGTCGGCGAAAAAGACGATAACGTTAGACAAAGCCTCGGAAATCGATTCGCTATCGCCGGGTTGTAAAGTATATGCCAACATTGGTGAAAACACCTACGACATCGTTCCAGTAAAAGAGGATGCCGGGGAGGGAGTGGCTCCCGGTAGGAAATCGCAAATGCCACACGATTCTCCCGACATGACCAATAACTCGCCTCAAAGAAAGAAAAAATCAAAGCTGGATCAGGAGGATCACTATGAACTTATCATGGATGGAAAGACCTTTTATGTGTGCATTGTGTGCAAGCGTCCTTATGTGTGCCTGACGAGCCTCAGGCGGCACTTTAACACTCACTCGTGGGAACGAAAGTATCCGTGCCATTACTGCAGCAAGGTTTTTGCCCTGGCCGAGTACAGAACCAAACATGAAATCACGCACACGGGCGAAAGACGATACCAGTGTTTACTGTGTAGTGAAATGTTCCTCAATTATCAGATTTTGTCCACCCACTGCAAGCAAATGCACAACCAAGATCCTTCGGGAAGGAAAGAGAAAGATGACTCTTGCAACAACTTGTATCGTCTGTTGCCTTGTAAAACGTTGCAGTTCAAACCATATTCCTTTGTGTCCGAGGAGTCGGGGGGGATTCCGGTGATCAATGAAGATGGGATTGTCCAACATGTAAACCCTGACAAAGAGCACTTTACCAACCAGCCACTTCCATCTAGCCAAAGCAAAGCACTGAGCTGGGATGACATCTTTGTAGAATCCGAAGCACAAAACAGACCAATGGCTCACGTTCGACCAGGACCACGGCCCGTCGACCAAATAAATGCCGAAACGAACGAATTTGAGTTTGTTATACCAGAGACGTACTGAGCATGCTTGTTCACTCCTCTGGCTTAGGTGCCTTGTTCATTTGTTCGTGTTTAAGTTTGAGGTGCAGGTGATCTTGGTTCTCTGGAAACTCAACTCCAGTATCCATCAACTGAGGAAAATTGTTTCAAGGTGCTTTAATGTATATTTAGAATCATTTGCTACTTAGCACTGGATCACAGTTCAGTTTCACAGTCCATTATTGAATCGTAATAATTCTTCGTCAGGTAGATAATACAAATTTTATGTACAGCTACATTAGATCTGTGTAGAGCTGACCTGTTCCCTTTTATGTTCTGGACAGTACAACCATGTTGGATAAAATTAGTAGGGTTCAAGTACAGACTGTTGCAATTTATTACAGTTATTATTTTCTTACAGTTACGTAACTTTAATGTGTAAATTCTTTTTGTGTTTCATAAATCATAATTCCAAAATCAAATGTAACAGTGAAATCATCGTCACACTAAATTATTCGGTAACACTTTATTTTAAGGTGATGTAGTTACATGTTTCTACATGTACTTACTATAGTAATAACAGTATTTATGCATAATTACAAGTAACTAACCCTAAACCAAGCCCTAACCCTATTATTACTCAGTACTTATTTGAGTAAGTACAATTTAGTACAATGTAACTTCGTCACCTTAAAATAAAGTGTATCCAATTATTCCTTTCATTTTCGGTTTCATTTGAAAGAGACGCTAACATTGTTTAAATTTTCTTGTCGGCTTCTTATTGTAGTTTTTATATAATTGTTTGGTATTAGATAGATCAGTGTTAATGGCAGGTTCTGGTCCTGCAGTGAGAAATGGTTTGAATGTTTGTATTTATAGTTTTTGGTTGATTGTCAACAGTTTTTAAGAAGGATGGAGTAAATACATGAAATGTTTATGTCATCTGTCCATTAATTATGTTTTGAGGTTGTTTATTTATATTACATTATGAACATTGGGACCTGACTAGAGAAGTCTAGAGAAACAAGATACTGAAATGACCAGGGTATAAAGGGTAATGTTGGTGGTAATACAAAGGACCTCTCTTTTTCAGTTGAATATTTTGTATATACATATATATCATTTTTATGATTATTTTTTCAGCATAGTTTTATAATTATTTAGCTTTGTGGGCTGTGAGAAGAATCTGTGAAGACAAAGAGATTCCTTCAGTCAGAACTAGTGCTCTAACACCATAATCATGTATGGTACATAATAGTACTAAAGGCCTTCATTTTAACAGTTTCTTCTCTTTTGTAAACTATTTATTATTAGGTCTTAGTGTGATAGAATGAAATAAAACTTTGAAGAACATACACATGTATTTCTTTTATTTATAAGAGCATCGTGAAATTGATTAGTATTTTCCAGTATGATAACCACCACCAGTCACTGATATAAGCATTCCTGCCATTCTATTATCAGAGTGGATCTTGTCGACGATCACAAAGCACTAGTTCATGATTATAACCTGTTATGTGCAGGTTCCAGGATAAAATGGATTCAATGGTCAAATGCCGGTGGACATATTTGGAAATGCATGTGTGATAAGAAGCAAAAAAAAAAAAAAATCTATTCCAGCTGAACTATCAGTCTTTCATTTTAAGATTTTAACATCAAAGGTAAACAATGCTATCATATAACATGAACAATTGAGGCAAAGATCTTACTTTATAGCATGTGGCTGTAGAATAATCACCAGTTGCACTTAAACATCAACCAGTCATAAAATAGTTGAGTTTGTCGTAATATCTCTACTCACTTCAGTAAAGGACAAAGCTATTGATATAAATCAAGCACATCAAGTACAATGTATTGAACTGACACTCACAGTGAACACAAACGGATAAAAAGGAGAACACTATAAGTCTTACGACTCAATTACGAGAAGGCGGTTCGATTGTTCGGTTTATCTACAACATGTACAGCATTGCACACAGAGACACTGATATCATATTTGCAATGTGAAGAGACTTGTTGTAGTTTAGATCCATGTACATTTATACAATGGTAACTCCTTTTTTACATTCGGTAAGTCCTGTCATTTCTAGACAGAAACGACGGCAGCACAAAAGTGGCAGATAGGTACAGATTTCGAAAGTCCTCCTATTCTTGTAAGAGCTTATTAAAGGATATTGTTGTGATGAAAGATTATTTGAATTTGTGACATGATTGTGTACTTGACATAATGGAATAGAAACACCACATATTACAGGTTCGATCTTTGATCCTAATGAAGCACTCAGGACAAAAAAAATAAGATTCAGCCTAAAAATATGTTCTATACAATCTAGCTGCCTGAAACAGTTACAAATAACTCAAGTAATTACGTAGAACTGTGTGAATACAGTAAATTCTGAAGACAATAAAGTGCAAATCAATTGCAAGATAAGATACGAGACTCATCCTCGTGCTGAGGGAGCAGAGGCGAGGCAAAACACTTCGGGCCACTTAGGAAGGGAGAAGTTCACATTATGGACTTACTCAGAGGAATCACATGTAGGAGACCCACAGAGGTTACTTTTAAGAGGAAGAGGCTGCGAACCAGGTGAAGCTGTACCGGAAGCGGACACACATTTTAAGGCTTATCTGTGAACAGTCTTGATCTCATAGTCAGGCTAGTTGTTATAGTCCTCCTGGATTGAGGCTATATAACATGAATATTTTACACATCAGGTTTGTTGACTTGAGCGAATCTTGTAGGGGTTTAATGTTGCATATTACAATTGCTGTTTTGGTGATGAATGCCTGTGGTTAATGCTGTAGTCTCTCTATACTTAACCTGCCGCACAGGTGAGCCTCTTCTGCAAAGGTTGTTCATTCTGAACAATGATTGTTCAATGAGGTGGTACACTAATATCCCAAAATACCCAATGCCAGTTCTCTCTTGGCAGAAAAATGTCTTCCTCAGACTGGTCCCTTAGGGGCTGTATGGCGGGGGCTTCTCATCAGGTGGGTAATAAGGAGGAGAATAACGAGGTGGGATCATATTTGGCCATATGTGACTGGCTCCAGACTGGGAATCATCAGACAGACCTGAAGAGTCAGGAAACAAGCTGGCACCCTGTAAAGACACATTAGCAGATGACATGTTCTTAGCATACACACTCAAAACATATAAAAGTAAAATCTATAAGTCAACTGTAAAAAACGATCCAGCCTCTTCAGAAAATTTGGACTAAACCGCTCAATTCATATGAATTAATTTTACGATCTCTTTATGAACTTTTTGAAGTTTCAAACTGGTAGTTGCGTAGCTGTCAACGGAGGGAGAAAGCTCTCAGCTTCCATCAAAAACATCTATGTGTTCCGAAGATGAACAAAAGTCTTGCAGGTTTGGAACATCATGAGGGTGAGTAAATTATGACATTTTTTTTTCATTTTTTTAATTATTTGCACTAAGGTCACTAATTAAACTTGGTAACTGACAGGCATAATAAATAAAATTATATACTGTATATATATGTGCCCACTAAAGCATGAAACACAGCGTGGGCTGACAGCTCAAAGTGAATGCGATTACCTGAAGGTCATAGGCAGTGTATGGAGGTAAGCAGGGGGCAGTGTTGTAAAAAGAGTTGTTGGAGGTGGTGGGGCCAGGAGTCTCTCGGGGTGGAGGAATAGGGAGAGGTTCTGGCTCACAGGAATCTGGTGCTGCTGGCATCTTCATTAAACAGAGGCTCAATTTATGTCACAGGTTCTCAGAAATCATACAAAATGCAATACTATATGGACAAAAGTATTAGGACACCTGACCATTACACCTACAGTGACTTTAATGGCATTGCATTCTAAATACATTGACATTAATATAGAGTTGATCCCCCTTTGCGGCTCTTACAGCTTTCACTCTACTGGGAAGGCTTTCCACAAGATTTTCGAGTGTTTCTGTAGGAAACGTTTGCCAATTCATCCAGTAGAGCATTTGTGAGGTAAGGTATTGATGTTGGACTAGAAGGCCTAGCTCGCAATCTCCGTTCCAGTTCATCCCAAAGGTGTTAGATGGGGTTAAGGTCAGGGCTCTGTGCGTGCCAGTCAAGTTGTTTTACACCAAACTCCAACCATGTCTTTATGGACCTTGCTTTATGCACTGGGGCAAAGTCATGCTGGGGTAGACAAGAGCCTTCCCACAAAGCTGGAAGCATTGTGCAAAAAGTCTTGGTATTCAGAAGCAATAAGATTTCCCTTTAGTGGAAGTAAGCAGCCTAGCCAAACCCCTGAAAACAGCTAATATCTCTCCTCCACCAATCTTTACAGTTGGCATAACGCAGTCAGGAAGATAGCCTTCTCCTGGCACCCACCAAACTCAAACTCTCTCATCAAACTGCCAAACGGAGAAGCGTGATCAGTCACTCCACAGAACATGTCTCCACTGCTCTAGAGTCCAGTGGTGGCGTGCTTTACACAACTCCATCTGACGCTTGGCATTGTACTTGGTGATGCGAGGCTTGCATGCAGCCGCTCAGCCACGGAAAGCCATAATAATTAAGATTTGTGTTCCAATACTTTTGACAATATAGTGTATGTAAGTTGTTTGCACTGCATTTCAATCTTACCATATCCTTGAAGCCCCCCAGCACTGCGGCAGTGATGATGCCCAGAAACAGAGCTACGATGTTGAGGATAGTTGCAGACCACAGCAGGTGGTAAAGGTGCACAACATCCTGGCAGCTCTGCACCTCTGTGTACTCATGGTACCCTCCTCGCAGTTCCACACGACTGAGATGGCGAGGAGAAGAAACATTATTATAACAAGACATTCATGAAATAAATAAGACATATATGGTGAGAGGCAGAGCAACAAAAGAGGTAAAGCATGACAGAACAGTGACTCATGCAAAAGAATAGAACAAAACCATCTGCATACCAGTGCACATCACTCTTAAGAAGAGCATGAAATGGATAAATATATCCAATCTTCTTATTTAATCTCACTGTCATCAAAGACTCTTTACATGTAAACCTAAAGTATTGCTGTCTCTCCTCACCTGTGAAACAGGAACCAGAGAACACTGAATCTTAGTTCCTTTCATTTCATCAGTAAAGTAACTGTACATAAAGTACAGCCACTGTATGCAGCCACACTTAGTACTTTAACAACAACAAATAATGGGCTGTCAATGTCACTGAGGGGCTAAAAGTGGAAAGACCTACTTCCAAATCATGGAGGATTTCCTAAATTTTTTCAAAACATCTTTATTCTGAAGTCCCATAAGAGGATGCTCTCTGAAACATAAATAAACACAAATGTTCTTTCGAACAGAGCTGAATTTCAGGGATAGAAGCACACACCATACAAGCAAATATAAACCAGATCTTAACCAAGGTAAAACAAAGCATAGTAGTTATTTTTTAATAAATCCGCTTGTTTGGAGAAAATATTCTAGGAGGGATGTATCCAAATGGGACTCGCTCACACACACATACTTGCCACAGTTGTAAAGGTCGCAGCAGTAGCAGGTGTTGCTCTTCACACGCAGGTTACAGGAGACCCGAGATGCAGTTTGACAGTGGACCTGCAAGACAGATGTGTTTTCTAAATGGGATCCCACTATACTAGTACATAACCCTCATTCAGATGCTTGTAAGTTGGTGAAAGCACTTCTCTCAGGTTGGCGACTCACATCCAAATCAAACGCAGTCCCACTGGAGTAATATTCACATCGGCCAGCGTATACAGGTCTGAGGTCCTTTGAAACAACAACATCAGTATGCCATGACAGAGCTTTCACTGCAATGTTTATCTGAAGAAATGCATTTTACAATAAAATGGTGTGGAAGCACTTACTATATGTCTTGCAGCAAAGACGCCATCCACTATAGCACAACAGAAGGCTGCCACCACACCGAAGCTGATGAAGACAATGGAGGCCACCAGCTGTAAGCAGAACATCAATGTCAACCCATTCACCTGCTGTAGTAGCTCAAAGCACGTGCATTCACACCTGGGCACTACTATCTACGATTTTCTTATACTGTAGATACATATTAAAGTGGTTTGTCTAAGATCTTGTAGATGCGCATATTATGGGACAAAGAGAGGGTCTGCTTGGATTTTTCCTTAGTGCCACTTAACTTCACTGATTTATCTGCCTTTTCACAACCAGACATTTAGATACCAATCACACAATTCTGCCTGTAATCTAGAGCACTTTGCAGAGGCGAGGATTTGTATAATACAGGACAATTTAACACATTTAATTGCCCATATCTGATCAATGAATGATGCCATTTTGAGTGTTATTCTTCATATAATCTAATATAAATCAATCCATCTTAAAATAATGAATTCTCTCCTAGAAAGAAATTTTAGCCTATAATTAAAACTTTTGTTTCAAATAAATTAACTTTCTATTAATCAAATAATCCTGAGAAAATTGTATCACTATTTAAACAAAAATATTAATTGTTTTCAACATTGACAATAATAAGAAATGTTTCTTGAGCATCAAATAGGGATATTAGAATGATTTCTGAAGGATCATGTGACTCTGAAGACTGAAAATTCAGCTTTGCCATCACAAGAATAGATTACATTTGAAAGTTTTATAAAATAGAAAACAGTTATTTTAAATTGTAATAATGTTGCACAATTGTACTTTATTTTTGATCAAATACATTCAGCTTTGGTGTGCATGAGACTTGGTCACAAGAGATTATTTATATTGGAATTATACAATTTATGTTATCATTGTAACAATATGAGTGAAAAGTTGAATAAAAAATAATTATACATCTCATAATGTCTTAGCATTTGGTTTGTCTCCCTTTTGCTTTAATGACAGCAGCATGAACTCCACAAGCCTGGGTAAAACCTGATGATCATGTTCTCCAGCATGATTTGAAAATGATCTAAAGAACATCTTGTGCTTTAAAGGAAACAAGAACATCTGACCGTCTGTAGAAAATGATTTGACATGCTCAATTCTACAAATTTGCTTATTTGATTAGAGACCTAGAAATAGTACAGAAACACCACGTTCAAAAACCAAAGATTGTTTATATTCAGCAGTAATTATTCCTGTGTGTCTATGACCTGGCCAGCCATGCCATCCTCATGCATTCTTTATTTGGATTGTGGCACCAACGATTCCCTCTGCACTGCAATGGCTTTTGAACATTCCTGCCTGGACATCCATCCCACTCCCCTTACACTGAGCTATTTCTGGGTGCATCTCACCACAAGGCCTGCAACATGCCCTGCTATTCGAGCTCAAAACCATGCGCCCTTTCTGCCATTATGACACGACTAAAAACAAGCTGTTTGTGTGGGCATTTGGTTAAAAATGTCAATTGGATGATGGAATGCACAAGCACAAAATCCAATATAAGCAGTGTAATGAAAGACTCCTTACCATCTGCCTCTTATTCTCTATCAAATGGGCACCAATGATTCCCAGAAAGGACCCGAAGCCGAGCTGAAAATATCACAGGGTGAAACTCTGTCACGATGCAAGTCTATGTAAAATATGAACCTATTTCAATGTTTTAAAGGTAGATGACCTCACTCAATTACGCTCCCACATTCAATCTCCCATTGCCACAAAGCCTTTTATCTTTCTCCAAGCAGTAGTTAATTTTATGGTGTGTTCAATTGCCAAGTTAAGAGCTATATATGCAATCTGGCCACGTTACTTGCATATAGTATTTCAAAACAGTCAGTCCCTGTGGAATACCAGGAAAACACCTGTTACATGTACAAAACATTCTGTAGTATTAGTTAAGCTTGCATGTTTCTCCAAGAGTGTAGAACATAATGATACTTGCTGTTGAATAATAAATTGATGAGTTCACTCAATTCAACCTTACAGTAATGAGGTAATGGCCAACAGTCACCATAATGGTGGGCCAAGTGGAAAATAATTAAACATGAGGCCTTTTCCTCCCCAAAGTGCTTTACATCACAAACTCATTTATAGACCAATAGGATGGTTTGCAGTCTGTTCAGCACACGGCTATGAACATTAGCAACATACTCACAATGACTCCCGGATAGTAACCACCAACAGTGATGTTTTGTGTCCTGGTGGTAGCAGCCAGACCAAAGACCAGGATGAGTATGGAGACAATTAGGAGCAACACTGTTACTATGATGGACTTTCTTTTCCTCCTCTTAAATGATCCTGAAAAAGACAATGGAGTTGGAAGATGCTACAGCACAACACGCCCTTCCCTTAGGCAACATTTTGTTACTCATTGTCTTATTTTAGGCACGTTTGTTTTGGGGTAATGCAAAGCAAAGAAATCAGTGTATATGACCTCTTGTATGTCTATAGTATCTACAGCTGCAAAGGCACCCAGAAACCCAGATAAATATGTTAAGTAATATGAGGGTTTTCTATCACTAAACAAAAGACATTTTAACTAGGTCGCATGCAAATAATATTCCACATATGTTTGTGTATTTTCATTAACATTATCAATAAATGTTCTATCGACATTCTTTGAGGACATCCGAGACACGTACACGTATGAATGTAGGTTACGGGACGCTTTCTCTGTGGTGCAAGCCTGTTCTAATAATTACTAGTATGAATAAACGTAGCTAATCCAATTTAAACGAAAATACAAGCATGGATTGTGCTTCGTGAGACCATAATGGTCTGTAGACGCAGTGAATGCCATTGACCTTGTACTTACCCATCGCATCAGAGATAGGTATACCGCTGCCTTGCGCATTCAGCCCCGCTGGCATTGTAACGTCAGGGTCTGCAGCATTAGCTGCAGTAATTACTTCAAGTCAAAAACAAGAACGTAGCCAATGAGACAATGATGCCTTCCCTCTGAGTTAATGACTGGAAACTATTTTCTTGCCGTGGCATTCTCTGACACCATGCGTCGCTTTTCTTGCCGCTCTTCTCTCATCAGCATCTAGGTCTGTTGTTCTTGAATCTACTGCCCTCATCCCTTCAGCAGAACGCCGCACGGAGCACAGCACTGCGCATGCGCAAGGCAGAACCCCTCGCTGTTCGAGTAGGGCAGGAGCAGTAGTGATTGGGAGTGCGGCTCATGTTGATTCGGTTCTTTCGAACAGTCCGTTTCAGATAACTGGTTCAAAAAATAGATTCAGAGGTTCTTTACGCCATGTCGTGGTCACTGGCATTCATAACACGCTTTTAAGTTTCCAGCGAAGTCAGGCATGAATTTCTGTTTGTAATAATTTCATGTTTCTTATCAATAATTGCAGCCACGATTCACCTAATAAAAACTCACAAAGTCTTTCAGAACGTAAATATAATTTGCACTCACAATAAACAATATCAATGTACGTATATCTTGGGAATGTTTGAATAAAATGCTATTTACCAATAATAATACAAATATTTTGTATAGCCTAATAAAACTGTAAAAAAAAAAAATTAAAAAAAGAAGATATTTCAGCCTTATCAGAAAATCTCATGATTCACTTTTAAATGCTCTTATATCTCACTCATCGGCATTTCATAAACACTTTGACTTTGAAAAACTATTTCCCCTGCAACAATACAAAAACAAATCAGAGGTGGACAAAGTAGGCCTACACAAGGCTACTTGAGTGAAAGTACAGATACTGGTCAAATATTACTCTGTTACAAGTAAAAGTTGTAAAGACCCATTTTTACTAAGTAAAAGTACAGAAGTAGCCTACTTGTTTTCAAAAGTATAGGCCTATCCTTAAGTCAATGCATTGTTTTATTATTGTTGCATTGTTGTATGTAATATTTACAGTAGGCTACCTTATGCCTCTGAATCTATGCCTACCTAACCTCAAATCAATGTCAAATTTATTTCTAGAACACAGTTCTAGTAGTGGGATTGAATGTGAGATTGAATAAGTGCACTCGAATAACGTCCACAATGGTTTCGGACACCCAAATGGCTGTTCCCAAATAGTGCATGCCCTATTTATAGTTTTTTGGCTTTTAGTATGAATATGTTAGCCTTACTGTTATCTATAAGCTAGTGTGCTCCAAAACAATGACAAAATTTGCATTTAGAAGACCAAACCCAACCATGAAAATTAAAATCAGGTTGATGTCAGAATCCAACGCCAGATTGACATTAATCTCCAACGTTGGACAGACGTATTGTGGTTGAAAAGGAAAATCGTGTTTACGTCAAACACCAACATCAAGCGGGTTCTGAGGTCAATCCTTATTTTCATCAAACTTTATTTTCCAAAATCCAACGTCTGTCCGACATTGGATGTTGACGTCAATCTGACGTCGGGTTCTGATGTTTTCATTTCAAACCAAAATGCAACCAAAATCATCCCCTGACTGACATTACTGCTTTCTACTCACGGACCTTGACAGAATTGTAGAGTAAAAAGTACGATATTTGTCTTTCAAATGTAGTGAAGTTAAAGTAAAAACTTGTCATAAAAAATAATACTCAAGTAAAGTACAGATACTCAAAAAGTGTACTTCAGTATAGTACTCAAGTAAATGTACTTTGTTACATGTCCACCTCTCCAAATAGGCCTAGGTCTACTTAGCATGCAAAGAAAAGCAGGCTACAGACTAAGCTACATGAAAATACTTTAAGAACATTCAATAGGCCTATAATATATAGAACAATAATTTTGTGCAGCTATAGCTTTCTTGACTATTTTGAAAGTCTCCTCCTGAACCTGAATCAATATATCAAAGTAATGAAAGTGCGCCATCAACTGGTCTTGTGGACAAACACAAATAAGTTTAAAAATACAAATGAAAGTTTCTGAGGGGTTTTACAATAAGTTCTGAATACGTTTTTTTATAGGCCTTGGCTATAGGCTATTTAATTTTAGAAACCCGAATTCGTTGCAGATCTGCTGCATTTTTTGTTTATTTTACTGTCGCTTGACATAGGCCTACAAATTGTTCATATTAATAGTTGTATCTCTCACACACACACACTCGCATGAATAAATTATAGTCTGTTGAGGTGATGCAGATTTCAAAACGTGTGGAATTAAACACTGCGCCATATTTAAGTGATTTCAGTTTCATGGGGCTTGCTTATTTAGCCTACTATACTTGTTAGGCCTACCGAGTAACGTAAAATACATAGGCCAATAGTTGTATTTAAGTAAATGGAATTGAATGGAAGCTTCGATCACCCTTAATTTTTTACACAAGCAAGCACTATAGGCCTGCTTGTTTCTGTAATGAAATAAAACGCGGCGACATTAATATAGCCTATTAATCTCTGTTCTTCCAGCTTAGTTTTGTCACAAAGTAAATGACTGCATTTGCTCGTTTCAGTCCTTGATGGTCTTTCTTTGAATGACCTGCTCTCCACAGAAGAAGCAGAAAGAACCAGACAAGACCGAATTTTCCATGACGCGAGTTCTTTTGAGGTTTAAAAAAATCAGCGGGTTTAGGGAGCGCAACGTGATCTGTGTACAGATATTAAGCTTGATGACAACTTTCTGAATTTATTACGCTTTTGACGCCAACACAAGACCAAAGCGGATCCATATTTCACAATTTTGCGTTTGTCTCCTTAATGCGCGCGAATAGCTCATCTTTCTCCAGTTTAAACAGCCCAGCGAGTCAATGGGGGATTGTTTAGTGAAGTGCCCTGCATATTAAACCTCAGTGTTCTAATGTAGACTAGTTGCTGATGCAGTAGCCTACTTAGTGATTGACAACGGCAAATGCAGAACAGAACAGAAACTTATAAAGCTGTGGGTCTTTGCATAGAGCTTGTTTCAGTAGACAATGAGACTATGCGGTGTGCGTGTGCAGAATTCCACACAACACCAAACGAAGCTTCTGCCAAAAAACTCCACTTTGTATCCCACCCCCACTTTCGCTGTCCAGCTCAACTCCATTCACTATGATGCTCGACTCCTAGCGAGAAGCTCCTCCACACCCGACATCCGTTGTAAGGGGAAAACTCCAATGAAATTCACGACCAGTTCTTGACCAGAATTAACGTTTGTTCAGCCAGCGTAAAGTGAACTTGAAGACATCACACCAGTGCCTTCATCAAGAAGTTATTTTGGGGGGCACTTTGAGCATTAATGTTTTCCTTCCCCCCCTTTTCTTTCCTGAAGACATCGAAATATTATATTATCTTCACTTAAAAGAAGAAGAAGAAGAAGAAATAAGATTGAGCAATTATTTGACTAACTTTGGACGGCTGCAAACTTAATTCGTGGACTGAAATCTCTCAGTAAATCGCTTGGACCGCTCGTATATGTGATTGGTTTAACAAGTACCTTTATTCTTCAGTGAGAGATCATGGAGCGCGACTCTACCGCGGGAGGGGCGGAGGACCTGCTCCTGGAGGACAAAGTTTCAAAACTGGCAAGTGACCATAACCACAATGCATCAGAGTAATGTGGTTACTTTTGATTAGGGATGAGGGCATTGCAATGACCATATCTTGCTGGATTTAGTGCTCTATAGACTACAGTATAAACATTATAGAACCTAGATAACGCGGTTTTGTAGGTCATTTTCTTTTGTATCATTTTTAAAATTCACTTTTGGTACAGAAGGAGTGTCATCAAAAGCGTTTCACCTGTTCATAACTATTTTGGTAAATTTACACTGGCAAATATTCATCATTAGTAGCCTATACTATTGATATATTGTAGTGGAGGCACTTGAAATACCACTGGTACCTTAAAGGGATAGCTCACTTTTTTTTTTTTTTTTATTCTGTCATCATTTACTCATCCTCAAGTTGTTTCAAACCTGTATGAATTTCTTTCTTCTGCTGAACACAAAAGAAGATATTTTCAAGAATGTCGGGAACCAAACAGTTGATGGACCCCACTGACTTCCATAAAAAAAAAATACTATGGAAGTTGAGGTAAGTAGCCTAAATGATGACAGAGTTTTAATTTTTGGGTGAACTATCCCTTTAAGGAGCTGTTTACACCTGAACTGTTAAAAAAATAACTATTATTGATGTAATCTAATGTAGGCAGTTTGATTCAATTATATTAAATATATTTATTTAATGTTCGCTCACAATGCAATGATATTGAAATTTTTCTCAATGCAGAAATTAACACGAACCTATATTAATAAATGCTGCGAAAGTATTTTTCACCAGTTTTTAAAGTGTATTTTATGTGTGTCCTGATATTGAGAACGAGTGTGTAACATCTGGCTGAAGAGTGACCCTGCCGATCTTGTGCAGCTGTGAGAGGTTAGATCTCCCAACATGGGTCAGCGAGTGTGTGGGTCCTCTTCTGCCTCTCATAGATCAATGGGATTCTGAAACGTCTTTCATTCACACTGAATGAGATCCTACACTTGCTTTTAACTGTTTTGAAGATACATATTTGTCTCCTGGCCTTTTTTAAGAGCATCAGACAATATTATCCACATTAAAGTGAGTTTTTACGTTTAATGCTTGTTGCAGGGATCTGATTCAGAAACTTATTTGTGAATACTATTTTTCGACTTTCCATGTTATCTTTAGCGTGCAGGATCACTTCATAAACACGAACTAGCTGAGGCCATGGAAGTGGAACAGGAAGGACTGGTAGAGCATCAGCCTCTGGAGCAGGATGACCTAAACTTTGAGAAATGGAAGCCCAAGCCAAAGCCCAAGAGGACGCTGCATGAGAAAATCGACGACCTAAAGACTTACCTGTGGAACGCCGAAACGAAGGAGTTTATGGGCCGCTCGGGGAAGAGCTGGAGTGAGTAATGAGACAAAATTATATTTGAATGTGCACAATGAGATACCTGTTTTAATGGCAAAACAGAGGGTATTTGTCTGTGGTTGAGGGAGTGCATCTAAATTGTACTTGGACTGTAAACAAAGTCTTCAATTAGTGAAGTTCTGTCTGGCCGTAGAAGCAAAGGCAAGTGAGACCATTGCTTATTGTTTTTGCTCATTATTTTCCATGTTTAGTGGAGTTATTTGTAGTGGGAATGAGTTGTGGGGATGAAGGGGGGATGAATTGTGCTTCTGCTCGCTCAGACAGAAAGTGTGTGTGTGTGTGTGTGTGTGTGTGTGTGTGCGTGTGTGTGTGCACGCTGTCACTGAGGGTGCATGTGTGTGTGCATGTCCAAGCTTACTGTTTACTTAGGTGCACAGAATAGCTTAGAGACATCTTGACAAAAACAGACTGCCTGGGGAATGGTCCTCAGTGGGAGAGCGAATGTCACAGTCCCTTTGCTGGCCCGGGATCACATTCCATTTACCCCTACCGTGCTTTCCTCTCCCTCTTTCCCAAAGCCCCCTTGACCTCCAGATCTCCTCCAACACGCTCTCAAATCTACAGCGCAATTTAACATGTAGCGTTTTTTGTGTGGGTCCGAGCTCAGAACTTTTTTGGCAGTGAGCATTTCCTGAAGAAGTCCGATGATGACGGAGCGGCCAATCGCTGCAGCTAAACGTCCGGTTGCTGAGCAACACGGCAAATTCCCATTGGGACGAGTACTTTAAACAGCAGTATGGGGGTTTCCTGGGGATGGCAGAAGAAAATGTCAATGCACCAATGTCCTCGTATTGAGTGTGGATGTAATGCAACATCTCCACGCTTTAGATGGGCATGGTATGATGGGGAATGTGTTTGAGGTGGATTAAATAAACAGCCGTAGTCTTCCTTAGAGCAGGGGAGGGGCTGCTGGAGTGCTGTGATGCGTGTCCCATGAAAGGAGAGTGCAGAGGCCTCACAATGCCAGAATGGGGTGATCGGGCTCCTTGGAGCTGGCTGTGGCTCTGTATGGCTGCAAAAGACCGTCACTATGATGGCAACCGGAGGTTCACTGTGTTCCTGAGTGAAAGGACAGCTGGGAGAATTTTCACTAGGCTCAAACAGAAAGGCCTTTGTGGCTGGGGGCTGCAGCTAGTCCCTGCAAAATTGTCTGCGCAGCAAAAGCCTCCCCGTTTGACGACCCATCCCATTCGGTCAGCTGTTAATGGAGTCTTAATTGAAAATTAAAGGACAATGGCTGTGCCTCATTTTTTTTATTACTCTCAAAGGTTCATTGACTTTAGTGTCTTGAACTCTTCCATAACGGAAAGGTTATGGAAAAAGAATTACTAACAAATGAAAAAGTTTAACGTATTGGAATGGTCACTTGATTAAAATTCATTATTTTAAGACAAAATGTGTTAACCTCATCTCACATTCTATTTATGCAATTCCTCAATATGTGAATCAGTTATTTTAATAAACACACACAAGGGGTTTCCTCAATGAAATCTTGCTTTATTCATCTTTTTTTCAGGCCTTATTCTGCTCTTCTACTCAGCATTATACATTTTCCTCGCGGCCATGTTTGCTGGTTGTATGTGCTGCCTGATGTGGTCGATTAGTCCATATGCTCCCACCTACAATGACAGGGTGATGCCACCAGGTTGGAAAATCTGCATTTTACTTTTTGAACTTTCAAAAAGTATGTACAGTACTGTGCAAAAGTCCTAGGCACGTTAATATTTTCACCCAAAAAATGGTTTTAAGCCTGTTTATATATTTTGCTGTAGTATATAAGTAGGAAATATCAGTTTACATTTCCAAACATTTCTTTTGCCATTCATTTTAAAAATCCAGTGAGATTGTGTTTATGCACAAGGAGTCTGACAACAGCCGGTATGATCCACACTGAGATCTGATCTCACCATCATGAGTCTGTCTGTGATTACATGAAGAAACTGAGACAGACTAAATCCAGAAGAACTGCGGCAACGTCTCCAAGACGCTTGAAGTCAAAGCTACAGTACTGCGAAAGGTTTTAGGCACTTGCTGTAAATGGACGGTGCTTTCAAAAATAATATCATAAATAGATTTTATTTATCAATTAACTTTTATAACTAAATCAAATCAATATTTGGTGTAGCCACCCTTTGCGTTTAAAACAGCTTTTGTCCAGGTACACTTGAACAGTTTTTCAGATAGCTTTGCAGGTCGGTTTCTTCAAGCGTCTTGGAGACGTTGCTGCAGTTCTTCTGGATTTAGTCTGTCTCGTTTTCTTCATGTAATCACAGACGGATTCATGATGGTGAGATCAGATCTCAGTGTGGATTATACCAGTTGTTGTCAGACTCCTTGTGCATACAAAAATCTCACTGGATTATTACAACTAATGGCAAAAGGAATGTTTGGAAATGTAAATAATATATATATATATATATATATATAAATATATATATATATAAATATATATATATATATATATATATATATATATATACACACATATATATGTATATATATATATATATATATATAAATATATATATACACAGTATATGTATATATATATATATGTATATAATTATTTTTATTTTATTTATTTTTAATAGAAATGATTTAATATGTATATAATTTAAATTTGGAGATTAGATGTATGGATGGATTATTTAAAATTGCACTTCAATTTAAAATAAAAATCATTATTTCAATTATTAATTGTATTATTCCTAACTATATTATTACATAAGTACATAAACAAAATTCTAATCTTCTCTGTCTCCTGGCAGGTTTGACAATGTCACCTCACGTAGAACATGTTGCTCATGGGTTTGACATTGCTTTCAACGCCTCTGACCAAAAATCGTGGAAGAAGTATGCGAAAGCACTGGAAGCCCATTTGAAACGTAAGTCTTGCATGAGAGAACTAGTTGAACAACTAATTTAATAGGGAAGTTACGATTTCTGTTCAGCGGGCACAGATTCAAATCGCCCCAGCACGCTGTTTAACATGTCCTGCTGTCTATAGAAATACTGACAAGGAGGGAAACCCTTTTATTCACTCAGTGTAACTGTTCAGTGCTGCCAGGGCCCCACTTTTTGTGCTGGCCTGTAAGTTGTAGAGGCCAGGCTGGGCCTCAGCCATTGTTTGCTTAATTTATGTTCTCTCTCTCTCTCTATTTTTCTCTTCCATGTCTTTTATCACGGTTTCCCGCCATGGCCACGTCCAGCCTATGATGATAAAGTGCAGGAGAGGCGGAACATTCCATGTGAAGGAAATACGTATTTCATGCAGGACGACTTGGAGGAGAGTGCAGAGCGCAAGGCATGTCAGTTTAAGAGGTCCATGCTGGGCGAATGCTCCGGCACGCATGACAGAGATTTCGGATACTCTAAGGGAAAACCCTGCATCATCGTCAAAATGAATCGGGTGAGATTATAATAGTGTGGAACATACTATACAAAAATGATTTTGGTGGCAGAATCAAAAAACAGAATAAATAAAGCTCTGAAGCTCTAGTGCCATCTTGTGGTTAATATAAGCGATGACTAAATGAACACATCCTGCAGTTTCCAGTCTCAATAGCTAGTTGAGTGGTATGTAAAACGCTTGACTGTTTTCTGACAGATTCTCGGGTATCTGCCTGGTCAAGGCACTCCAGTAAACGTTACATGTGGAGTAAAGGTAATAATGAATGACTAGCATAATCCATTTATAATGTATAAGTTAATATTTAATACATTACATAACCCAATTTCTTTGCAGTATGTTATTAAACAGTGACAATTTTGGTTCTTCTCCAATGATTTTCCAGAAAGGGTCAACTGAAGTCCTCGGAGATGTCGAGTTCTTTCCAAGCAATGTCTTCAACTTGCGGTACTATCCCTATTATGGGAAACTGAGACATGTAAGTGATCCTATTTCAAATCTCAGAATCCCTAAAAATTCAATAGCATTTCATCGTTTTTTTTTTACCATTTCTACAAACAGGTAAACTACTCTTCCCCATTGGTGGCTGTGCGCTTTTCTGGAGTCCAGTCCGAGACCCAGCTACATGTTCAATGCAAACTAAACGGCAAGGGCATCATCAACGATTCAGCAACCGACCGTTTCCTGGGTAGCGTGTCTTTCACTTTACAAGTGGGGGCGTAGGATCGCAGTAGACGTAGAGAAATTGAAATGAAAATTCTCAGAGTATGTTATAATGAATGAAATAGCACACTGGGTGCTGTCTTTACCCATTAGCCCTCCGATTATGCCTCCGGCAGCCACTGTGCTATTCGTGTCAGAGCTGTGTTACTTCACTACTTTTTCAAACAAGGGATTTCCCAGTAAGCAAAGACTGAGATTTATAGATCACATTCAGTAACGTAACACATTCAGTACCCAGCCACTAGAGACTCACACCTGCCTTTGTTTCGTTATTGGATAAAATAAAAATATGAAAATATGTCCAAATACGTTGGTCACCATTATAGCTACTGAGGCATAATCACTCAAACGAACAGTCTACAGTGAGACGTAGGCGAAACAAATCTCTAGATCTGTGTAGATTATAGAATTAACATGTATTAAAACTTATATTATTTTGGTAATTCAGATGTGTATATAACACATTAAAACAACTTTTTTTTCTTTTTTTTTTAAATGTTTTTCTCCGTTAAGTCACCGTCTCCATTATATTCCCCCTCTGGATGAAAAAAAAAGGCAGAAAATGACTTAACATTATCTTTTTACTTGCTCATTTAATGGAATAAAAATCAGATGTGGTTTAGAATTAAAAACAGATTGTACATTTTTGGACTAAATTTTTTTTTTTTTTTTGGGATACTAAATTTTGATTCCAGAGGCAAATGTATTTTACTGAAATCCTATTTCATCATTTTCAGAGCTTCATAATTAAATACAAGTTGATCTTTCTTTTGTCGAGCATGCAACCAGCACTTCTTAAAAACGAAAGAGTATTTCACATAATTCATCTGAGTGAAAAAATCTGCTCAGTTACCTGTAAGAAGGATTTCAACAGTATTATTTATTAATTGTATTTGAATATATTGACATGGTAAAAGCAGTGTAATAGTGAGATGGAAATTGGTAATTGCACATCTTTGTTATTCAGTAAATACAATGAAATATCCACTGGCTGACAAAGATTTTCCAGCTCATGTTTTTAAACGCACTCATGTTCTAGCATAAACAATAAAGATGGATGAGAATTAACCGGAATCAAACCTTTCTGCTCAGTTTTCCATTCTCTTTAAAGTAACATCAGTTGTGATGTGTTTTGCAAAGAACGTGTCTTATGATAAATTGCATGTGATGATCCTTTTTGTAGGATAAATGACAAAATGTTAAACCCATAAATCATGCAAACAAAAACATCAGCACTACACACAATCTTCCATGCGGTCATGTGCATCTGATAAGCAGTTCTTACTGTAATATGCAGGTCAAAGAGAGACGCTTCTATTACAGTAAGAGAATCATTTATGACATTTTATAGCAACACTGCTGATCTAAGTCCATCGGGGAAGCTTGGAGATTATGACAGTAAAAGTCATGTGAACCATGTAAAACTACAGTTGTTTAACATATCAGGTCTAACTTTGAGAAATGTTGATTTCTTTAAGTCAGAGAGCAAGAAAGGGAACAAACAGAGAGGAAGAAAATACTGTACAAAAACAAAAAAGCTATTTTATTGAATTTTTTTCCACTCTGAAACTTTAACCAACATTCTTAGCTTGACAGATATAGGTCCAATAGAAAAAAAAAACAGCAACTAAAAGGCACATTATAGTACAATGACATTCTGTGTTTAATTGTGTTTGTTTTAACAGCTAAACCCTTTGGGCAGGAAAGGAAAAAAAATTATATCCATGAAATGGTCTGGACACATTAATATTTTCACTATTCTGAGCAGGAATTAGACTGAAGATGCACTGGGAACGGTAGCTTTGGTCTTAGAAACAGTGTATTTTGTACATTGTGTGTGCGTCCAGAGAAATGACCAACTAAATTCACAAACCCCATGTACTAACAGGCCTATTTGATCACTTCCAACATTCCCTGAGAGGGACCTAATGAACCAACAAAAGCATAAATCAACATAATCCTCTTTAAAATGCTGGTAAATGTCACAACAGCAAAAAAAAGTGTCCCTTTATAATACAATGTGCTAAGTGCAAGAGTGTGACTTATTAGCTCTGCTAATTAAGAGAATGTGCCAGTATACTTTTCACCCCTAATTTCGTCCACAAACAAACAAAAAAACCCCGCAAAATTACAATTACATAACTAATTGAGCATTTACATTCAATGGTTAATAAACAAAGGATTCCTAATTCTAAAATTATAGTAATAGTTCACATGAATTTAAGTCACAGCAACCAGAACTGAGCATCCTTAGAGCAAGAAAATGCATCAAAACTCCCATAAACAGGGGAAATCATCTTTTTTCTTCATGCATTTAACATACAGCACAATGCCAGGTTATTTAGACAGCCTGTGCTTACACTAAAATGAATCATGCCAGTTGACATTGCTTTGAGTGTGATTAAGCAGAAATATACCACATTCATAAAAAGTTTAAATCGTACACAGGAAATTAAATGATTAGAGCAATCAGACATGTTAGAAACTGGTGTCATCAGCAGTTAGCACCGGCAAGTGAGGAGGGTCGAGCAGTTTGCAGGGAAAAAGAGGAAGCCAACAGGACCAGAAGAGAGAGGAGGAGGAGGAGGAGGAGGAGCAAATATAAGTGGCAAAGGACAAGCCGGGGTTAGAGGTAAGATGGCAGCAGCTTGAGTTATACAGACTGGTAACCAGTGCGACTCTTCCGCCGGCCAATCAGGTAAGAGATAAGCACTAGGATGATTAGGAAGCTGAGAGCCACACCCACAGCAATGGGCACGAGAAAACTCAAATCAGAATCCAGAAAGCATTCCTCCGCTGGGAGAAAAGGGGAGAGAGAAAGGGGTGGTGAGTGACAATACTGCTGATTTTATTCAGAAGAGAACTAACAATTCAGTCAGACTGATGCAGAATAGGTGTCATTATGTGCCATTCAGTTATGAATCACCACATCATGTTATAAAGTGTATTGGCAAGAAAATACAAGCTCATATAATACGACTCATTTCAAAATAATTTTCATGTGCACAAAAATACTGAAACTGATTCCTGAATTTCCGCAAGATTTGTCAGCACTTGCATGGACACTTGACATTCTTTGATTATTGTTATGAATCAAATTGCTCATAGCCAGAGGTTTGACTTCTCTTTCTTCCAATCAGATAGGCCAGTATGACAATAACAACGAGGACAGCCAGGGCAACTCCCACCGCTATAGGGACAATGAAGTTATCAGGCTCATCGGCTTCGCAATCCTCAGCTGAAAATAAAGAGAACGAGTAAGGGGAAAAAACAGCCAGTATGTTTAAAAAGTGCAATTGAATCAAATTCTGACATTTGCATGATGTTTGTGTTAAAGGTTGAAAAGATGGCCCACACCGGTTTTAATGTATACACAATTGTCTCTCTCCATTTATTGCAGCTAAAAGCCGATTAAAACAGCCATTTCCATTGCAAAACAAAACCTCAAAACAATTTTAAGGGGAAATTGAAGCGAAACACAATCCCTTTTTACAAGTTTGCTGGCAGAACAGTCACAAAAGTATGCTCAGACAAAAAGACAAATAGATTCATTTTATTTAAAAAGCTATTGATAAGTGATTGGGTGGCAAGCAAAAGTAATCAAGCAAGGCACAAAATTACCAGTAACCAGTTTTGAAGGTTTAATTTATCCTGGCTATT
Source organism: Scardinius erythrophthalmus (assembly GCF_964197995.2). NCBI lineage: Eukaryota > Metazoa > Chordata > Actinopteri > Cypriniformes > Leuciscidae > Scardinius > Scardinius erythrophthalmus. Next base: position 19,288,496 of record NC_138233.1, on the reverse strand, counting down.
GTGAAAAACATTTACACAAGATTCTGTGCGGGTGCTGCATAGACTAAATTAGAAAGGTGCATAAACAGTAGAAAAATTCACCACAACTAAAAGGGGGAGAAAAAACACCTGTGAAACCTAGAGAGCCATTATATATATGTGATAAATGATAAAAGAATAAAGACAGAGAAAGCAAATAACTTATTCTGAAAAGGCTCAGCAACTCCAAACCAAAACAAGTCATGTAAAATGAGGGGGGGAGGGGAGGGAGAATTGTGGTTGATTTAAAAAAAAAAAAAAAAGGGATCCACAGCCTCTACCAAAGAGGGTTCAAGCAGGTGCAAAAATGTATCTTGCAGCAAATACAATTCACAGTAGTATTAGCAAAGAGCAGCATGTGTCTTTTAGGCTATAGTAGCTGTAAAGAATTCAAAAGTACGGCAAAAGAGAAGCTGACAAGAAATTTAATTTAGAACTCATCTTCCCTTTTTAAACCCAAAAAAGAAAAGAAAACAACCCCACACATTACCAATAACTATTTAGTCAGAGCATTTATAATGCAAAAAACACCAGGCCTACTTTATTACAATGGTTTGCATTTTTAAAATGCTTGTCATGAAGTTTAAACATTCAAGCTTTTGTTTTTCTGTTCTAGAATCAGTTGTTTGAAAAGGCCATCCAGCATGTTTAGATGTTTTCTCAGTGTAGCAATCTCCCTCACAGCCACTCGAAATACAAGATGGCCAACACATTCCAAAAGCACATGATCTCAATAAAAGTCAGTTGTCCAGACACTATAGTGCACAGTAACAACCCGTTTCTGGAAGTACTTTTAATATTTAACCAGAATGCTACAAGACAGGTGGATAAAACACTTTCAGTTTAAAGCGGTGGATACAGTAATGATGGGCACAAAATAAAACAGACCAAATTAACAATTAGCCTAAAGGAATGTCTAAGTGAAGCAAGTGCAGGGTCTGATATGGAGCAATGAAACTTTAAATTGAACTTTAAACAATACTATGTTGTTCTTGCATATGAATATTTTGAATAGCATGATACTATAACTTAGCATTAATTTGCATTTTAAGAGATAGAATAGAGAAACACAAGACCATGCACTTCCTTCTTACTTGGGGTGGACACACAATTAATTCACAATAGGGAGCTCTGGTCCTGGAGTGCCACTGTATCTTCAGATTTTAATGGTGTTGCAGTTTAAGGGCCAGTGGATTATGATGAGGACAAATGTTTTTTGACTCATGTGGCCCCGAGTCAGTTGCCAATTGAGATTGCACAAAAACCCACAATATTTACAATGGTCCAGGAACAGACTGTGCATCCCTTAAAACACTCAGGATTTGATTCTTTGATTTCGTTGCATTACAATGTCTGATATCCAACATAGGTCCTTCGTCGACCAATCACGTATGCAATCACAACAATGAAAATCAAACCAGCCAGAGCGGCACCAACAATGATTGGGATTAAGAGGCTGGTGTCATCCATTGAACATTCATGGGCTGCAGACAGAGAGAACATGAATGAACACAAGATGAAGCTGCCATCTTCTCATTAATACCACAGCAGATATTCTCAACACTTCAGACAAATCAGACACTTGATCTGGTAATACTGGGCCATTTCTTTGAGACCTCATATATAAGCTGTACAATTAAGCATTTGTTATTAGACAGGGGGAATTATATATATATATATATATATATATATATTAGTGCGTGTTTGAGCAGCAAATCAGTATATTAGAATTACTTCTGAAAGATAATGTGACACTGAAGACAAATAATGGATGCTGAAAATTCAGCTTTGCCATCACAGGAATAAACTACATTTTAAAATAGAAAAGTTTACTGTATTTGATCAAATAATTGCAGCCTTGGTGAGACACTTAAAACATCCTTTCCTCGCAGTAAGCATACAAAATTAACTTATATTCAGATCTATCAGGATTGATTTTGCAATAAATTTCAGAGCTCTGTCATTCATCTTTTTGTGTTTAAGTCAAGTAAATTTTGCATTTACATCCTTCTTACTATCAGTTATCTTGGTGTAGCTAGTCACAACCATTTTGATATGATCACAGAAACAATGGGTCTCATTCACAAAGCATGTGTACGCATAAATTTGTGTGAAGCTTAGCCCAGTTCATTCATTAGGGAATAAACAGAGATGAAGTTAGAAGCGACCAAACACATCCACGTTTTCCCAATTTAAATACAGTTACACGAGTAGTTACACGACCAAGAATGGTGACCCAGAATAAAACGTGGCGCTTTTCTAAGCGGGTAAAAAGGATAACTACAACGTATGGCGGAATAGCACTTGGGACTCAGGAGCACTTCGACTCGGCGCAGTAAAAAGTCACATTGGTTCTAATGACTGAAGTGAGAGGGAGAGGATTTTTCAGGTGTGACTTTACTGCGCCGAGTCGAAGTGCTCCCGAGTCCCAAGTGCTATTCCGCCATACGTTGTAGTTATCCTTTTTTAAAAAAAAACCCGCTTAGTAAAGCGCCACGTTTTATTTTGTGTCACCATATTTGGTCGTGTAACTACTCGTGTACAGTGTTGGGGGTAACGAGTTACAAAGTAACGAATTACAGTAACGATATTACTTTTTTGGGTAACGAAGTAAAGTAACGCATTACAAATATTAAAAATATATTAAAAATATCAGTAACTACACTACTTTACTAGACTATAGGAACGCGCTTTCCTGCGTTACCCAAGCCATGTTTGCCTGCGTGTAAAGCTCTGATCTGTTTAAGTGGTGCGTGCATGCCTGTGTGTGTGTGCTTGCACCGTTGTCATAGAGATCGATTTGAGTGACGTAGCTGCTGGTGCGAAGGGGAGCGGGAAATGGAGACGGAGACGGAGACAGGGGGTTTCGGCCAGTGGCGATATTCACATTACTTTCAGTTTATTGCTCGAAAGGACAAAAATATTCACGTGCAATGCACTATGCCCAGGCAGCAAGTACTTGCCATCGGGACTACCGGGAGATTGCCAGTGGGCTGACGTGCTTTTGGGCCGACATCTCATACTTTTTTTCTTTTTCTGTTTTTTGTCTTAACGGACCATAAAACTCGTACATCGGCGGCCCATTCGTTTTGCTTAATCGGCGGCGCTGGGTTAAGTAAGTGCGTGCCAGTGTAATGCATTAGTTAAAAGTTTACGTCAGTTTTTTTTTCCTGATAGCTGACCGGCCCATGAAACACCTTGGTCCATAGAGCTGGTAAGTCCCGCCCATCCGTAAAACCCCAAGTGGACCTCTAGGTTGAAAAATCATCAATGCAAGTGAATGGGAGAAAATTATTTTCTGGTCCCGTTTGAATTGTGCCATGAATGTGTTAACATATGTTCTTTCATATGGTTTCATATGGTTTTACATGCCATTTTGTATAGGCTACATTTATAAACACTATGCGGACAGGCTAAGTGATGATAGGGCTATGATGTTTGTCCATGTATCTACACGGTAAATTAAGAAATGGGAAAGTAAAGTAATAAGTAGTGGTTACTTTTCAAATGCAGTAACTAGTAAAGTAATCTCATTACAATTTACAGAAGTAACTAGTAACTGGTAACTAATTACTTTGAGTAACTACCCCAACACTGCTCGTGTAACTATTTAAATAGGGAAAACATGGAGTTTGGTCGCTTCTAACTTCATCTCTGTTTGGTCCCTAATGAATGAACTGGGCTAAGCTAAATGCTATCAAAGTGTCACCGCGCGCCAGAGCGATTGAGTGCACGTGCTGAGACGAGAGAGGTCTGCATCAACTCGTCTTAGTTAAGAGAATAACAGTCTAATATGAAAAAACGGTGGAGTGTTCCTTTAAGAACAAATCACGTTTTACCAAAATTGTTATTTTAAGTTACCAAAAAAAAAAAAAAAAAGATATTGGAACAACTGAAACCACACATACGCAAAAAGCACTTACTCTATATGGCCCTATAATCGTATTAAGTTATAATTCATCCTAAAATGACTAATTATATTGAAGTCATCCATATAATCCAATTCCATCATATACAGTTAAAGAGTAAGAAAAGCCGCAAGGTTTGTCTGAATAACGCAGATATACACGCCTGTACAGCTGGCTAATGAGAGGTCTGTATAAAAAGGTGTTTGTGAGAACTAGCAAGAATGGCACACTTGGCATTGCTCAAGGATCGGGCGAGAACGCGTCTGCAAAAAGCGTCAAGTTTGACAAGTAATGAAAGGCTGTAAGGAAAGGTGAACGGAAAACCCTTATATGAAGATGGTTTGGGCACGTTTTATGCAAATGACTAACCTTGTGCACGCATTCACTCATTTAGATATAATCTAAGATAAGAAATAAGAAATAATAAGAAATAATCTACACAATTATTAGTGAATGAGACCCAATGGGTTTATCAGACTGCAGTGCCTGCATTTCAAAATTCACACTAACAAGTGATTGACACAGAACTGCTTTGGTTTTGCAGTGGTCACAAACCACTCTGAAAAGCAACGCGCATTGAAACGTAGTGGGAGTAGAAAAGTATCTGATAAGTTACAGCACTAAAGGACACAGTCCAGTTATGCATTATATACATGCTGAAGAATTACCTCCGATGAGGAAATTAGCTCAGCTTCATTCATTAGAAACACAAATGCACACAAATACATACCTGTGCCAAACATGTTCTTCTGGACTGCGAAGGGCTGCACTTGTAGCTCGAACGTGTTGACGGTAAGCTTGTCGGAGATGTTGTAACTCTGCTCTTTCCTGCACATGTATGAGCTCCCAAAAGACGCCTCCCACAGAGATAGATTATAATTGGAATCCTTGAAAATGCTCCCTGTTGAGGTCACAAATCAGAAGACAGAATATGATTACATGAGAGGAAATGCAGCACCTTTAAAGATGCACAATATATTGGCATCATATTGCTTGAGGCTGATAGAGAATTTCTGTATCGGTCGATATTGGCCATTTCATTGTCAAGACAGTGGAAATTAGTGTACACATTTGAGCATGATCACCAATTCAATACTGTTAAATGTAATCTTCAGCAAATATCCATTTCGAACACTGTACATTATAGCGATGCCTAAATTAACTTGTAACATTAAAACAAGTTATTTTAGGGGTTGCATCAATTTTTTGGCCATTTATTGGCTACAGTTTTCACATTAAAAATCTTACCATTTCCAAAATCAACAGAGAACGTCAAAGCATGTAGATGAAACTTCTGTGAAACCTGTAAAAACAAATATAGTAACCTGATATCATGTGAATGTAACATGTTGAATTGGCAATTTAGTATTAATTTGTATGAAAACTTAATTTTGCATGAAGCATGAAGGACCAGCCCAATCCAATCCCATCCCTAAACCAAACACTCAGTGGGGCATAAGCAGACCATGCAAAAATGTAATTGTACAAATTCATAAGAAATCACCACAGTGTACAATACTTTTAGACCCCCTGTGGTGAAAATCAAGTTCATGTTTATAAGCCCATGTGGTGTTAAAATACTTTAAGACAAACCATGATGTGTTCAGTCAACACAGGGCTTTTCCTATTATTCTTATGTTTGTTTATAGTTTAATGCCATGCCAGCTACCCTGGCTATATTCATGGAGACAAAGATAAAAATAAAAGAGAAAAATAGGTTAAAATTTTAGCATAGATTGAACTCTTTTAGACTTTTTCAGTTGAGTCAATCAAAATATGCTTCAGTGATAATTGATTCTGGCACAAGGGCATCATGGAGGATCTTCACCCATTACCAGAAGCATGAGTTAGTCTGGACTGCCCTATTTGACAGTGTGTAGCTAATATCTATTATTCTTATGCTCTGTGGGCATTTTAACACATTGAGCAAAAGAGATAGAGAGATATGGATTACGTACATGATGCGTGTTACGATGTTATGAATTAAGTCTTTTTCCACTGACTTTCTATGATGTTTAAAGCATTAAGGCTTTAAAAAGATGAACAGGAACATGGTTTGTAATATTAGCTACACATTATCAGCGGTTTAATAACGTAGTCAAGCAGAAGGCTAATCATATCAATTACTGTTATGTGTCTGACGCCGTAGAGAGCGATTTATAAAACGCATTACCATTCTGATACATCAACTTTTAGACAAGCCTGTATAATTCGATCTTCCTCCTGAATCAGTTTCTGGTTCAAACATATATGGCTGAATTAAACCAATATTTCCACTTGCATTTACTACAGTTGAGCGAGTGGATCAGGTAGTCCAAGTTGGTGTAATTGAGTGGAGGCGGGGACTAACTTGCATTTTCATGGTTCTGCATATACTAAAATGCAACAAGGTGTAGAGTTACATTTAAGCCATTTTAAGGCATGAAGAAATTCACAGAAAGATTATCAAAGATGAGTTCAGGGATAAAATTGACTGCAGGGGGACTTTAAGAACTGCCATGAATGTTCATTAGTCAGAAGACAAAAACAACCCAACCCTGAACGTTTACCTCACTTTTGACAATATATTTGACTCGCTTCTTTAAAGACTTACGTTTGTGAAGACAAAATGAACAGTCATTTCCTTTGACTTCAGTACAAGGGAAGAGTCATTTCCACCAATTCCACAGGTTCCACTTGCTTCCGTTACATTAGGACTTGGGTCAAGATTAAGAGTCTGAACGCTGCCATTCTAAACAGCAAGAACAAAATAAGACTAGCAGTGGCGTGAGAGTTTATTACAACAAATTTGCAGCAAAAGATAAAAATCTGCAGTCCTCTATATAGATTGTTTCATACATACCCCACTTATTTTGAAGCTGAACTGAAGTCCCATCTTTGCCAAAAGACAGGCTGAGACGTTGTCAGACTTGACGCTGTAGTTTCCAACAGTTGGGTTGGGGACAGGAGGAGTGGTCGGGGGAGGAGTCGGGGCTGTTGTAGCATTTGTGTGTGTGGTAGTTGGAGGTACTGTGGTGGCATTAGTCGTCTTGTGTGGTGTGGTAGTTGGAGGTTCTGTGGTGGCATTAGTCGTCTTGTGTGGTGTGGTAGTTGGAGGTTCTGTGGTGGCATTAGTCGTCTTGTGTGGTGTGGTAGTTGGAGGTACTGTGGTGGCATTAGTCGTCTTGTGTGGTGTGGTAGTTGGAGGTTCTGTGGTGGCATTAGTCGTCTTGTGCGGTGTGGTAGTTGGAGAATTAGTCGTCTGCTGCCGTGTGGACGTTGAAGTCTCACTGGCACGAGTGAAAACTAAGTATTCGGAGGTGGTTGGAGGAGCTGTAGTAGTCGACATGCCTGGGAGTTTGCTTGTACTGGACTCTGCTGCTGTAGTTAGCGGTGATGTCACCAGATCATCAGCATGCACAATACCTGTGGAGGGTGAAAGCAGAATATTATAGATGAATGCACTCATTTCCACATGCTTCACATCGTTGTGGGGTTTCCCCCATGTGACACTAGGAATGCACAAACCCCCCCCCCCCCCCCCAAAAAAAATAAAAATAAAAATTAAAGTTATTGTATAATAAACGCCATAAAATACATGAAGACAGTTACTTGGTTCATTATTTTTCACAAAGTGAAAGAATTTAAGCACACCAAAGTCTTTCAACCACCTCCATGCGTAAGGAAATAAAAACTGCAAACCAAGCACATTCCAGAAGCTTTCCTGACTTCCCGACAGCAAACTAACACTCCAAAAGATTGAATTTTATCTGCTGTTGTCTAGGACAACTGGCTGAAATACACAAAACCACTTTTTACCAGGTTTTTCTTCGATCTGCAGATTTTGGCCAGTCAAGAGTTCAGATTAAAAAAAAAAAAAAAAACGTACAAGATGGGGACAGATTTTGTAGCTTCAAACTATGAAGTTATGTAAATCATATCAGACATGTTTGATATTGAGCTGATTTTAAAACATGTTGCATCCGAAAACATTTGAATTTACTTTCCGACAGTTAAAAAAAAAAAAGAAAAAAAAAGTACGCTCTATATTGTATATATTGGTAGTATAGCATGAATGAAATTTAGAGGTACTAGCCTACATCACTTCCATTCATAAATCCTCTCTCGTGGCCTCATGGGATGGCAAAGTGTCAATCAAATGCGCACTTCAGAATATCTGTGTTTTGTCTGTGACAATTGCTCTTTTGGCATACCGTTTTTCACATACTATATAACAGGGAAGTATTCAATATTAATGCAGCGATCGTCTTCATTTGTCATTGATCTCTAAGCAACAAGGCGCACATTTATCCACGAGTTTGTGTTCAGAACGACCTTAAAGCCTGGTAGTGTGTGAACCTCAATCATTTAGTGTATGATGCCCAGTTTGTCTCTAACCATTTACAAATCTGGCAAGTACATGATGCCTAGTGTTTTAAAATGTACTCAGATTTTAAAAGTTGTGTAACCCATTCCAGCTTTAAGATCATGGGCACTGGGTGACTGTCCCATCCCATAGTTTGATTAAATCATTAACCTGGTGCTTTCAGCAAAGGGAGTCTCTGGTGCATCACACACAAACCCATCACATGATTATGAACGAGTGTGGCAGAGAAATACACCAAATAAGCACTTCAGGGTCACATGCTTGTAAAGTTAAATGAGTCAAGTGAGAGAAATCTATGGCGTTATTTCCTTAAATTTCAGCTGAAGAATCAAAGTCATTTTTTTTTTTCATCTTTAAAATGAAAGTTGCAAAATCATTGAGGGTTAAAGTTTGCATTTATAAATATTTAAACGCGCCAGTCTTCTCAACACAAATGATCTCGGTCATAATGCATTTCATTTAATCTAATCATAGTTAACACACTTTAGATAATATAACTGCACATGATTTACTGGCTTTATTACTACCTAGCTTGAATTAACCGGGCTGTGTCTGAAAACCTAGTGAACTTCCAACCTAGAAACCGTTAGCTGCTACTGGATATCAAAACTTCACATGTTGAGTCCAGGATGCCCATTACTGCGGTCCATGTATACAGCGACTTGGCAGAGACACGGCCAGGAGTTTTTATATAGCTCAATGCTCACAGTTTTACTAATTACACAACATATTCAACGTTTCCAAAACATATTTTAGCTGTTTTTTGTTTTATTCTAAAATCGCTGGTAATGCTCAGGGTATCTATTAACGTATTTTTTGTAATTTATCACTTTGATTTGTATGAATGCATTTAAAACAAGGCAAAGACTGTAAAACCTGTATCCCACAAGCTGACAGTCTTTCTGATTATCTAACGCGCTTCTACTGGCGTAGGTAAGAATTCACGCTAATGCTAATGCTAACAGGCTCTCGCGCTCCTGTGGGCCTGCGGACACCTCTCAAAAATAAACTTCAATATCTGCTTTTGTAACGTGACACCGTCTGAAATAAAGTACTCAACAAAATAGTCGTACGTACCACTCAGCAGAAAAAAGAGCAAGGTCACACAACCGCGGACAGCCATTGCGACGGGTGGATGGTTCCTCGGAGCAGCCAGACAACAGTGAACGACGCTCGGACTGAGTGTGTGTGACCCGGTTTAGCACTAGCAGCTGCTGTGACTGTGAGCTCAGCCTCAACCTGCGCTCATATAAGTCATATGACACGACTGCTCTCCTCCTCCTGCTAGTGCCGAGTTAACGAATTACTGTTGATTTGCCAAACATGTGTGTAATTAATAAATCAGACGCAGAAAAGTGTTATTCCTGTATCAAGTTTTTGTTCTGTGTGAAGGTTTTAATGTCCTGATCACACAAAACTATTATAAATATAAATATTATTATAGACATTTTATTATTAATACCAAAATATTATCCATGTAAGAGCTGATTTCCTTCTGACAGTCAGATTTAAAACACATTTTAGCATCTTTTATTTTGACACGTTGTGCATCAGTTTTTGTTAGCTTTCATGTGTGTGAACATTTAATTAGAGTAAAGTCCTCAAGCCACGTGTCAAATGCCATTTCTGAGGCTAGCTGTCACATTTGTTTCTACTTCTGTGGTGAATAATTTATGGTTAGTTTTGTATATTAACTGTTTGTTCATGGTTAGGATCCTCATTATTGAGGTCAAATTTACCCTAATTAGATTCAATACAATTCACCAAAAATCACACTACAAAAACAATCCTCTGGTAAAAAGAGCAAACCTTGAACACCGATACCTCTCACACATTCCAAAAATAAATAAATAAATGAATAAACAAACAAACATGAGAACATATGATTCACAGTTTTCATATAGTATTGTATTTTAACCGTAAATCAAAGGTTAGCTGAACATATGTTGACCATTTGTGACCCAATAGTGGGAACATTATACAGTAGGCCTGTGTTATACACTTTTTGTCATCTTAATGAAAACAGTAAAACATTTTTAAAATCTCAAAGCGAAAAAATCAAGGAAAGCGGAAATAAGGCAGCAAAAAATCCAGTTTACATACAAATTGTAATTAATCAATTGTATGAAATCACGCATTTGACATCCTGCCCCCATTACAATCATTTAAAAAATTTCAGTAAAAATAAAACTTCATTATAGTTGGCCACACAAAAAAATGTAATGATATTGAAATTTAAGCTTGACGTATATAATTCACAAACATTATTGTCATTTAAGGCAGTCTTGAGTGAATAGACTGGACTGCGCATTATGAATGGGCGCCCCCTGGTGGAGGATCGGAAACGTCAGGCCGCGCGCCTCAACTGCAGCTGCGCACAGCAACGGTCGAAAGTACTTCCGGCGGGTCAGCGTCTCCTCTTAGAAAAGTTACTATTTCCCCGCAGACTTGTCCTCAAACCGAAAATACCAGCCTATTTCCCGAGCAGAAACACAGTGTTCAGAAGAATGCTTTAACGCAAACAGCCCTCGGCGAAAAGCAGTTTGTAATCCAACGGACTTTGTGCAGCGCGCCGGAGTGTGTGCTCGAGCGAGAGGAAGCAGTATTCAACCATCTTTCCTCTGTTGGCAATAACAAGAGCAGAGAAGGGTCCAAGTGGGGCTGCACTTCTCATTTTATCCTCTTTTTCTCTTTAATCACACACACGGAGTCGCGAGGTTGCACTTCCCCCGACCGAGACCAAGGAATATAAAGCGTCCAAACCGGGGATCGTAGCATTAGTAGATTAGCGATTTGATTTAGTATTTCTTTTTTCATGTTTCCAACAGGTTTACCTTCCCCTAATCCCCCACCGCCAGCCCAAGAGCCCAAACCGGTAGCTTCTGATGTCCACAACGACAGTAGTTTAACGTCTTCTAAGAAGAGGAAAATTAACAGTTCAGAAAAGGAAGATATTGATTCGATATCTTCGTCTCCTAAAGCCATTTGTAATTCCTCATCCACAACGTCCTGCTCTTCCAGTTCACAGCAGCTGCAGCAGCACATCCAGAAGAAGTTGAGGTTCGAGGACCCGCTGGATTTGATCGGGCTGGATGTGAAGATGGCCGAGGAGTCGTGTAACCCTGCCGAATCGTGTTCAAAGGCGAGAAATGTGTTCCTGGCTGGAGGTGTTGGGCATCATGCGAACGGACTGACCAAGTCTGTGGGCTCCGCCACCTTCTCCAACAGTAAACCCGGTGCTGCGAAGAAACTTGTTATCAAGAACTTTAAAGGTAGGTGAAGAATCGTTGGTCCCCCTCCTCTTCTTTATAAAAGGCAGTGTTTGTTTTAGTTTCTCAACTTGACGAGCCTTGACCAAACGCACATGTGTTGTCCAGAAATGATGCCCAGTACAGCCACGACCAAATTCAATAGTATACAACTTTAATAATTGGCTTATAAAAGAAAAATGCTGTGCTAGTGTCACGACTGAGACCATCTTTTAGTACGCACTTATATTTTTTATAGACATCTATCAAAATCTGACTGCTTGAAACACGTGTTTCTTTTGCATCTGTTTGTAAACATTCTTTTCTGTTACATATGATGTTCATTTTTCATATATACAGTTGTTTTTTAAAGGAAGCATTAATGTAAATGTTTTAACAAAAACACCAACCTCTTGTATCTGCTTTTACACTCTTACAACTTTTTTTTTTCAAACTGAGTGATGTCAAATATTTTCAGTAGTTTTCATCATTGCCAATCATCAACATTACACGCCATTTTGCATCTTTATATTTAGTCTCAGTGGCCATCATTTTTAAACTCATGTTGCATATTTTAAAGCATTAATGAAAGTTAATTATTGTTTTAATATACTTTAATTAAACAACAATTGTGTCAGACATACAGCTAATACAGTGGTAAACAACTTATCTTATGCAAGGAAGTGCTGCTGTTATGAATAAGACCAGATTTTGATCTCTACGCTCTTAAATATAGACTTTATGTAATTTGCATTTGTGTATGGAGGTATGCCACTTGTGTAAACCAAATCAAAACCTGCACGTAATTGAAACACAACTAGATGTAGTTTCTTGTGCAAGCTAACAGTACATGTCCTTTTCTTTTGTTAAACTTTATCAGAAAAGCCAAAATTACCAGAGAATTACACAAATGAGACCTGGCAGAAGCTGAAGGAGGCAGTAGAGGCCATACAGAACAGCACTTCAATTAAGTACAATCTAGAGGAGCTCTATCAGGTACGCTCTGTGTTTTATGTATATATTTGTTTTGTCATTTAGTAATATTATATATAATGTTATTTATTCCCTTTTGTCTTTCCAGGCTGTTGAAAACCTGTGCTCCCATAAGATATCTGCCAAGCTCTATAAACAGCTCAGAGTGGTCTGTGAAGACCATATCAAGGCACAGATTGACCAGTTCAGAGAATATCCTTTTCCTTGCTACACATTTATATTCAGTTTCTTGCTGTATTTTTAGGTTGAGAGAGTGAAAGTAAAGAGCATGAACCAGGGCTCAACATGAAGATTATTTTTCTGCAGGTTAAAAGTTTAGATTTTTTTTTTTTTTTACTTATCCTTTCTGCGCCATGTAGCTTAATAATGGCCCCACCAAAAAATGTATAAGTTTATTAGAAACACAATATACACTGGCCTTCTAATGTTTGAGGTCGGTAAGATTTTTTTAAATGTTTTTGAAAGAAGTCTCTTATTCTCACCAAGACTCCATTTATTTGATCAAAAAATACAATAAACAGTCATTTTGTGAAATATTATTACAATTTAAAATAACTGTAAATAAAATATAATGCTTTTATGTTTCATTAGACATTTTCTTAAAGTGATCTACACCAAAATTGTTTTTAATTTTAAATAATAGCTGAAAGTTTGATATGAACTCCATCAACACTTTTGCTAAAAAACAACAATGATGGCATGGTGCAAATGAACTAAAAATATGAGGAAACATTTTGAAAAAATTATGAGAAGTTCAGTCACTGGTAAATAATAAGGACTGTCTGGATATAGACTGCTAATCACAATTGTTGCCATTTAACTTAACCTTTGTCCTACGGATGCCCTAGACAGTGTTCTGTTCCTCAAGAAAATAGACAAATGCTGGCAAGATCATTGCAGACAAATGGTTTGTAAAGTAGTCTAATCTAGACTATTTACTCTCTACATTTATTTTGAATAAGTTGAAAGTTGTCGTTTGTATTAAATGCTCCTATGTTTAGTTATTTACCTGTTTGCAAAAATGCTTTTTATACAAAACATTGTTTGTCTTTTCTTGTAGATCATGATTAGGAGTATATTTTTGTTTTTGGATCGCACATATGTTTTACAAAATTCAATGCTGCCATCAATCTGGTAAGTGTCCATTGAATTTAAGATACTGAACTTGTAATGCTGGCACTGTCACTCTTGCTGTCTTTATTTACTACCAGTGCTTTGCTGCTCCTTCCTCTTGTGATTAAAGATACCCTTGTGTTTCGTCTTCAGGGACATGGGTTTGGAGTTGTTTCGTTTCTATATCATCAGCGACCTGAAGGTGCAAAGTAAGACAATCGATGGGATTCTGCTTCTTATTGAGAGAGAGCGGAGTGGAGAGGCCGTAGACCGCAGTCTCCTGAGGAGTCTTCTGAGCATGCTCTCAGATCTGCAGGTTAGGTCACCTGCTTTCTCATTTGTGCTCGAATGAATGTTCCCGGGTTTATGATGCTTTTATGGCATCATTTTAAAAAAATAATCATTTAAGTGCAAAAAACTTAAAGTAAGGAGTTGTATTTCTTATTGCCTGCTCAATTTCAATGCAATAACCATATAAAGTCACTAAACCTATTAACTCTCACATGACAGGCAATGATAAAGTATTTTGTACAGTCTGGTTAGTTTGGCAATGTATTTTTATATTTGCTAGAAATATGGAATATTTAGATTTAGATTAATTGTTAACTTTTCCTTAGAAATTGTTTTCACAAATGTTTAACAAAACATTTGCTTAACAGTAGTATATGATGCAAAACATTATGAATAATTATGCGTATTAATACAAAAAAATCTAGGGACGTATTAATGTAAGTGTTCATAATTCACATTTTAAACCCTCAAAGTACACTGTCCCATTTATCTACAAGGTTATGTCTTTACTGTAACAACTTTTATTTTCTTAAACCAAGAGATTAATCAAAAATATTTTCAGTATTAATCAACATTGTCACAAGCTGATGTTTTTTTTTTTTACTCTGCATTGATCATGTAGCAGTGTTAATTTTGACAGCAAATTTTGATTTAGTTTTAGTCATAGTCTTTTGACTAAAATGCCATTTAGTTTTAGTCATATTTTAGTCATCTGAATTGTTTTAGTTTTAGTCTAGTTTTAGTCGACGGAATACAATAAGATTTTAGTCGACTAAATCTACAGTAGATTTAGTTGACTAAAATATAATGGGTTTAAATTGAAATGCATTAATTTAGAATTTCTCTAAAATTCCCAAACCCATATAGGCTACTCCTGGAGAAAACATATATTAACCTGCTAATATGAATGATTTTAAAGTTTTAACATGCAATACAGATACAGATTTAACTACTGTAACTTTAAAAAAATATCTTAAAATTAAATAAAACCACTTTTCCTAAAGTAGAACACAGTCTTCTTTTCAATGAATGATATATGCATTCTTTCTAACTACTTGCATACATCATTCTCTATTCTTTCAAGCAGACATATTTATTTAATATAATTAATCCTTATTAAAGCTATTAATGAGCAATGAATGCTTTTCTCTTTTGCTTTTGTTGCTTGATCAATATTAAGGACACAGACCGCATTAAGTTTATTACTCACTGTCACTTTAAGACAGGGGTGCCCACACTTTTTTGCTTGATGATCTACTTTTAAAATGATCAACACAATGAGATCTACCAACTAAAAAACACAGTTTAATAAATAAAAAAAAATAAAATAAAAAAAACACTTCAAATGCTTGTTGCTACTACAGTAGTAGTACTGCATGTAATCTTGTAATTAAGGAGAAAAATAATAATACATGTTCATTGTTGATATTCAATTTTAACACTAAACTCAAAATACATACAACATTTTGCCTTATTCTGATGACTTGCACTGACTGGAATCAGACAGTAATCCGGGCAGAAGCTGCTGATAGCGAATCTTAAACAGGCCTCCACATTGTCATCAGTCATGGTGGACCGGTGTTTTGATCATTTTCAAACAGTTTATTTTCAAATGGTTGGAATTTATGAATGAATGAATGGCATTTGTGTACGCTACCGATTCCGAATACTGTTAGCTTCACAATTTCGCGCTCTGTTCTCCGAAGCTCTTGAGCTGGAAAGCAGAAGCAGGCTAGTTGTCATGACAACCGAATAAACAAAAATCGCGCCTGGTAAAAATTCATTCGTCAAGTGCAAGTTATACAGAAACTAAAAGAAGGAAGGACAATGCTATATTTATTTTTATTCAAATTTAACAAAAGCATATTTTAAAATTATTTGCGATCTACCAGCATTGTCTTTGCGATCGACTGGTAGATCGCGATCGACCTATTGGGCACCACTGCTTTAAGACATCGAATCGTGTCCAATGACCAGTGTTGGGGAAAGTTACTTTTAAAAGTAATGCATTACAATATTGCGTTACTCCCCCAAAAAAGTAACTAATTGCATTACTTAGTTACTTTTTATGAAAAGTAATGTGTTACGTTACTTTTATGTTACTTTTTCTTCTCACCTGGGCTGGGCTTGCTTGTTTTTTTTTTTTAATAACAAGACCAACAAAAAAGTTATATTTTTGGCAAATGTTAAGGCCCTTTCACACCAAAAGTGAACTGAATAAGCCTCAGGCTGAAGGAAATGTATATTTACGCTTGTACAGTAAAGGGTGCCGCTCAAACTAACCTTTCAGCTGCGCTGCTGTTCTGGATTAAAGAACAATAATATACAGGAGAAGGAAGTTCAACACTCTTATTTCTAAATCTTATAAAGGAATTTTTGCTTATTAGTATGGTTGAATTAGATCATTGAAGGTCAGCAGCAAAGACATTAATAAAGTGAGATTAAATTCACAAAGTATATTTGTGTAATTTAATAGTTAATTATAAAAGTTGAGTAAATTCTGAGATTGCATTTTACTGTTTTTATTTATTTTGAGCAGTGAGATGAGTAAGTTCACATTTACTCTAGAACTACAATAACCATCATGTTTACACAGCGCACACACCACCACCTCACTTTGTTTCTCTCAACATGGGGACAGGAGAGCTGTCAGTCAATAAATGTGAAAAAGTAACTAGTGTTACTTATTTGGAAAAGTAACTTAGATATTTTATTGCAAATTGAAAAAGTAATGCATTACTTTACTAGTTACTTGAAAAAGTAATCTGATTACGTAACTCAAGTTACTTGTAATGAGTTACCCCCAACACTGCCAATGACATGCGGATCCAATTGCACTGATGCACATGCGATACATACACTCACAACTGTTTAAGACATAACCGACATAATTTATGTGAATACTTTCCAAAACTGACATTTAGAGATAATGTTGTGTGTATTTGTCCATTCAGACACGAAAGAGAGCTCAATTCTGTACTCGCGCGCTGTATAGGTGTCTATGTGAATGGCTGCACGCTTCGGGTCGGGTGTGTGCGCACAGAAAACCGTACCGAATAGAGCTCTTTTTTGCGTCGTCACTCTTATTCAGATCTACATGTCTGCTCTCCTCATTCTCCCAGACGTGTACATGTTTTAACGTTTTATGAGACATGCAGCGCATGCCAACTCGTGTGCCGCTGGGTAGATCAGCACGTCACAGTACAATTGTGCGCATCTACCACAAATGCAGGACATCATACTGGATCGCTTTCCAAATCGTCACTAACATTTTCGTCTAGTTTTTTTTCGTTGACGAAAATGTCAATAGATTTTCGTCATAGTTTTTGTCATTCAAAACTAGTTTTTATTTAGTTATCGTCTCGTTTTCGTCTGTGAAAAAATGTCGTTGACGAAAATAATGACAAATTATTTGTCAACGAAATTAACACTGTCATGTAGCATATTTTAAATCATTAATGAAAGTTATTTATTATACTAATTTACTTAAAAATTGCTGTTTACTTTAATACTACAGGCCAGGGTTAATTTGATTTTCTGTAAGTGAAACAAAACAATGGCAAATCTTGTACAGCTCTTGTGAGATTTTGTCTTGATTCCTGATATCATTCAGCCCTTAGATTGTGTGGCCAAACCTGTTATTATTGTTGTAATCACACCTTTGCTTCTTTTATGACAGATTTATCAGGATTCATTTGAGCAACGCTTTCTGGAGGAGACGAATCGATTGTATGCTGCAGAGGGCCAGAGGCTCATGCAGGAAAGAGAGGTGAGTTTCACATCATAGTGTTGATTTTGTTTTTTCCTTGTTTTTTTCCCCCCATCATTTTATCACGATTCTGTGAGAAGTAATTTTTTGGCATGTCTCATTAAGTAGAAGTTAGTTTGAACTGATCTGTATTTGTAAAAAAAAAAAATATATATATATATTTTCTTTTTTTTTTTTTATGTACTCTCACTTGGAAATAGTTTAAAAATCATTTACACCCTTACTTGGATATGCTGTCATTTTTTTCTGTGGAACACAAACAGAAATTAAAAAATCTTTTTCATACAGTCACAGTTCATTGTGACCAACGGGCTGTTAAGTTCCAAAAAAGACAAAAAAAAGTAAAGTATTCCAGGTGGTTTGTTCTTGTCTTCTGTAGCCAAATGTTTTTCTCTTCTGTTTGCTTTGCTCTCTGGGAACTGTGATTGTATGAAAGAAAAAAAAGATGTAATTGAAGATGTTTCACCAAATAGATTTATCTATTTTAATTTAATTTTATCCCCTAATCCCCCCAATTTTTTTTTCAGGTGCCAGAGTATCTCCATCATGTCAACAAACGTCTGGAGGAGGAGGCAGACAGAGTCATTACTTACTTAGACCAGAGCACACAGTAAGTATGCAGAGAATATGACTAATGAGAGTCCTTTAATTGGGAAAATTAGATGTGAATGTATTATCTTAATTTGTAGAAAACCCCTCATTGCCACAGTTGAAAAGCAACTGCTTGGAGAACACCTCACTGCAATACTTCAGAAAGGTATGACCCTCATAAAATGAAAATGAATGACATTGTATTTCTTGTTTAAATGGTTAACCATTCCTCAGAATTAAAAGCGATTTACATTCGTAATTGTTTTCTTGGCAAACTCTAGGTTTAAATAACCTGCTGGATGAGAACCGTATTCAGGATCTGTCTCTGCTGTATCAGCTCTTCAGTCGTGTAAGGGGAGGTGTCCAGGTTCTGCTGCAACATTGGGTTGAGTACATAAAGGTGTGCAAGGGATACATCGAGATGACTAACAAAACCATGATATAACACATCTGTATATTATTTGAACATTCAGGTTCACAAGTCTTGTTTTTTATGTCTCAGGTCTTTGGAAGCACAATTGTAATCAACCCAGAGAAAGACAAGACGATGGTTCAGGAGCTTCTGGATTTCAAGGATAAAGTCGATCACATCATCGATGTTTGTTTCTTGAAGAACGAGAAGTTTGTAAATGGCATGAAGGAGGCCTTCGAGACCTTTATCAACAAACGGCCGAACAAACCTGCAGAGCTCATAGGTCAGTTCACAAAAGTTGTTTTCCCACCAATCATTAGCTATGTTTCCATCCAAATGTAGTTGAGAATGTAACTTTTTGGCAAATTGGATTATCACATTGAACATTTACGAATAAAGCAGCATTCCCATCCCATGTGTTCAAGAGAACAAAATCGTCACTTCCTGGGAAATTGGCGCAAAATGTCTGTAATTCAAATGAAAGTTGCTGCAATTTTTTCCCAACATCATAAATGACTTGCATCTCAGAGCGTGCCGACAAAATTCGTCTGGATGCCTGGTGTTTGGTAATGCAATCATGTGAGACACTTTTGGGTGGGATTTAAACCAAATTATTCTGATGACAGACTTTGATTCAGGCATTCCAGAATGATGAAACCAACATTTGAGATGCTGTGCAATGCGATTGGTCCACTGCTTAGTTCAGTTATCCAATCACATCCTCTATTGAGGCAAAGTAATTTAATCAATAAAAGTTGATGGTTGATTAAGCAAGGTCAAAATATTTACTTTACCTCCATATTACGGAGATGCATGCAGCTCATGAGCAAAACACATGCAGAAGACACGCGTGGAAAAATCAAGCAAGGGTGCCGTAGTTACGTATTACGCAATCTGCTCTCTAATCGCTCTCGTGGTACTTTTATGTCCTACACCGATTGGTCTGTGCAGTGCCGTTTCAAGTCAAACACACCTAATGTATTCTAGCCATGCAATAGATTAGATAGGCAAGCCGTTTATTTAAAAACTTAATTAACCAAGGGTCCAAAAAACTGAAATAAGTGATTTTACTGAACATAAGAACTACTTGTGTAAAGGCCACAATAAAAGTACATAGAATAAACAAGTAATAAGATCCTAGTGGGTGAGAAGTCCTATAGCTTTAGCTAAGCCGCTTGTCATGTCACTCAGTGATCTAGGCATTGTCTTATGTTGTGATTGGACTCGATCAAGACCACCTGCTCTAAATAAAGATATGCGATCTACTATGGTTTACTAATGTTTCACAAAGTTACAATCAAAAACATGTTGCAAAAGCATCGTGTGTATACTGTTTACTTGTGCGTCTGCAGCGCTTTTTCATACAAATGTTGGTTGGTTAAGGATTAATTGATCGGTAATTTAAACAACGATCGATTATGAGAATTTATGTAAATTGAAATCCCTAGCTTCATCTGAGCACATAAGTTTATGCACATCTTGGTGTTTCTATGCAGCATTTTTTTAATGCAATATCCAATATCTGCGCATAATAATAGGTAGATGGAAACATAGCTATTGAGTTTTTTTGTTTGATTGAGAGCTTGCAGCTGTTTGGATCAAGACAAATATTAATATTCACTAATGTTGTGATTTTATGTTCTGTAGCAAAATATGTGGATTCAAAGCTCCGTGCTGGGAACAAAGAAGCAACTGATGAGGAACTCGAGAAAATGTTGGACAAGATAATGATCATATTCAGGTTCATTTACGGTAATACATTTAAAATTAATGCTCTATTCCAAAGGCCTAGAGAGTTTTCAATTATTAAACCACTGTCTAAGCTTCATAGACTTTCTCATTTCTCTCTTTTAGGGAAAGATGTTTTTGAGGCCTTCTACAAGAAAGACTTAGCGAAGAGGTTACTGGTGGGAAAGAGTGCCTCTGTAGATGCAGAGAAGTCAATGCTGTCAAAACTGAAGCATGGTAAATTACATTTTTCCTTTCATGTTTGATTCTTAAACCATACTCATGTAATAGAGGTTTCAACAAACTCAATTGTTTTTTTCTTGTAGAATGTGGCGCTGCATTTACTAGTAAACTGGAAGGAATGTTCAAGGACATGGAGCTGTCAAAAGATATTATGGTGCAGTTCAAACAAGTAATGATATCTTTTTTTATTTTCTTTTATTTCTGTTTTCTTTTTTGTCTAGTTACATCTTTTAAATCTCTCTTTTTGAATCTGCCCCTCAGCACATGCAGTGCCAAAATATTCCTGGGAACATCGAGTTGACGGTTAACATCCTCACCATGGGCTATTGGCCAACATACGTCCCCATGGAAGTGCATCTGCCTCCAGAGGTCTGTTCTGATGAATGTTGAAAGATGGGAGCTTGGATCAGATATTCTTTGTTACTTAAAATCAATAATATAATTAACCTTAGTAATACATAATAATTAATAAATAATATATTTTTTAATACCCTTTACTCTTCAGATGGTAAAATTGCAGGAGATTTTCAAAACGTTTTACCTTGGCAAACACAGTGGACGGAAACTACAGTGGCAGTCGACGTTAGGACATTGTGTTTTAAAGGCAGAATTCAAAGAGGTAACACATTTTTTATTTTGAAAATAGCAACTAGGCGTGAATAGCAGGCTATCAGTGGCTGATCATTATATATATATATATATATATATATAAAACAAATTTAACTAAATGAAAATGAGTTCTTCAAAAGGCTTCTCAGAGAAACGTTTTTCTTGGTTTTCACAGGGCAAAAAAGAGCTGCAGGTGTCTCTGTTTCAGACGCTAGTTTTGCTCATGTTTAATGAAGGGGAGGAGTTCTCTCTGGAGGACATTAAACTGGCTACAGGCATTGGTATGGATAATTGTGACGAGCAAGCTTTGTCTTGTGATTTGTCTTGTAAAATTTGTGTTCTTGTTGTTAAAAGACACCATTCCATTTAATGTTAATCTTTTTGTTCATATTTAAATCTCACAGCCTTTTACAAACTTTTAAAGTGTTTAACAAATTTCACTAAAGAACCTCAGATAAATGAAAATACACTCATATTTGCAGAGGACGGTGAGCTGAGGCGGACTCTGCAGTCATTGGCGTGTGGGAAGGCACGTGTCCTTACCAAAACCCCAAAGAGTAAAGACGTGGAAGATGGAGACAAGTTCTCATGTAATGATGATTTCAAACACAAACTCTTCAGAATTAAAATCAACCAGATCCAGATGAAAGAAACGGTACTGTCTTGCACACCTGTCATTTGATTGCTGTTGTGTGAAAGGTATTGGGCACTTGGTCTCATCCTTGTTTGCTGTACCTCATAGGTGGAGGAGCAAGCCAGCACTACAGAGAGAGTATTCCAGGACCGTCAGTACCAAATCGATGCTGCCATTGTTCGAATCATGAAGATGAGGAAAACTCTCAGCCATAATCTTCTGGTGTCTGAGGTGTACAACCAACTTAAATTCCCAGTAAAGGTGAGATCACAGTTTTGCTTGCACAGCTAATCGAAGTTTCACTTCAGTTTGTGATGGCACATGGTAATAGATGTCGTGTAGCTAATATATAAACTGTAGAATACTGTCGTATACACAATTGAAATAAGATTTAATGCACAATGTAGGCCGCTTTTTGCATTATAAGAGCATGTTGCACATTAATTGTGTGTCAGTTTTTTTTTCTTGCTGTTAAGAGGGGCAAGTATGTATTAATGATTATACACTACTATTCAAAAGTTGTTGTTTTTTCCCCCAAAGAAATTAATATTATTCAGCAAGAATGCATTATTTTAATCAAAAGTAACAGTAAGGGCTATTTCATAAATGCTGTTCTTTCAAACTTCATATTTATCAAAAGAATCCTGAAAAAAGAAAGAAAAAAGGTTTTCATCGATAATAATAAATAATACTTCTTGAGCAGCAAATCAGCATATTAGAATTATTTCTTAAAGATCATGTGACACTGAAGACTGAAGTAATTATGCTGAAAATTCATGTTTGCTATCACAAAATATAGTAAAATGGGTATAATAAGAAGTTATTTTAAATTGCATTAACATTTCACAATATTCCTGTTTTTACTGTATTTTTGATCAAATATTTGCAGCCTTGGTGAGCATAAGAGGCTTTTTTTCTCAAAAACATAAATAATCTTATCTAATACCTACCCAAAGTTTTAAATGGTAGTGTATAAAAATGCAACGAAGTACTACAGGAACACCGTTTTCAGCTTGATGTGGAATCTGTAGCCTACATAATGAATATGATATGCAGTTTAACGTGAATTCTATTTAGCAAAAATAATCATAATCACAGTCAAGGTAAAAAATTAAGAGTTATGATTTGTCCTAATCATTTAGACAACACTTACATTTTTGACAGATTAATCTTTTTTTCTCTCTAGCCTCAAGATTTTATGTATTATGAATGTATTATTAGCCCAAGACTCACTGTACTCGCAGCATACAACATATGCCACTGCCACTAAATTTTGCTTCATCTTTTTGCAGCCTGCTGATCTGAAGAAGAGGATAGAGTCACTTATTGACAGGGACTACATGGAAAGGGATAAGGAGAATCCCAATCAATACAACTATGTGGCTTAGATAGAGAGAGAATAAGAGGGGATGATGAGGGATGGTAGAAATGACAGGAAGAGGATGTTCTCAGTGACGTTGTTTACTTCCCTTAGCACATGGAACCTCTTGTTCCAGTTTTTGTTCACTTTACCATCATCACCACAGTGACCAACAACTGAATCAGTTTTCTCTTCATGGATTTGACAGGGTAGGGTGTGTTTTATTTCCCTCAGAATGGAATGTCCAATAAAAAAAATAAAAAAAACAATACAAAATTATTTTGTTACAATGCTTCTAAGAATTGGACTATCCTGAGCTTAAAAAAAGTTATTTATTTTCAGACTCGGTTCCATGGCTGTTGTTTGTCTCTTTTTTTTTTTTTCTTCTTTTCTTCATTGTTAACCCATGAAAATATCATAACATTACATGTGCAAAGAAAACCAGACTGATTGAATTTGACCCGTTTGTTCAGTCAATGTTGTATTGGATACCAGTGTATGAACATTGAAACAGGTTTTCTTTTTGCCCATGTTTGATAAATTTGTACAATGAAAAGAAGGTTCAGCTGATTGCTCACAAGCAATTTATGTTCTGTGAATGTGATTTATTGATAAATGGAACAATTGAGGCTGATTGGAAATTTCACAGTATGTGCCAAGATTAGATAAAACCAAGCACTTGTTTTGTTTGTAGGAATGTTAACGCTGCTAAACACTAACTTGTACATCTTCCTTCTTTTTGTCCCTCCCTGCTTACACCTCCTCACTTTTCCTCCTCTTGTTTATTTTGTATATACATTTTACACACAATTTTGATGTTTGACACTCGACTACATTGCAACTGCATTCTTTCTGTGGAAACTCCGAACAAGCACAGCAGCCCCATTTTATCATCCTAGTGTTTCCAAGTTTATATATCCCTTAAGTTCTGAATTAGGCCTGTTTACTGAGAAGCTCCTCTGTGTGGCATCACTGGATCTGTCTGTGGAAATTTTGGCAGTGGTGTTTTGAGAAATCATACTAAAGTGGACAGTCGTCCAGTGTCTGGAAAAAGTATGCTTGTTTTTATTGCCTCAGAATAAACAACTGTATGTGTTTCCATGATCTTGTCCCTGTAATCAGTGATTGTGATCTTTCCTAAAAATACTGGATGATGAGAAATGGATACTTGATTCTTAATAACGGGGGTAAATGAACCAAAGAAGCATCAGACATCATAAATTGGTGGTCTTTCATTGTGTAAAAAAAACATTGAACTATGTTAGGTATTTTAACTAGTAATAACTATACAGAACTTAACATTGTTGGATTTTTTAAATTATTTTTTAGATGAATATTGAATTTGGCTTAAGGCAAGACAATAATAAGTAAAACCATTGTTCTTTCATGCACTGGTCAATTTTGAGATTTTGGGCTACTTTGCTTCCATACCATCTTTTGAGACTATACTGGGAAGAAAACATCCAAAATACACATTTGAATGTGCTAATTTTATTATCCTTTACTTTATCTATTTGCACATGTGGAGTTCATATAGCATATAATTTATCTACTTTATATAACATTTTATTCCTAAAAAATGTTCACAATGTTATCTATTTTTTTCTGTCTGTTGAATTTTCTCATTTAATTATGGGGTGATAAAAGAGATATCCAGAACACCGTCTCTAAAAACCTTTAAACCTGTCAACCAAATGAAACATGAATTTTGAAACTTGTTTCATCCAATGTTCAGATTTCTGTTTTGGAAAAGTATGGAAATCAGTGCATTTTGCATACACATACAATTTCAGAAAACAACGCATAATACAAAACAGTTACAAAACAGATGATCAGTTACGTTATTTTTTTTACGAACTTTGCATTGATCATTATCGATATCACTAAAGTCTTAACCTAAATTTCAAAGTACATAGCAAAATACTGTTGTTATATTTTGTCATGCTGTACTTCCACCCCTTGCCGTAAAATGTTTACCACTGTCGTAAATGAAACGGAATCACCTGGGTTTAACGTGAAGCGTGGAGTTAGTTCATTTAACCGTCGTACACTGAAGATTTGTTTATATTTCTTCGTTCTTTAAGATCACTTAGATAAGAAGACAAGAGTGACCGATTACGATTCGCAAGGATGTTTAAAAAGTAAGCTTGAGCCGTTGTCAACCTTATAACGTTACATAGTAGCTGACGCAACTTAGCATTGTTATAGTAATTGAGTGTTTCGTTAGCTCAGTAGCTTCGCAGAAGTAATATATATTTATATCGCATGTATACGCTTACCAGCTTAATATGGTATTATAACTTAATATGTACCCTTAATTCTGCAGCCGAGACAGTGACATGTTTAGCTACACTGCTAACTTGCTGTCATAGCTCACTTTTATGGTTCATTAGTAATGATCCATCTATGTTCCTGTGTTTTCACACTAAGCTTTGATAAGATAGCGTTACTTCTAATATTTATAACTTGAAAAGATAGTAAGCAAACTGCAAAAATCGTATGTTTAATTAAGTGATGGATGTGAGGTTTTTAAAATTCAAGGAACCAAACTTGATACAAGTCAATCATAAAACATTTGAGTAATTATGTTATATCAGACCTCTGTACTAGACTAATTTCTTTATTTTAACAAACTTTTTGAGAGACCTGCATCTGTGTCATCTGCATTATTAGATGTTATATTTGCTGATTATTTTCTTTTTCTTCATAGATTTGATGAAAAGGAAAATGTTTCGAACTGTATTCAGCTGAAGACGTCTGTAATTAAGGGTATAAAGAATCAGCTGTTAGATCAGTTTCCCAACATCGATGATTGGCTCAACCAGATAATGCCCAAAAAGGACCCAGTCAAAATTGTGAGATGGTAAGAGTTTCACAATATGGACAACTGTAATGCAGTACTAAAGCATTAACTAACTGTCATATTTTGTCTATGTTTCCAGTCATGAGCATATTGAAATTCTTACAGTAAATGGAGAGCTGCTATTCTTCAGACAGAGAGAAGGGCCCTTCTATCCCACCCTCAGACTTCTACACAAATGTAAGACAGCTTTCATTTTAGCAGTGTAATGCTTTCTCTGCAGAAAAGATTTTCTGATTATGGAAAACTTATTATATACACTTGCAATTCAACTTGGTCAGACTAATGCCTGATACTCGCGTGTCTGTTCTCCAGATCCCTTCATCCTGCCACACCAACAAGTAGATAAAGGAGCCATCAAATTTGTTCTGAGTGGAGCCAATATCATGTGCCCAGGCCTTACATCACCAGGAGCCAAACTCTACCCTGCTGACACAGACAAAGTAGTTGTATCTTTCCAACTGAGGTATTCATTTTTTGTTTCTGCAATATTTTTCTGCACTTGAATAATAAATCCTATTGATTTATTGTAAAGAAATAGTTCTTAAAAATAATAATCTGTCTCTTCACACAACTCTTTTGTCAATGCCAAAAAGGACACAAAAAGCACCATATTACATTTGGTCTGTTGTTCATCACACAAAGGAATCATATGACTTCAGAAAACGTCTTATGAACTACTTTTATGGTATATTTGTCCTTTTAAAATGTTGTATGTAAACTGAATACCTATTTTCAATTTTCATTTTAGTTTAAGTTTTTAGTAATTTTATGGTTTTTTTTATTATTATTATTATTATTTTATTTATATTTAGTTTTTTTTAAATATATTGTTTATTTCAGTATTAGCTTTAATAATTCTAGTACTTAAACATAATTATTTCATGTAGTCTCCAAGGCAACATTTTGTTTTTTAACTAATATTTATTTTTAATTTTATTTCAGTTACTGAAAACAATAACCACACTACCATAAATATTTGTTTTTGAGTGAACTATTCACGTAATAGATTTGATTGGTGTGTGTTGCATAGCACATGTTGTTGTCCTTAAGTATTTGTTTTCAGGCCATAATGGCAGAAGGGAAGCAGCATGCAATCTGTGTGGGAGTCATGAAGATGTCTGCAGATGACATGTGAGTGTTTTATGCATTTGTATTCTGAATCCCCATTTGATTTTAAATTGCAAAACTACACACACGTCTACAAAAACACCTTTTTAATCATTTTTAATGATCTGCACAGACATTCTTAAATGTTGAAATGTTTAGTTCATCTATCGTCTAAATCAGTGTTTCTCAACCGGTGGGTCGCAAGACCGTTTTGAGTGGGTCGTTGTTTGTAGTCAAAGAAACAACAACAGACTTAATTCTACCCCCCAGTTTCACAGACAAGGCTTAAGTCTAGTCTCAGACTAAAATACTATATGTTTGAGCTGTTTTAACTGAAAGCAGCTTGCACTGACATGTCTTAAAATATGTCACTGCCATTGTTCTTTTTCTAGGGCACGTTTATAAAAACTACTTAAATGTCCTAATTGAACGAAGGCCTAATCCTTGCTTAAAGTTGTGTCTGTGAAACAAAGCCTAAATGTTTTTGTCTGAAACAAGACATTGATTATGAAAGGCGTGCGATAGCTGTTGACTCTTCTATTTGAACAAGAATTAGTTTGGGACTAGTTAATAGCCTTATCTTATAATACTGTTTATTCATCAGTGTTTATGATATTCTTAATTTATGTGGATGTTAAAGTGGGATGTACTGATGGTGTATCAACCGTTTTTGAGAAATAAATTTGCTTGGTTCAAATGACTAAAACTTTGGGTTGTGGCTTAAAGGCTCAATATGTAAGATTTTTGGATTCAAATATCCAAAAACCACTAAAACAATGTTATATATTTTGTTGACTTGTTGACTTGTGTGTACTTACATTATTCGATACAAATGTTTTCAACCATGTTTAATCCAGAAAAATTAGCTATTTTAAGTGCAACGGGCCGTGCCGTTGTGTCGGCTTTCAATGATGTCATATCTGTGTTACCTTGATTTCCAGTTTTACTTCCATAGAAACCATGCAAACACCAAAGACGCTTTGATATTATGCGTTTTATTAGACAGCTGATACTTTTATTGACAGAAAACTAATCATTGTTATATTAGCTCAACACGGTTAGTCTTATTGCTTGTTTTCTTGATTAACCACGAATAACATTTTTGTACCGCGCCTCAGAGACAACACTATTTTGTCAAATGGCTAACATAGCGTAATCATAAAAAGCTTTATCTGTAGGAACAGTAATACAGCATTTTCTACACCATACAATATATTTTAAAATGAATTGCATGTCAATTAGCAACGTAAGTCATCCAGCTCTTATTATTATTATATTCTAATAACAATCTAGTTTATTGCAGTGTGCAACAAGTGTCTCATAGCAGCCGCCGAGCAAACGCAGAGTAATGTTATAACATAACTTTCAACGCACTCTAATGTATTTTAGTATGATTGTTTTGACCAAGTAAAACAGTGCTGGGTTACCCCACAATTTTAATTCGCTAAATAAAGTCACGAGTAACATTTCTGCACTCGCGGCTGTTTTATTAGAATGAAATGAAATAATGTTAATGTAAGGGATCAAACGCAACTGTAACAAAGTTGAAGTTCAGGGAAGGAGACGGACGTTAAACGTAACTTTAATTGTACAATATGCGTAAACAACAAAACGTAAGGAGCAGCAGCGGCTGTCTGTGGCATATAAGTCCAAGGTTCTCATCCCGTCCCTGTTTCATACCACAGTAACATTATTAAAACTTTAATACATTGGCTCCCCCATGAATATGATTTCTGCCTGAGTCCCGTTGGATTGCTTTCCATCGGCTATGGCCCTGTTCCAAATGGCACACTTCATATGCACTTTCGGTCTTGTGGACTTACAATGGCTGTCGCGTACGCGTGTCCGTTAAGTCCGTGAGACCGTAGAGAGTCCCATTTGTCATTTTAAGCCTCAGAAGGATGCTCGCGAGCGCCCCCTATGCGGTCGATATGCGCCCTTGATGCGCACTTATGCCGAGCCCGCACTGATGCGGATTCCGCCGCAGACTTCTTTCCGACAGTCAAAGCGGCATTACGTCACGAAAGTGCGGACTCGTAGGAAGACCACGAGTGCTTAGGGTGCCATTTGGGACAGGGCCTATGGAGGTGAAAACGACACCTCCCATGATTCCACGCTCATTCACGGCATCATCAATCTACGCCTTTGTTATTGTTTTGAAAGAGTGACCTCTAGCGGCGAACCTTGCATACTGTGCCTTTAATGACCAAATGGGAAAATGTGGGTCCTACGGCCAAACCAGTTGAGAACCACTGCTCTAGATTGCTGTGAATACAGCATGTATAAAACAAAACAATACATGAAATGAATATAAATCAAGCAGCATCAGTTTAAACATATGACTACAGTTTATTGGTTCTGGAAAACTAAATGATTAATTTACATTTAATTTGAGAATATTTTCTTGTCTCACTTCACTGAACAGAGAGAAAGTAAACAAGGGAATTGGAATCGAGAACGTTCACTATCTGAATGATGGACTGTGGCACATGAAGACGTATAAGTAATGACAGACATGAGGATGCGGTGGAATCGTCTGGACCCCTTGTCACCAGGCTGCTACTGTTTACATGAATGGACTCAACCGTCTACCATGCCGAAAGCTTTGAAAATGACCATTTTAATGCACAAATAAAATCCGTATTCAAGTCATTCCTAACTGAAATGGTCTGTTGCTACAGTGAAAGCTGAATTGTGTTATGGCTATTTAAAGAATATTTGTATACTTCTCACTTGCCCAAGACAGATTTTTTTTGTGTGTTTGTTTAGCATATGTATAATTTCCAGTATGATTCAAGGCCTATATCTGATTTTCATTGTTTTTTTGCACTAAAATCAGAAAACATAAATCAATGCCACTCTATGAAACTCAAAATCCCATGAGGGCCTGATGTTTCTTTTTATACAAATGCCTCTGCTGCTCTACATCCACATCATATTTATGTAAATTTAAACCACAAAAGCTGATCGTTTACGTCCGGATAAATTTACTCCGAAGTGGGAGGGGTTTGACTGCGGTTACAGAAAGTGAATACAAACAGCTTGTGGAAGACAACCCCATCTCAGTACTTAATTGAATTAAATTGAATTGAAAGCCAAAAATTAAAATAATATATCACTTTTCTACTGTAAAAGAAAAGACAACTTCCAAGTCGTCTTCAACTGAAGAACGGGGAAGGTGAGTGAATGTAACGTCGTGCTGAAATATATGCTAGGCAACAGGAAATGGTTTATAATTCAGTGGGGAAATATATGAGAGAATTGCTGCTGTACAATCATACCATAATCTTGAACTAATTTCCCTAATTATTTTAATGGTAGTGTCTCCACCATTGAATCAACAGTTCTCAACGAGGTAAAATAAGGGAAGACTGCAAAGATGGAAAATTTAGAACAATGTTAATTTAATGCACTGTACCATAAAGTTTGTATGCAGCCTTTTGGAAAAAATTGCTGATTTTGGTGTTTGGTAATGATTTTGCGATAGTTTCATCGAATGAGGGTAAAAAATAAAATAGCAGGGGAAGTAAAAGCTGCCTTTATTAAACTGAATGTCATATCAGATACAAAAAGTTAACTGAAAATTTATGATGATCATTAAACCGCTGTCCAAAAATTCAATTTTTACATTTTATGGCGACTTAAAGTTACCATCTATCCCGACCTCGTTTTGAAGATGCAGTTTAAAGATTCTCCCTAATCTTCTTCTCAATCAACTAGGAAAAGACAACAAATTGGCGGTCATAGTGAGAGTGTAGTCTCGCGTAGCCAGACCTTCAGACTGACGGCAGAAGGTCTGGAATCTATCGCAGCTTTTCTTGGCCAAGAGGACGTTTGACTGACATATAACGCAACCAATCACAGTTCGTTTTGTTCCGCGTCATGTTTAGGGGCGTGCCAATATAATGTCGATGTCCCTACAATAACAGACCGGCGTGCATTTAATAAATTATTCATTCAAGAACGTTGTGCAAGTTTACTGCAACAATGGAGCCGCAAACTTCACATACTTTGAAAATCCAGCGTTTAGTTGATCCTGGTAAGCGCTCATTTGTCTCAGTTGTAAACACAACGGCTTTCTTCTTCCACGAGGGGTTTTGGCGTCATGGCATTTGTTTCCAGACGGACCGTTAGAGAACGCGACACACACATCTCGCGGACATCCTGTAGAATTCAACCAATCAGGTCGCGACTTCGAAACTCCTGAAGTGTTTCCAGAAAAGTGTGCCATATGCATCAGACGTTTAGCCAACGTTCCGTGGGCGTGACGTCTGAGGCTGAGACTAGTGAGAGTGTGACTTTATCCTTTGGGCAAACTTTACTGAGGAGCTTTAAAACCTTTGCTGCATTTCAAAGTAAAATACTGGACATAACGCAAAACTGTTACAATTACGAGGAAACTTGGCTCTCTATTTTTGCCAAACGTGTGGGAACATGGTGGTAAAAGACATAGACACTGACATCATCAAA
Organism: Scardinius erythrophthalmus; assembly: GCF_964197995.2. Classification (NCBI taxonomy): domain Eukaryota; kingdom Metazoa; phylum Chordata; class Actinopteri; order Cypriniformes; family Leuciscidae; genus Scardinius; species Scardinius erythrophthalmus. The sequence goes on along the minus strand of NC_138233.1, from coordinate 19,256,773 downwards.
GTTATCAGAGGTATGATGATAATTTATGAAATATCAGCTGATAAAAAATATTTTTAAATGATTGATTGTAAATACATTTTATTCAAGGTTTTCATGAGCACTTTTTTTGGTCATGCTGCTCTTACACAAGAGCTGTTTGCTAAAGTCCAATCTAGTTTTTAACGGTTCCATCCTTCAATAACAGCCTATTTTTTTCAATAACAGTTTTTTTAGGTGGCGCCAATTCTTGCACACCTTTGAATTAGCAAAAATTTTCCTATACATTTATATCTTCCTTTAAAATTCCTCTCCTGAAATTTGGAAGACACTGTATAATATACATGTTCATAATATTCCCGTTTCTGAAAAGGCCTGGATTTTAAATCTCTTTGCAGACACTCATTTTAATGTCCTTTTGAGAACTAGCAACAACAGCTCATTGAATAAAATACAAAGCAGTATTACTTCAAATCGACAAGTCACAAAGTGCAAGATGTCTGTTATTTCTGAATTATGAATCAAAGTACCATCATGCAATATTAATGTTGCATTAGGCCTATGTGTTATATTTTCTGTTATATCAGTTTAAAAAATAATAATAATATATGGGTTGAACACCAAACCTGTATGAATATTAATACATGACTTCTAACCATATGATTCTCATGTGCCAAGGATCAAACAGATGACTTGTGTTTGAACATCAGATCAGGATGTGAAAAGGGTGAAACAGGAAACTCTATTCTAGGGCGAAATGAGTTCAAAGCACTATGAACAGTGATTCAGTGACAGATGTTTGTAAAAAGGTAGCTGTAAGAAGGGAGTTTAAGAGAGAATAGGATGATGAAGCATAAAAGAGATAAGTGAACGAGTGAAAGGAAAGAAAAACAAAAGAGAAACTAGGAAAAAAATTAATATCAGTGCCTGCTGATCGGCCCAGAGCTGTTTGAAACAATCTAATTTTCATTAAACCCCTGTCACACATTTGATGCTTATTCCCAAGAAGTGATTTCTGTTATGGGACAGCTCTTTCAGGGTGTAATAAATGACTAAGAAACATAATTTTCATTATTATTTATTAAAGATAATCCCAACCTAGCCACCAATAGTATTGTAATCCATTGTAAGACTAAATATCCATTTAATAAAGAGGATTTAATGTTTTATGGGTGTATTCATTTATTAATTTAAAAAGGTCACAAACCATTGTGTAATGAATTATAGAAACAATATTTTGATATGTAAATTGACAAGTTTCTATGCAAGTAATAGCACAAACTTGGATTACACTTTTAAACCACATTTACTTGACTTCATTTATATTAAGGACAATAGACCGTTTTCTTTTGCCATATCCTATAGAAACAACCTTTTCCTCTGATATTTTACATCCAAAATACTTCATTTTAAAAATCATCAAAAGATACTTAATTTTTATTCCTACCAGTGCCCCATGAAAAGAAAGAAAAATGTAAAGAATAATTAAAGCTGGATAAACAGTTATCATCAAATGGATCATATAAAGTATACACTTTGCGTTTTCTTATATACAATTAACCGGTTTTCTGTGGAATTGTTTACAGGTGAGTTGTAGAAGTGTATACCATAAAACTTCATAAAACATCACAGTGTATATCTGATCCATATATGTGGCATTCATAAATCTAGCAAATTTTTATTCAAAATCAAGTTCACAAAATGATCCTATATTGGCCCTCATGATTAAATCATGCTCATATGCAAACCAATATCTTTTTGCTTTTACCAGAGCACATTTTTAGCAGGAAGCAGGGTGAAAATCCCTCATCTTACACACCAGCATCAACCTTCAGCGCGCACAATCAGAAAGTACACATAACACATCACAGATAATTCAGCCCTGCACCCAGTATCATCAACATTTCAGCTCTGTCACAGTAACAGTTCCAATACAGAAACCATGAAGTGAATCAGTCATTATCGGAGTCTTTAGGAGGCAGAAATGTCAAGGAATCATGAAAGTCGTGTCCATACGGCCGGAGTCTATAGACGCCAAACATCAAGACCTGCATCTGGCTCGGAGACATACCTCCAAATGTGATGGCCATGTCAGAACAACAGGCCTCCACGACGTCGGCTGGGTTTTGGCCCATGCTGTCGGAAATCAAAGAGCTAGCGCTCTTCTTGTTAAAAAGCCCTTTGCCTTGCGCATCCTCTCCGTTTTCAGCAAACACCCCACTGTACTTCAGACAGGTGGCGAGCTGCTGTTCTTCAGACATCTTCCACAAGGCACGTCCTCGCTCTGGGCATTTGTCCTCATCTTTGAACATCTCTATCAGCCTCCTAACTGCCTCGTAGCTCAGCACAATCCCGCTGTCGTACTCCACATAATCCAGCTCTCCTGACTTTTCCGTGTGGCCAATGTAAAACGGCTGGCTTGAATCCTTATCCAAAACCAAATACTTGAGGTTCTCTATAATTGCGAATGTTGTGGGCCGGGCCACGAAGAACCAGCGTAGGTCTCCGGCATTCTCATAGGCGTGTTTGATGGCTTTGCGCAGCCTAGCCCACTCATCCTGCTCCTGTAGGTCAAACGCCTCTAGAGCTTTGGAAGATTCGGACGTGTAGAACACGGATTTGTCGCAGTGTTTGCTCCAAGTGTCATTGGCTGTCGCCCAGTGGATCAGGAGCTTGGGAGTGACCATGATGAGACAGTACACTCGAACCTGCAGGGTGAGATCAGACATCTGACTCTCTGATAACTTTTGTAGTTCATCTTTGCTGAGGGGTTTCAGATGATGGTGAAGATGCTGATGACCTTTTGAATGGACTCCTGGATTAAAGGTCTCAAAGTAAGTCATCACCAGGCAGAATATACCCCCTAGGATCAAGCCTTTCATAAAAGAACTGCACTCAGACAGCATGCTGGAATGTAATCCTGTTATGATTAAAATATGAATAAAGATATAATGATTAGAACAAAACAAATGGCAGTTTGTGCTCTTATGACATATGTTCAGCAATAATAACAAAAATCCGTTATATAATACAAATAAATACGTTGTCCGGTGTCAGTTTTGTTCCTAGTGACAATACAAAGCTATTTTCACAAAGCAGCCAGTCAAGCAGTCAAGTTTACTGAATACTGTTTACTTCACACTCAAAAGAAGCTAACTTTGAAAACAACCGGCTACATCTAACTGCAAGAACACATTAAACGATTAATAAAAACTAACGTTACACATTCAAATAATTAATTAGATATAATCTGGATACCTTTCAAGAACGCAGAATATTGCTCACATTTAGACGTTACCCCTTCGCATTTACTTCCGTACACACAACCGGAAAACAAAAAACGTAGTCCGTTCTGGAGTCAGTGTTACCTGTCCACCTTGCAATTAATTTGCACGTAATAAAGTAAGAAAGCTGGTCGCAGTCCAGTGCGGCTTCCTCCATGAACACGGATGTTTAAGCGGATGTTTAATCCGAACGAAAGGCACTGTGGGAAATGTTGTTCATATGTGCTGTCTCGCTGAGACGAACACGGTGGTAAAAACTACAAACGTCGTTTTCCTGTAAGTAGACAAGGGCGGAAATGATTTGTGCGTCTTAAAAGTTTTTACTGATTATTTAACCACTTTTATGTTATTAAAATTGTTACATATATAAATATAATAATATAATATATATATAATGACAAAAACAAAGGTATGACAAAATCAAGCAAATTGTTTCAAGTATCGCTTAAAATATGAATTAATAAATTATCAATTTAATTCAAATATAAAATTTGACAAATAAATGGGTATATCTAAAACTCATTTACTTTATGTTTACAGCTGTAGTTACAGTTAGTGTAAATAATGCATTAAGAAATCGATTTAATTCATGTGTAAGATGTTATTTAAAAAACAATAAAATAATGCATTAATTACGAATTAACTATTACTAAAAGCATTTTATAAAACACTTTTCTTAATATATTTACCAAAGAGCTTTTCTGTTTTTCACTTTTTTTGATTTGTAAAAGTTTTATTCCTTGATAAAAAAGAAATGAAGTGTTGAAATTAAGCATATTGAAACCTCAGTTGCTAACTGAATTATATAAGACTTTAGTGAGAACGATTTCTTAAAATAAAATGAAAATGTTTGGGCTACTGACTGTGGAGCCACATGAAAATGGAGTCATGACCCATGACAGCACGATAACTTACTAATATAAACTATAATATAAAAATGTATTTCTTTATCAGTCATTTGTGGCTCTTTTGTGGCTCATCAATGGAGAAAGATGCTTTGAAGAACCAGATGGTGCAGCTACAGAATCCACCAGTAGAGGCCAGGCCAATGGGTCAAGAAGATTGGGATGGTTTGCATGGCTCTGTTAGCCCATGATAGCAGATGTCAGTATATCTACACCTTCTGGTCCCAAAAAGCATCTTTCTCCACTGACTGCCAATAAAAACTAGCCATGCATTCTGTCAAAATATTTATTTATTTATACCATGGTTTGAGGTAGTGCGCTTGTGTACTGAAGCCACTTACAAAATTTTCCTCTAAATTTCTCTCTAAATTTGCCACCTCTTCTCACTTTTTATAAAGACAGATAGAGAGAATATCTTTCTGTTTTATTGAAATAATCTTTGCTATAGCTCTTATTTCCTGCCCACTGTCTCTAATGAACCCCTACTCATGAACTGGCTGAACTCATGAATCTCACATGAGCTAAGCTTTAATGTTGAATATGCAGCATTTTACATATTTACGAGATTAAACAGGCAAGACGCGGGCTTTCTTTTTCATGCAAGATCAGAAGAGATAAATTACTCATGCGATCATCACTGGTGCATAAACAATCGAATAAAGCATCTTTTGTTTCTCACCTGCCATCTCATTTCCTGAATACTCCAAAAAATGATTTAATTACAACAAAAGAAAGAGAGAAAGCAAGAAAGAAAGAAAGAAAGAAAGAAAGAAAGAAAGAAAGAAAGAAAGAAAGAAAGAAAGAAAGAAAGAAAGAAAGAAGCGACACTAGGTAATGTGCTATTAATTAGTCAAAACAGGTTTGACTAAAAACATTGTAGCACAACACATAACGGACAATAAAAACAGACATTAGACAAAAATAACAACAACAACAACATGTTTATCATGTAAAAATCAAACAGGTAGGCTATACAAGAATTATGGCTGGAATAGGCCACAAAATTCAATAGACTTAAGAATTAATGTGCTCAAAATATCACATTCCCTTAATGGGCTCAGAAGTTATTTTGAATATAGGTTTGATATTAGTATTATGAGACAAAATTCCTTTGTTCCCTGTACAGTGAGACGCTGGCCCTTTAAGACGAGACATTTAAATCTAGGCGTGTTTCCTGCTCCCGATGAGAATCCAGGCTTGCTTGCATCCTACGACGCGAAATTAGAGGAAAGATTATCTTACACATTACACAAATAATTACACAAAAAGCGACACAGGTCACCAAAGGCTTTACCACATTTATTTTGCATCATTTTAAGAGAAAAGGGACGGATACTCCTCTCGGGATAGAAGCTCAACCTAACAAATGACATAAATGTCAGTCGGTCAAGGTCCACTCACTCTCCAGATGTGCTTTTAGCATTTACACGTTTATTTCACGTCAGCTTCGCTTTCTCAATCGAAATCTGTACAAATTTTGAACGGAATCACTTTCATATTGTGCCAGTATGGGTCATCTCCGCTTCTGGATGAGGATTTTGCTTTTTGGTTTTTGATTTTGGACTTTAACCATGGATTTAAGTACAGAAGAGCAGATATGTAGAGCTACAGACTGATGGTAACGATTCATGAGGAAGCACGGGAAGAAACCTACAAACAAATCTTTCACGTGAAGGAAGAATTACATTCTTGGAAAGAAGCTCCTGTATTTTTTTGCTGATAACTTTACGCATTCGTAGTGTGGACACGGTTGTGGTTTTAAGACAGTCCGATTGTACATTCGCTACCATGTCGGCGGTGATGATATCACGGAAGGTTACTCGAAAATGGGAGAAATTACCTGGGAAAAACACCTTCTGCTGCGATGGACGGGTAATGATGGCTCGCCAGAAAGGAGTATTTTACCTGACCTTATTTCTCATCATTGGAACCTGCTCTCTGTTCTTCGCCTTTGAGTAAGTGCATGTTATTGGTGATTATTACAGACCTCGTCTACACTGCCAGCGACACGACTAAAACCATTAGAGCTGTCGACACTGCACGCGCGCGATGTCAGTGTCAGTCGTTTTCCCCCCATTATAATGGGGGTTTTGCAGTGTAGACTGTCTTTGTTTAATGCCATTGTAATGATGGGGAAAAAAATAACAATAAAAAAGTGTCCGTTTGAAATGTTGAGGACCGAAGCGCTCCTGATTATTATATATATATATTTTTTTTGTAGTAACAGCAAGCCATTTCTCAGTTGTGCCAGCTGACATTGAGGTAGGCTACGCCATGGCTGTGTTTTACAGTAGAAATGTCCGATTCGTAAACGAGTCGTTCTTTTAAATCTAATTGGTTGGAGAGGTCCAACGATTCGTTCACGACGAATCGCTCCCAGCAGTTCTTGAGTCAACGACTCGTCGACTATTTAAACCGAAAACAGATGATTTCCGTGTGTGTACAGAAAACATATATTACAAATAAAATGTAGGCTACTGGAAATATGTTTACAGCTAGTTCATCAATACAGATACACACCACAGTTTGTTTTGAGTAGCATTTTATTAAAACGTGCAAACCATTTTAGCTAAAAGATGTAGGCCTAAGCCTAAATTATAGCTATCTATTGTTTTATAAATGCAAATAAAAACTAATTTAGGTTCTACATTAGGCTACTTTTGTATGAGTTTAACCTAAACTTAACCGATATACAAACACAAATTAATAAAACTAAACATAACCTTAAAACGTAATATTGGCAATATTTGCTTACATGTGTCTAGATTAGGCTATTTCAGATCATGTAATATATCGGGCGATGTCAAGGATGATGTAATGTAATTATGTCATGTTGCAAATTGTTTTTATTTGACCGGCTTGTGAACTGATCGAATTAATTAGGCTAATTTGCAGAATTACTTACCATCACTATATGACAGTTGTAATAATATTTCAAATCAACTGCTATATATTTGCTACAAAATATAGACTGTGATTTAAATATCGCATGTAAAAGACTGTATGGTTTCATCAATGGAATGAGATATGAACCTTTTTGGATCTCCAAGTCTAATATAAAAAAATAGATAGCTACTATATCTAATCTGCTAATGATTGAATATACAGTTAGGCCTATATTTTCAAATTGTATGAGATCCTTCGCCTGTTGATGGATGGGAAACAATTAAAAGCTGTGTCATTGTTACTGAAACCCATTTTGACAATAGCAGATTGCTGCATGTTGATAAAGCTGGATGTGAGTGAGTTCTTTTGGGTGGATATGGGCTCCCTTGTGTGGACAATGACGTCTGTGGTCTGTGTTTCCTGAGACTCCAGTGCTGTGCTCCACCATTAGGCCTGATCATCAGCATGCAGGAAACGATTCCCTCCGCTTAGTCAGAAACTCACAGTCATTTATTGAGTTGCTGGCTTCTTTAGTAGGGTTTCACTGCATGCCATGTTCATATATCGCTGTAACTGATAATTAGTCCTTGTGGGGCAGACATATTAACATAGAAACTGGGCTGAGTGCAAAAGTGTGAATTGTTTCTTGCATGACAGGCTAATAGAGGAATTAAAATGTTTTTTTTCTTTTTTGGCACTTACTCTTTCATTTTAACAGTCGATGGAAATTCTGGATATGCACATCACAAAAGAACCACTATTATTAAATATCATCTGAGGTTATTCATATGGTCTCATGAGATCTACAGGGTCTTCAGTTTCAGTAGTGCACATTTATTTTATGTGCACTTTATCTTTTATTTAATACAGAGCATGAGATATCCAGAAGAGACAGACTGTGTTTATAGAAACGCATTGCTTCCAGCTGTTCTGAATTTACAGGGAATTATTTATTGAGTATTGCTGGATTCTCACATTATTGCATTCTGTGTCTGGACAGTTTATTCCTCTGCGGGCTGAGTGAGTTTCAAGCACAAGACTGATTAGCAGGGCTGGACTTTGCACTGTTTTCTCTAAAGATCTTTGTCTTTTGCTCTGTCTTCTCGAAGAGAGTTTATCGCACCTCCCCTCCCATTCCTCTCCATGTGTCCCTGTTTGCTGAAAGTCTATGCACTTATATTTTAATTTTTGGCTGTATGTGTAAACAAGACTGCAGGTTGCAATGCATTTATGTTTGTCTTCTGTTTGGATTTCAGAGATGAGAGTTGACTGTAAAGGCTTGAAATTCTGTGAAAAATCTGCAATGTGTCTGTGTATGTGTGTAAAGCTGGGCGTACGCACACGGTGTGATTTTTTTTTTTTTTTTCTTACGAGCTCACTGATGGTTTTCTCTCTGAGGAAATTGTCTGGAAATCGTTGACGCTCCTATGGTTGCCGATCGCATTGTGTTAGAGCAATTGTGAGCCGAGCCGAGCCGAGCCAAGTACGTTACGAGCACCTCCCAACCTCCTGATAATTTTGAAACGTTTGAAAATTTCTTGGATTTTGACTAGTGCAGGCTGTCCCTCTATTGCCAAATCATGCACAACCATTTCACATAGGCTACAATAGATCATAGATCGAGCACACACACACATACTTGTATATGTGGTTTACGGGCTCTCCATAGGCGTATTTTTCCTACTGTACAAACTGTATATTCTATCCCCCTACACACCCTACCCCCTAAACCTACTCATCACAGAAAACTTTTGTCATTTTTTAAATTTCAAAAAACACCATTTAGTATGTTTTTTTTTTTAAGCCATTTGGTTTATGAAGACACAGGAGATGTCCATATAAACCATGTTTGCATTGTAATATCATTATACACATTGTGTCCTCATAAACCATTTATACAAGAACACACACACACACACACACACCAATACACTGTTTTCATTGTTTTATTGAAATGAATTGCAATGCTGTTCTCTGCTTTTCACCAAGTAATTTGCACACTCGTCTTTTTTGTTTTCTTTTTTTCATATCTGAAGCTATAGCAGCAACATTGAAAGCTCCAGTCTCTCTGTTTAGTGCGAAAGCTCATGATTGTCACCGACCTCGTGGTGCAGTACAGTTGTGCCGTGTACCAGCTGTTTCGAATACAATTATCAGGTTAACTGACTAGCTCGTACAGTGTACGCCCGCCTTAAGACATAGGCCTAGTGCTGAGACCTGCACTCACTTTGTCAATCCACCATTGGCTGAAAGGAAGAACCACTTGCTATTAGCCTGATATCGTCATCAATGTGGAAAAAAAATATATTATTTTAATATTAATGCAAATATTAGATTGTTTTAGTAATATTGTAATGTGCTTTGTCACTTTTTTTGTATTTCTAAATAGCTTTAATTTATTTATACTTCAATAAAATCTTATTTTATTTCTATTTGCAAGGGAGCAATTCTAGTTTTCTTTTAAATTTGTAATTAAATATCTATATTTTATTTTAGCTTTATTTCAATCAACTTCAACTTTAATTCAATTAAAATTTATTTTCAAGCAATAAAAAAAAAAGTTTAAGATTATTTAATAACAACACTGAAAAAAACCTAACAACAAGTAGAAACAACTTCAAGGAAGACATTTTTAGACCGACTTCCTGAAGTGTGTAAATACTGTGACTGTAACAACCTTTGGCATGAGTTTGGTGCAAAAACTGTCTGCGCTCCAATGCCAGGCAGAGCGTTCAGGAAACCTGTTTAAAAGGGTCATATAATGGTACATGCACTTTTACTAGTTGATTGTACTGAAATGTGTGTTGGCAGTGCCTGTACACAACCATCATAAAATGATAAAAATCCATCCAGTGGTTTTTTTTTTTAATCTCCTTATATGTTTTCCAATCTCTAAAATCAAGCCGTTCGACCTAGTGACGTCACACGGTCGGACGCCCCTCCCACGATTTGTGATTGACAGCAGCGTTTCAAATCAGACCCGCCCTCGCTCGTGAGAGAGCTGTCAGTCATCGTAGTCTGCGCGTCTTTGTTGATACTGGAGCACTGTCTATGAGCAGAATGGCGTCTAAGCGATTGTGGTGTTCTGTTCTTGGGTGCAATAAGGAACACAGCGGTCATATTGATGTTCCTAAATCCGTACAGCTGAAGACGCAGTGGCTGAGTTTTGTTTTCGAAGGGAATATTCCCCACGATCAACGTCAAGCTTTCATGTTTGCGCGAATCATTTCACACCAGACTGCTTTATAAACGAGGTCAGTATAAAGCTGGTTTTACTAAGAAGCTGCTCCTGAAAAAGGATCGGTACCAACTTCGTGTTCCTGCTGCACCTCCAGAAGAACTGAAGTGAGTGTAACGTTTTATTAACCTTTATATTCATATTTATATGAATCTTTGCAAATAGCGAGCACGCTTCACGATGAATGCGGCTGTTTACACTCAGGGTACATTATGGCATGTTTTCTATGTACGACGTTATCAATATATAATTCATAATCCCACGTTTATAATGAACAGTGTATGCACAGAACAGAGGGGCGGGATGAGCAAAGCTCATTATCATTTAAAGACACATGCACTGAAACGGCGTGCTGAAAACAGAGCTGTGTTTGACCAGGTAAAATTAGTGTTTTCTTACAATACTAATGAGAATTTTTAATTAAAGTATATTACAAACTTTTAATTTAGACCCTAAAGAATCATATTAGCTTGTACAAAAATGGCATTATATGACCCCTTTAAAAATATTATTTTTGCAATTTTGTATTGTATGCTAGTGATGCAGACTTACAGACTTTACCTTACATTACTGAAATAGTTTTACACCAGGGAAACTTTTACATAGTAGCACTTCATATATTGACAGTCTTCAGATTCTGTTGATTATGTTCGCCCACTCATTCTTTCACATTAGAAATACAAGGTTCAGGTTTCAGTGGTTTGCCTTTGTCCTGTATGTTTGTTTTATGGCTTTGTTGCTCAGCAGTTAAATGTCTATATATTTTATGCGTACTGTATAATTGAATGTTGGATATGTTGTTGTTGAATTAAGTGTATGACTTGTGGTCAGTGTCACGGTGTGTGAGCTCTCGAGGGCTGCCGTCTGTGCTGTCCCTCTGCAGAGGTCGTGATAAAGGAGAGAAGACCGTTTATCCTTTTGGATTTTTGTGTCCCTGTGTTATGTGAATGCAAAACTGGAGCGGCGGCAAATTTGTCTTTATGAGGGATTAGGTTGCTGCTTTTTTTTGACAGTAATGTTTAATAATTAATTTGCTTCGTGAATCACTTGCTCTTAAATTGGTGAACACTATATGAGAATTAACAGAGGCTGTTGATTACAATTTTCAGGCATAGCAATGTCACGGTACATTACAAAATTTTTAAATCTGTATGAAACAATTGAAATTACCTTTTGTACTTTATCAGATTATCCTATTGTATTTTTAGCTTTCCTGAAAGACTTTAACACAGAGAAAGCCATTATGAGATGGCAGTTTATTTGTTCTCTTGCAAATTCTTTCCCCGCTTTTGTTTTTGTTAGCGCTATTATTGCATACTACTTTAATATCATATCATCAAGTTTTGCAATGCAAAATTCAAAAGGATAAGGTGATTATTTGCATGTTGAATGTTTCCAGGACTTGCAGGACCATTCACGCCTTAAGAGTTTGACCTACTTTTTGGTTTTATTTATTTATACATCAATGCATGTTTCCATCCTTAGAAGTATAACAAGTAGAAAATCTTTCTCTCAGAATTTGGTGTATCTGTTATGGAAGTTTGTTTCAGAGTTTGTTTCAGAGTCAATAATAGAAAAGGTAATTGTATGATAAAGATTAAAATAAGGAATATTTGTTGATATAATATATATATATATAATATACACACACACACACACACACACACACACACACACACACACACACACACACACACACACACACACACACACAAATTCTGTATATAAAGATTTTTCAGATTTGACTGGACCACAATGAATCTACATGTTGTTTTTAGCTATCATCCATATTTTTTCTCCCCTCATGATACTTTCCGGTGGAGTACCGGATGTTTGCGCTGAATGCTATCAGTTATGATAATTGTCAGCCTCCCTGCCCCCACCGATCTCCACCGAGAAACCAGCCAGACCGATGAAGCAGCTCTATTGATTTTACCAACACACAGATAAGCCTTTCCATATAGCCAGCCATAAAACTCTGCAGTTGTGCTTCAAGTTGTCTTAACTGTGGAAAACAGTCCTTTTCGCTTTGTTCTTTGTGCAGATAATTCACTAAGGACAAGCTGTAAAGGCAAACTGAAGGGTGGAGATGCAAGTATACATGATTTTGAAGTGTTTAATTTTCTTGATACCATCTTTAGGAGTCTTCCACTAAATTTCCCCCATTTTGTTGCATATAAGACCACACGTTTTACTTTAGTAATGCATGTTTCTGATTCTATTGTTAACTATTCATTTTGTGTGTTATATCAGACACAACAATGGTTTTTCTTTGTACCCTTGAATTAGAATGAAATAAATTGCACTGATACTGATTGATAATGTTAACCAGTAGCCAAATGTCTATTTAGGAATTGTTTTGCAAACTCTCATTCAGATAGCTCCATTGTGGTAAATGTGGTATACGCCCATTTTTATGTGATTCAATTGATTACCGCCCTACATTTTTTGCAGTTGAATATCCTGTTCCAGAACCGTCTCATTATGGTTGCCAAATGGTTTGCAAAAGGAAATTTGTGTTGATTTTCAACAGTTAGGTGTTTATTATGCATATTGAGTCACAATAGGCTACTTGCTGTGTTTTGTTATATTCTTTTATGGAGGAAGTTAAGTGATAATTATGGTGCTTAAATAAACCTTGTACGTCAGTAGTGACAATAACAGAATCTTTAATATTGGTTGCTTAGCTGCTTATCTCTGGTATTGATTATGGGAAGAGAAGTCACATCCAGCACTGCATGATGGGTAATGTCCGGGAAGCTCAAGGCTGTGATAGGAATTGATGATGGCACAGGTTCAGGATGGTTAAAGTCATCAACACACACACACACACACACACACACACACACACACACACACACACACACACACACACACACAGTTCTCCTCAGTTTTGCTCCTCTCCGCCCCAATACAGCTTTCAAAATAATAAATGGATTTCCCTGCAGCCTTCCACTCATGATCCGGGCAGTGGAAAGTTTTATCGACCAGCTCTGCTCAGGATTTTTTCTCGCTCCTCTTTATGTTTTCCAGTCTCATAGTTTAAAATGGATCAAACTAATCTGACCCGTCCCACAGGTAGAATTCCAGTGTATTGACGGCTCTGGTATGCTGACACACCAGTGTGTGAAACGGCTCTAATTGTACCATGTAGTCTCTGACTGGAAATGATCTTTCTGTTGCAAATATTTCTTACAGCTGCAATCTGTTGTACTGTGTGCTGGTCCTAAAGCAGTAAGTATGACGTGTGAGTAGACAAACCCTGCTAGTAGACAGGTTAAACCGGTGCTCTATGCATTGTAGGAAGATTAGATTGGCACATAGTTTGTATGAAACTATATGCATCTTGTGTATTATAAGTAGTGCTTGATAAGTCTAACTTTCCAAAAGTACTTAACTTCAGTGTGTAAATCTGTTTGTGTTAATGATGCTTGTTGAGGAAAAATGTGCTACTATTGATTTGGATGTATGAATTTCTGCCTTGCATACTACAGGGAATAAATGTAAGTGTCTTAGACTTGCGACAAATTAAAAACATTATTAAAATATTATAAATGTGTAAAATATTAACCTGTGAAATATAAACTAAAGTTTGTTTTACCATCAGAGCATGTACGCATACACTGAAAACAATTTGTAGAAACTGCTAGTAAATTTCACAATTAAATTGAAAGAAATGGCAAGTAACACATTTAATTAATCAATTAACATTTAGAAATAGAAAGACTGCAATAGTTTCTTGTAAAACATACTCCAGTGTTTAATTTAGAACTTAGAAAAATCTTCTTCTTTTTTTAAGTGGACCTTATAATGCAGTGATTTTCAGTTTGCTATATTCTCTCTTAATTAACACCTGATTGGATGGGTGTCCCGGACCAGAATTGAAAACTAGTGTCATAATGGAACCTCTTGTGGTCCCCGAGGGGTCCATGGCAGTGTTGTTATTGTTAACAAATACTATTAAAAATCGTTTAATGAAATAAAGCTGAAATAAAGGAAAATATAAATATTACATTAAACATGTGAGCAAATATAAGAAAGGTTGCCTTGGCACTCAAATAAATACATTCAAGTTACGTACTGGAATTGCTCTGTTTATTTGTACTAAAACTGAAACTGAAATAAAAACTAATGGAAGCTCTATGTAGAAAAACTGTAACTTAAAATTACCACATAACAAAATTACTAAAAACTACACTGTAAAAAAAAATGTTGGTTTAACTTAAAGTAAGTTACCTGGTTGCTTTAATTTTCAAGTTCATTGAAATAAAAAATTTGAATTAATACAATGGAGATTGTTTAATCACATTAACTAAGTTCTAAGAAAAAAATGATTTTTTTTTACAGTGTATAAATTTACCATGATGAAAACTGAAAATCTAAAAGTTTATTCAAAATTATTAATAGTAATATAATAGTATATAAGCAATACTAAAATAATACTACTCCCTGAACCCCAGTTTGAAAACCACTGTCTTAAATTGCATGTCAGCAACCTCTCAAAATTCCATAGTATCATACTATGCAACTTTTGCACAGGCAAGCACACCAAGTCTACTTCTTTGTATTGTTGTATTGTCTGGACTAGTCAAATCCTGTCTTACTGTACTGTAGTGTTAGTGTAAAGATGTCCTTTTCACACACAGAATGTTAAGTGTAGCAAATTTCCCCCTGAGAGGGAATGAACTGTACCTGTGATAAGATGTACCATTATAGTGATGTATTAGCCATACATTAGTATAGCAGGTCTACATTGCAGGAGGGAGTGGTGGAGGAGAGCCAGGGTGACCCTATTAATAGCTCTATGCAGTGGCCTGTGGATCCGACCAATCTGCTGCAGCCTGAGCATAGGGAGGCACTTTTACAGGACCCAAGTCATCCGCAATTTATGGGAGCAACCAAATTTATTGCTGTTTGGCTGTGTGCCTGCGGGAATGGAGAAAGCACAGTCAGTCATAGTAAACATCCGCCCTGACTGCTTCATTGTGGGCTTAGAAAAGACTGTCTTTAGGGAAGAACTGAGCCAGACAGATATTACAATCCCTCTTCATCAATGATCTCCTCTTTTCTCCACACACATCTTCTTTTTTTTCAAGAAAAGCCATGATCAAAATGATTGCTAACTAACGCTTTTTGTTTGCTAGCCACCATTTTTATCCCGCATGTAAATGCAGCTCACAGTCACCGAACATGACACGGAGTGATGTAAAACTCTCTTGTTTGCGTCCATTTTTAACTCTTCTTGACTGCCGTACAGTCTGAATTTAATGACAACTGAGATCCTACAGTGGGGATCATGTTTGTACAATCTGAGAAGCAACAGTCGCAAAGTACTATTATTAATCGTACAGTGTGCACCCGGCTTTAGATGAACAGATAGTCCCATCCCCAAACTCATTGGCTGAGCCAATGTTGCTGTTGGGTTGCTCAAACAGTTTTCTAATTTGTTTTGTGGCATTAATAGCACAGAAATTCCACACTTCACTTTTTGAAACTAGAGATATAGCTGTTTAGCTTTATATGATCATTTAACCTCTGTGCTGTTAATTTCATGTTCTCCTTGTCATCTTTTGTAACCCTGCTTGTTCTCTTGTCCTGTACAGGTGCCCGTACCTGGCAGTGCACCTGTCTCCGGCCATCCCTGTGTTTGCAGTTTTGCTCTTCGTCTTCGTGATGGCCATGCTGCTCCGAACCAGCTTCAGTGACCCAGGGGTGCTGCCACGGGCATTGCCGGAGGAGGCCAACTTTATTGAGATGGAGATCGGTGAGTGTGAGGCTGACTGAGTTTAGGGAAGGGTATTTGAGGTTTAATGCCATAGTTTGGACCATTAGTGCCGTCTGCGGTTGTTTTGACCCAGCGAGGGGAAGAACATGTATAGTGTAGCAGGCGTGTGGCGTAAGTGGGACGGTGTAAGCCCAGACCTGCTTATTAATTTATTGTTTTGTTTTGCATTAAAAAGCTGAGTGCGTTGGACCATGAACTCTGAGTTAATCTGGGAAACATTGTGTTCTTCTTGACTTCAAGCTTGACGGTCTGTATATACTGTATAATTGCCCCCTCCCAATATCTGATGTTCTTGATGCTTCTCTGCTGCACTCAATTACACAATACACTGTTTATTGTTTGGATGACAAAAAGATTTAAAAGTTATATTTTTAGGCTGGTCTGCCTCAGCAGTCTATAACAGTACTTGTCAATGTCAAAATAATTGAGATCCCCCTGGAAACTTCCCTTTAAATGTAACTACTCTTATTTGTACATGTAAGAATATTCACATGTAAGAAAATTGTACATGTAAGAATATTCACCTTGCCAACTCAAGATGCAACGCACCAATTTTTACATTATCTGTTCTCCGAAGTCGAAAAATTGTCCCACATACATAATTCTGAATATGCACAAGTGAGATTTCACATCTACAGTGGACTTGAGCTGCACCAGGAGAGTGCAAGTTTGAGTCATATCCATGCATTTCTGATCCAACCACATTCCTCCCTCTCTCTCTCCCTCTACACTTTCCTGTTTTTCTTCACTTTAGTATTCATTAAAGGCACAAAAAGTTAAATAAAAAACAGATATTTTTCACATGACTAGTGCACACCCACACAATTGCACATGTCAACTGCCATGAACAGAAACCAGTGTTATCACTATACTGAGTGAAAGTTATATCTTTTGCAGTGGTGTTTGGCAGAAACTGTTAAGGCTCATTCAAATCCTAGGACTTACCGGAGACATTTGTCTTGTCTTTTCTTAAATGGCAAGGATTTTTCTTGGACTCAAATTGTCTGCTCAAACATTCATTGTTAAAGGGTGAAAGAAATTGCCTTAGTAGATTTCTGCAGACCTTTTTCAGTCGTCTTCCTCAGTGATTCAAGTGAACTAAAATGCCCATTCGATTTTATTGCAAGAGAGAGAGAGAGAGAGAGAGAGAGAGGCAAAAATGCCCATTTACCCTGCAGCAAAAATATAAATTTTAAGAAAATAGGACTATAATAGGGAATTAATGTGTATTTATAGTTTTTTTTTTTTTTTTTTTTTTTTGGCAAATGTGTCCTACTTTGAATGTCACAAAGGTTAACGTCACTGCGTCTGACTAATTAAATGCAATTAGATTAAATTAACTTGCTGCTGTCATCTTGATAATTTCGCTTCTAGTGATTCATTTGTGTGGTTGTGGCTCTGTGGGAATAGTGCCATGTCTAGTTCAGTCACCAGAGTGTCACCGTTCCCTGTACTGATTACAAGATCTGGGCTACAGTTAAGATGAACTCATCTCCCTACACACTCCACTCTCTCTTCTCTCTGTTCCACCTCCCTCATCCCAACTCCCCTCCCTGGATTACTCTTTGTGTAACCGTTGTTACACATCAGCACGTCCGCTGATGCTCAGAGGTGCCTTTGGGCGGTGCAGCATTTGTTATTACTGATGTTCAATAAACCAGGACATCATTTCCTTTAACCCTGATAACTCACAGTAACCTCTTGTATTATAATATATACACTAACCCCTATTTTCACTGATTTTTCTTCAGCTCTCTCTAATAGGGTTGTGTTGTATAATGGTACTAAAGACATTAAATGGTACAATAAATATACAGCACTATGATAACATCATATTGCAAATTCAGGCATAAAAGCATAACAATGAATTGATGTAAATGAATGTTGAAGTTTAGAAACATCTAAAAAACATGTCCAGTATGAACAGCTCCTAAGTTAGTGGTTTTCAACCCTCTGTGTTGATATTGGAAGGCCCTATGACTTTTCCAGTTGTTTGTGATTTACTGGATAAGGATTAAAGATAAAGATTTTTTTCAAGGTCACTTGAATTAATTCGATTAATTAATTTAAGTAGTTTAATTAATAGCCCTATTTTTGTATTTTTTTTTAACAAATTTATTAGATATTTTTCATTCTGTAATTTAAGTCAAAGTCAGTAGTTTAAGTTAAATTGATTAAATCATTTTATTTTGTACATTGAGTCGACAGAGACATTTTTGTAGAAAGACCTTTTTAAAGAAAGTAGTGTGTGGTATTATAGCTGGTAAGTAAAAAGGAACTAAATGCATTATCAGGTCAACAACAACAATGTTCACAAATTATTTACATCGAATTGTTGAATGTGTTGAAAGCCCTGGTTTAATTTCAATTCTTTAATCACTCAAGGCTGTTTTTTATTTTATTTTTTATTTTTTGAGACCGCTATCGCACCAAAGCCAAAATGTTGGTATTTATTCAACTGTACCCTCTCTCTTAAAACAGGGCAGTTATGTTTGAGTACTGCAGCAGGGCAGAGCAAAGATTGATTTCTACAAATTTCCTCTGCCGTCTCTGCTCGATTTCAACATCCCAGCTTTAATATGCTATTTTTAGATGAATGTCTGTGTTGCTGATTAAAAGTGGCTAATGCTGGATCAGATGCAAGTACGGATGTGCAGGTTTAGCCAACCCTGGCATGTGGATTAGAAGGCAGTGTAGTTCTGCCTCCTGAGCAAATGCTAATGCAGCCACTTCCCCGGAGTATAAAAGTACAGAGCTGACAAATGTAAGGAAATTAAATGACCTTTTTCCACTGCATGATGAAATTCGAGTCTTGTCTTGCAATGTAAACAAAGTGCTTTGCCTTCATTATTGTACAGATGAAAATTAGTCATTTTGAGAAAATGCAAATAAAGGTGAGGGAGTAGAAAAGATGAAATTTTTATATCAGTGGTCTGGATCTGCATTCAAAGCATTCAGATCCAAGGAGACAATAAATCATGAAAAAGTTTTGTGTTAATATGTACACCCCCAGTGCCGATAGCCTCGTGGGCAGTGCGCTGACAAATACCGCTGTTGCGCTTCGGGCGACCCAAGTTCAAATCCCGTCTTGCGGACCTTTCCTGTTCCTGTCCTCCCTCTTTCTCTCACCTCGCATCCTGTCCACTCTATACTATCCTATCACAATAAAGGCAAAAATCACCAAAATAATTTATCTTTAATATGTACACCCCAGAATTTATTACATGCCTTTTGCATTGGTCAATTGCATCATTTTGTGGTCAAATATGTAAGGTTTAATGCCCTTTGAGGTGTCCATTGTCAGGTATTAATGGACGACGGCGAGGCGTGAAACGGTTGCCTCCGCCGAAGTCCATTAATACCTGACAATGGACACCTCAAAGGGCATTAACCCGCTTATACCATGGTCACTTACCAAATAACACATTTTTAAAACGTTAGTTTATATTTTAATTAGTTTTACAATCGAAATCTAAAGTTTTTACAAACAATAACTTTGTTTCCCTGGTTACGCCTAACCGGAGATATTTATAGTCCGCTCAGCTCGTAGAACCCTTCAGTTTACTGCCTGTTGCTATGGTTACTCACAGCTGATGTAGCCAGCGCATTTATTTATTAATTTCGAACGGTAAACAGTCAGTTTCACCAGAACTCCTTTACTAGGTGTCCTCTATCACTTTTTAATGGACACCCTGCAGCCAATCAGAATCAAGTATTCACCCAGACCATGGTATAATTTTAGATAATGATCACCAAACTGTAAATCAAATCAAATCATGATAATTTAAATTAATATTTCATGTAGATTTGGTCCTGACTGCTCTTAAAGGTTTATTTTGTGATAATGACTGGCTTAACCCTTTTCATGTTTTCTAATAATTTCCTTTGAAATCCTTTTTTTATATTCGCATTGAGCTGGTTAATCTTTACTCTAAGAAAAGCATTTTAATCTCTTTCATCTTAACATTTCACTTTTGTGCAAAAATCATTATATTTGAGGGTGACCTATTCCTATAAAGTGTCTTTGTGTCATTGAGTCATACTGCTTGGAGTGCCCTTGAGCCTTGTGAGTCCTCCATCAGTGGCTGTGCCATGTGTCATGCATATGGAGAGCTTGGCTGCCACGTTTATTGTTTCTACCCAACTCTTGCAGAAGCGGCCAATGGGAACGTCTTGGCTGGACAGCGGCCTCCGCCTCGCATCAAGAATGTGCAAATTAACAACCAGATCGTCAAGCTGAAGTACTGCTACACCTGCAAGATCTTCAGACCCCCTCGTGCTTCCCACTGCAGCATCTGTGACAACTGTGTGGGTGAGTGTTTGAAACCTTAACCTATACACCAGCTATGAGTGGTACCTCAAATAGTGTGGCTTTTTCAAGAAGAGGTTTGCTTTTATGGAAGTAAAATAATAACAGCCCATAAAAATGCAAGCCCTAAAAATACAATGCGTTAAAATGCAAGCATGGTTAATGCAATGCATATTTTTTTCAAGTAGTGCAATTCAACAAGCTTTTTTGTTTCAAAAGCATTTGTCATTATTTTACTTCCATATGCTTTTTTTCTAAATGACTGAATTTTGGTAGTCAGTTATTAAAAAGAAAAAGAAAAAATAAATGAATACTTTTATTCAGCAAGGATGCATTACATTGATCAAAAGTGACAATTATAGTCAAGTCACCTTTTATTTATTCATCACTTTATACAAAACTGATTGTTTCAAAGCAGCTTTACAGTGATAAGTGTCTTGTTTTTAATATTGCAAAAGATTTATATTTTAAATACTATAAATACTGCTCTTTTGAATTTTCTGTTCATCAAAAAACATTGATGATAAACAAAAAAATCTATTTATGATATTATTTTTGAAAGCATCCTCACTTTACAGCATCTCTACACAAGTGCCTAAAACTTTTCTCAGTACTGTAGCTTTGCAGGTAAGTTTCTTCAAGTGTCTTGGAGACATTGCCCCAGTTCTTCTGGATTTAGTCTGTCTCAGTTTCTTCATGTAATCACAGACAGACTCATGATGGTGAGATCAGATCTCAGTGTGGATCATACCGGCTGTTGTCAGACTCCTTCATTGGATTATTAAAATTAATGGCGAAAGGAATATTTGGAAATGTAAACTGATATTAACTACTGACACACTAAAGCAAAAGATATAAATAACTGGCTTATCTTGTGTGAAAATACTAACGTGACTAAGACTTTTGCACAGTAATACATGTAATGCTGTTTATATATAATGTCTACACCCAAGAATTCTTACCTTTTGATATAGTTGCACCTGTACGTGCCATTTGACACTTCAGTATAATAGTGAATTGTTGAGAGATGAGTCAGACAGCACACTCACTCGCTCACACATACATAATGCGGATATTGGAGAGTTCACCGATGGCTCAGTTTTGCTCTCTTTGCACAGTCATCCTGAACACAGGGCCATTTGTTTGGGCGGCCTGCACCTGCCGCACATACAATCTCTGGTTTGGGTACCATCTCCAGATATTTTTAGCAGCTAAAAATATCTGCCCATCTCTGTCAGTAGATCCACCATCACTGTTAGAATGTAGAAACTGACTTTCAGGCTTTCACAAATTGTTATGAGAAAGTTTGTTTGTAAAGTCTCAAGATTCTGTGCGTCTTCCCTCAGACCGGTTTGACCATCATTGTCCCTGGGTCGGAAACTGCGTAGGAAAGAGGAATTACCGATATTTCTACCTGTTTACACTCTCGCTGTCTCTACTCACCATCTATATCTTCGCCTTCGACATCGTCCATGTGGTTCTACGTGAGTATCACAGCAAGAAAATGTGTTTGTGTGTGAGTGTATAGGTGTGCATATGTATCTTTAGTGTAGACATCCAAAAGCAAATTATTTGAAAGAGGGAATTAAATTTTCATGTTATCGATACCATTTAAAATGCACAGACGGTACACTGGCTTAATGATCGAGGTTTCTGGGAAAACAAGTGCCTTTAAGCGACACTCAATATGTACTCAAATGCTGTTCTCTTAGGTGTGGTTCTATGCTCTTGTAAATGTCTGCTCTCTTTGATCTGTCCCTTCTCAAAGTGCATCATAGACTGCAAGGATGAGAGAGCAGCAGAATTCACATAAATGCCTGGACAATTTGCTCCGAGCCTCTGATCTCAATATCAAAGTAAAACGCATCATAATAGAGATATAATTCAGTAATTCGTTTTTTTATGACACTATTTACGTGCACAGATTTTAGTCTGAATAACTTCGCACTTACAAAATCTGCAGTTTGACTGGTTTATAGAATATGACTCTGTATAGACAGAAATATCTGTTTACTGTGCATGTACTTTAAACAAAATGCTGCTACATTGCCATAGCAACAAGAAACTTATGAGTCTTGTCAAAGAAAGCCTTACTCACACATCATGTAGACATCACCACCCAACAAAATTAGATCTCTCTTATTATAATAAACAAAGCTGTCTACACTATTTCCATTTTGACTCTTTGAAGAGTGAGGCCAATCACTTTATTTCCCAGATCCACTTGAAATACACAACTTTTTTCTCAAATATCATATGTGCTTTCATTTTTCGTTGTTTTTAAATCAGTTCTGACCTTTCATCGAATCCAGCTTGTGCTGTTAACGATGTCTGGCCTATTAATTTAAATCATTGAATCTAATATAATTCTTACCATATGTGTCTGCAGTTATCGGTCTCTTCCATTGTAGACACAGTAGGTAACTCCAACCCAGTGTGTAACTAGCATGTTTGCATTTCTAACATACAGAATCTAAAAATATGCCTAGAAAGCTTTCTTCTCATCAGGTGGGAGAGAGTTGTATTGTGCTGCATACAAGGTACTTTTTAATCTGAATGTGAAAGCTGCTGTATTTAAAGGTTTACATAGCAGTTATTGTACAGGTTAAGATATACACCACCTCCTACAATCTGTCTTTAAAAGGGGGGTGAAATGCTCATTTTCACTCAATCTCCTGTTAATCTTGAGTACCTATAGAGTAGTATTGCATCCTTCATATCTCCAAAAAGTCTTTAGTTTTATTATATTTATAAAAGAAAGATAGGCTGTACCGAGTCTTTCCGGAAAAAAACGAGCGGCTGGAGGCGGGCCGTGTGGGCGGAGCTAAAGCTGTGCTAACGCGCCGAGCTAACAACACACAGAGACATTTGAAGCAGTTTTACTCACCGCTCGGTTCCAACGCACGACCGCGAACCTTTATCATTGTGACTGCTCGATCCTTAAGCATTGGACGATCTGCAAATCCGTCGATATGGGCTTTGTTTATAAAACAATCATCGTTGAAATGCAGGGAACAAACAGTCTTGCACAACCTCCGTTGATGCTCAGAAAATACAAACTCCATCCACTAGTCCCTTAACGCCGGGTTCTTTGGGAATCTGTGCAGGGTTGTCTTGCCCTGGCAACCAAAAACCCATTTCTTTGGTGACACTGACTTCCCAAAAGCCGAGCAGAGCGCTTTGATGAGGTACTGCTTTCGCTTTCTTCTCTCTCTGGTCTACGAGTGCGCTCGCGCCCGCGAGTGAGAAGTGCCCTTAGGACCCATATTAGGAAATTCCGCCACATCTGACGTCACACATGCCCATACTCGAAAAAAACTTTCCGAAACTTGTGACAAACCGGAAGGAGTATTTTTGGAACAAAAATACTTCAAACGTACAACTTAATTTTTGAAACTTTGTCCATGTTTAGCTTGGGAATCCAACTCTTTAACAGTGTAAAAAACTCAGTATGCATGAAATAGCATTTCACCCCCCCTTTAATTTAATTTGGATTGATGACAGTCAGATCATATTTTCAGACTGAGGTGTTTACTTAAACACTTCATTCTAACTGAGATATCAGTATCATATTTATTAAAGGGATAGTTGGCCGAAAACTAAAACTTATGTTATTATTTACCCTCATGTCATTCCAATCCGGTATGCTGTTATTTTCTCCCGTGGAACACAAAAATAGAATTTTTAAATAATCTTCACAACATTTATTTCTTTCAAGATCCAATTTGTTTTAAAAACCACTGCAAATTACCCTAAAATGTGTTCTGTATTATACAAGTCTCCTGAGGCCATATGATTGATTTGTATGACGCACAGAACGATATTTAAGTTTAAATTGCAGGTTGGACATCAATAACATAACAAAAAACATCATTGGTTCTCAATTATCCCATAACCAATGACATCATGCCAAACCTTCACCATAGGTGTCATATTCAATTTAAGAGCTACTAAGTAGGTTAATACATTAGTGAATAATGACATGCATTTTGTTATGTTTCTCACCTAAAATCTTAGTGTATATTTATGTATCAGACTACTCTCTGATGCTTTTTATAGTATGTCTTTTATCCTTTCAGTTTGCTAGCCTGTGATGGTGATGAATAATGACAAATTTAAAATTTTTGGGTAAACTATTCCTTCATCACATTGCGAGGCTGAATGCAAACGTAGCTACTGTGATTGAAAAGGTGAATGTAAACGAACAGTGCTAACTTCTCAGCACTGGCAGAGTGTGGGTGGATGTGTGAAAATCTTCTGAACATGTAATGATGGGAGAGAGAATGTGAGATTCTGAGACCTCTGATGCAGTGAGTTACTGATTGCAATGCATGCATGGATACATAATGTAAATGAATACAATTTTGTGTGTTTTATAGGATCTGTGGACTCAGGATTTGTGAATACCATTAAAGAAACTCCTGGAACATATCCTTTGATTTTAGCTCCAGAGCCACCAGCTGAAGACTTGAAAACAAAATGAGCTCCTGATAAACCTGCCATGCTGTGAATGATATATCAAGCTAAACATAGTGTTTGCATACTATTTGTGTAACAGTTGAACAGGCACATAGCACACACACACACACACACACATATATACACATATATATATATATATATATATAATAAATAAAAACCTTTTGTATTGCTGAACAAAGATATTTCAAAGTTCAAACACATTTTTTTTTCAGCATATTGTAGATATTTTTGAGCATGTTGTGTCCTTGACTCCCCGTTGCACTGTGTTGGAGGTTCTGGTGTGTTTTTTCACTCTCTGGTCTGTGGTGGGATTGACTGGCTTCCATACCTACTTGATTTCCCTCAACCAGACCACCAATGAAGATGTAAGTCTGTTTCTTACCTGTCTGTTCCAAAGTCTACTGTCGGTTCTTGACTCCTGCTGCTGTCACATGGCTGGAAAGATAAACACATGCCCAAGAGCATTTCAGCACACTAGATCCAGCAGTCACCTTGGCAACAGTGCCTTCTCTGCGATAAGAAAGCACAGAGAACATCTCAACATGAGTTTTATGTACAGTATATACAGTATTTATGGCACTGTTTATGAACAGGGTACACAGTGGTGTCTCATTACGTTTTTAAAGCACTAGAGGCATAAATCCCATGTTTTTATGTTTGCTGTTAGATAAGCTATTATGTAACATAAGATTAACCTTGCATGAAAAGAAGCTTTAAATGCATCAGATGTTTATGCACATCATATTATGACATTTTTGGCCTCTGATTTCTTTACTTTTGTGACTGTATCCAAACTGTTGAACTGATATTTAACTCGTATTAAAAATATATTTTTTTATCTTTTTAATGCTAATTTTAATTATGAACTATTAATTAATTAAAAACTATTAAATAAAATAAATAAAAATAAAATAAAAATATGACATTTGAGTCCCACATTTTGCTAATGCTGTTACCACGTAAAGTTCCTTATTATTGGAATGAAATCTAAATATACTACGTCTAATAATTAAAAATGTAGTCTAATTATACATTTTAGGCTTCATTTTAATTTGCTAGAAAATCACAGAAATCAGGGTTTATTAAGGATATTTAGTTGCAAAAGTCACACAATAATTAAGTAATGGGTGCAAAAATTCCAAACCCCACAGAAAATAATAATAATAATTAAAAAAAACTTAAATGAAAAAAATAATAATAATTTAAACTCCGATCAACATTTTCTAAAGGTTAAGCATCTCCTTTTGGTGATCATTTTACAAAAATAAATAAATAAAAAAAACGGAGAATTTCATATCCTGTTGTGTACCCTATTCATGAAAAATATCTAAAATGTATGCTTAAACAAATTCATATATAGTGAACAAACGCACACATATATAGTGCATATATAGTGCTTAGATTTCCTGCAGCAGTTTGAGTGCTCTGATTTAGTTTAGCATAATCTGTAGTTCTGTGGCACTTTCACACTTACCCCTAATGATTAATTTAATGTTTTCTTGGCACATTTGCCCTCTGGCCCTTCTTTTCCTGTTAATGAGGAAAAAAGAGAGAGAAAGGGAGGAAGCTTCAGAGAAGGATGCAAGTGCTGCAAGTAATATGATGTGACATGATGGTTGTTCGCCTTTGATTTTGTATAAATTGGATCCTGCTTATAATAGATTCATCAATACCTGCAGATACAATTCGGATACAACTAAACTACATACTGAAACCCGAAGCTGGTAACATTTCTGTTGGGGAATACCATGCATGAAATCTTTTTTAGATTTGCCTGTGATGCATACATACATACATTTCTATCTAGGAGCAGATGAAACAGTAACAGCATGACTTTTTAAGATGAAGAACCTTGAAGCGCTTGACTAGATCAAATGAAATCCATAGGGATGGCTAGAACTGAAACAGCACTTTTGAATAAAGGATAATAAATAAGAGATTCTTTTTTATCAAGCCTCTCATTTGCACGGACGCTTTAAAACATAAAACATCAGAGTTAAGATCCAGTTGAAGGTTGAAGGTTGAAGGTTGAATCAGAACTTGACAGCTGTTCTGACATTGTGCTGGTTTTCTTTTCGAAGTTTTAAGTCCTTCATCTCTTCTGCACAGATCAAAGGTTCGTGGTCGGGAAAGAACCGTGTGCAGAACCCCTACAGTCACAAGAACATCTTTAAGAACTGCTGTGAGGTTCTGTGTGGCCCTGCTTACCCCAGGTAGGAAGATTACTGTAGTTTTGCTTGTATACAGTGGCTCCAAAAAGTATTTTGGTACTTTGGATGTCATTGCATTAGATATGAAGGCCTTTACTGGTAATTTTAGTTTTGGGAAAAGCTCCATCATTTCTTTGCAGATGCTACATGGTTTGTGCCACTTCTAAACACAAGATTATATATCTCTGTCTTTCTCTCCTTCCAGTGTGTTGGACAGAAGAGGTGTGATGCTGGAAGACTCGTCTAGCCCCGCCCCTTCCGATGCGTCTGCTGCTTCTACCAATAAGGGCAGCAACCCTGTTTCACAAACCACAGTAAGTGAACAAGCCAGTGTACATTAGGCAGAAATGTTGCTGGCTGCTTTACTGTGCGTTGAGTAGTGAGTCTGCAATAATCCTAAATCAATTACCCTAAGAGCTGGGAGGGTTAGAAGGTCAGGGAAAAGAACCAAGTGGAGTAAATGAATGAATTAAGCGGTTTTAGCTTGATGTGGCTTTCATAAGGCAGATAGTCATAGTGCTGAAGTTTGTACAGCTCTGCATGTCCATTATATCGGTAAAGACCCTAAACATATATCAGTAAAAATTTAAAGGTGGATCAGGGTTCCCATGAACATAAAAAACATCAGGGAATTTTAAAACTGATATTTTTAACCATTTCTTCTATATATTTTTCTAGTTATGCTTGGCTCTAAAATATTTAATTGGCTAGAAATTGCTTTTTGTTAGTGCAGTCTGTATAAGATGATTTTTGTCTTATGCTCTCCCATAGAAGCATTTTAACTCCTTTTTTCCTTTAAAATTGTATTATAGTGAAGACAATTCAGAATTATCATCAATTGGCCATGACCACTATTATGATGATTCACCTAAGAATCAATTAGTTTCCTCTCTCTTTAATAAGCTTCCCAAAGTATAAATCCTATTCATTGATTTTTAATGATAACATAAACACTGTTGAAGACAGACCTACTGTGAGCTATGAGGGTGTAAATTGATAGCATATATATTCCACGGTTAAACACGATTATATGTATATATTGAGAATATATGTTGTGAAATGTGTGTACATACACGCATTTCACAACATATATTCTCAATATATACATATAACCGTGTTTAACCGTGAAATTATTGGTGAAAAACTACATTACCCATAATTCTGCAAAGAAATCTCCACCAACCAGAGAATCGAAACAAGCAAATTGCACCAAAATAATACTGTGGCAGCTTCCAACTCCCATGAAGCACTGCAAATGATTTAATTGAGTTAGTCTCTCTACACACTCACACTACTGAAAAATCTGTTTGCAAATATGCATGTTTTTCAATAAACTTTTTTCAATAAAATATTATATATTGAACTATTTAAATCAATAGTTTTGTATTTCTCAATAATTGTAATATGATTCATCATTCACAATGCTTTTTGGGATTGTAGTTCTTTCCCTCATTAAAGCCGTTAAAGGGATAGTTCACACAAAAATAAAAATTCTGTCATCATTTACTCGCCCTCAATTTTTTCCAAACCTGTATAAATGTTTTTGTTCTGCCTATTGTATTGTTTTCCATACTATGCAAGTCAGTGGTGCCCCATCAACTGTTTAATTAGCCATATTCCTCAAAATATATTCTTTTGTGTTCAGCAGAACAAAAAAAAAACCTCATACAGGTTTGAAACAAATTGAGGGCGAGTAAATGATGACAGAATTTTCATTTTTGGGTGAGCTATCCCTTTAAGTACACAGTCTTGTACTTAAAAATAAAAATAAAAGCTTTTTTTAGCAGTTTGTAATGATATGATTGGGTGGGCACTGTTGCACTTTATTAGACACTTTGGCTTTACAAAATCTTTCCAGGTTCCCTCTGAAACCTGTTTAAGTACCTAGTGGTGTACATTTAACCCTGGTTAAGAACGATGGCACTCACACATTCACATTGATGTGAATATCACTCTTTAATTGATAACGGTGTGTTTGCACTTCCTGCAGAAATCCTCAGCTCCCCTGATTCCCAATGAGCACACCCCTGATGAAGCCAAACCTGGCATTGGTGCAGGTACCCAGAAGAGCGCCAGCTCCCCTAAAGATGAGAAACCCCCCTCGCCAACTTCCCCCAATGCCGTCGTCCCTGGGGTCATCAAAGAGTCGGCCCACTAGCTTTGGCCGCGTTCTCCAGAATTCTCTCAAACCTCTGAATGTGTTCACATGAAGGAACACACACAGAAAAACTGTTTTGACTCAAAAACAGTGACTTTAAAAACAGTGGCCTATGTTCTCTGATACTCTTTCGCAGAGCGAGTTATCCAGCCTGAATCCTGCGCTAGCACTCGAGACTAGATCTGGAGGTCTTGAGACTCTCCTCTCTGAATCACAGCATGATGAAACTCACAATGAGGGAAATGTGGAGCCATAGACTGAGACAGATTAGAATAGGCTACCCTTAAACGTAACGAGGACATTATTTCCCTTGAAAGAGCTTGTGAAATGTTCGGTTGTTTTTTCAGTGTCATTACTCGTTTCTGTATAGCCTGCCTCCATTATTCCTAACCATTTGTGTGCCCTGTAAAACCCATAACTTGCTTCTGTAGTAGTTTGTGAAAAATGCCCTTTGGATTAGACTTTCTTTTTTTTTTTTTAAAGTGTGATAAGGAAAAGTGCTTTAGTCATAAACTGACGTTAGGCCCAACAAAACCGCTTTATTCTGTTGATGGGGTCATTTGGATCAGCTTAGTAAGTCAGTCAGTTATAAATGTGATTTAACTCAGAAAGTTAAGCTCAGACTTGATTTTACAATCAGCATGGATGGTAGAAAGCAGAGGCTGTCAGATGTATGTGCCAGTGAGTACAGGCCGATTTGCATCAGTAAGAGTGCCTTATCTATGCTCTACCATTACATCTACAGAAGGCTCCATAATGCCCCATACTACTCATACCTGTACATGCAAGTCAATGTCATTTTTATACAATGCTAATGATCTGTCAGAACGCAAAAAAGCCATGGAGTTAATGTACATATTGTAAAGGTAACTGAGAAGCTGCAAATTCCCTATAAGAAGTGGACAACATGCCTGATTTGTTATGATTATTATTTTGATCTTTAAGTTAATACATTCCCTCCATATTGTCTTATTTAGGGAGTTCTTTACACAACCGCCTGACATTTGAGCATCATACGATCTTTCCACATCTTCCTTTTTTCTAAGAGTTGGATATTACATATACACAGAATAAATTAAAGATAAAGTTTACATCTGAAAATGAACCTTTATGAGTCTAGGCATGGAAACGGCTAGTTGACCAATCCATCTTCATTGTCATTTAAGCATGCTCTTGCATTCAGTTGAGAAATATCTTTAAATTGTGCTTGTTTTCCACACATTTTTTTTAACCATGTTTAAGGTAGCAAAACTTGCCCCATTGTAGAAGCGAATGAGCAATGTAGTCACCTTTACTAATTTCACTGTAGTATGTTAATGGCCACTTGTAAGGGACACATCTACAGACTTCAGGGACCGATAATATATTTTTACATGCGTTTCTCATCATAACCAGCTACACAGGGCAGTATTGATAAGTGAATTAAAGATTTGGAAAAGCCAGCTTAAAATGGATACCCGTTCAGTGCCATCTCAAAGCATTTGGAAGTGTATGAACTGGAATGTTTGTGAGATGCATTCATTTGTTTGGTGTTGAAAAATGTGTTGAGGGTAAAAGTCCGTTATTGCAGGAAATGTAGTCCTACATAACTAACAGAATGTGCTTCAGATGTTTAGTTGATAGCAAACGAGTGCAGTGGTGTGAACAATTGTGATGATTGTTTACACTGTTACTGTGTATGGAAGATGTGAATATTAATTTGCTAGGCTGAAGGTATTACTGAGTATATGGAAATGTGCTTAAAGTTGCGCTGAATCAATCCCACTACTTTGTTTTTATCATGAATTTTGTGTCATATGCTAATATGCTAATTTACTAAATGAGGCACATAAATAATCAAAATCTTTAATGCCAAGTCAGTGTAATGTGTAAGTTTGGAATATTAGCAAATGATGGTCTGCTCTAGATATGTGGATGCGATGCATAATGTACACATTGTACGTCATCACGAATTGGGTTATGTTCAGTTTGCTTGGTAATAACACTGTGATCATGTATATCCTCATACTCTCCACTTTCTACTTTATGAATTTGTGTGTAAATGTATGTTCATTAAATTATATGGTATTATTACAATTTCTTTGTGGTTATAGTAGTTTCAAAATTTCGTTTTTTGTTTGTTAAAAAAGCAAACCCTGAAAGTACAGACATCAATATCAAGACAAACGGAACAGTAAAAAGGAAATACAAATATTGAATAAACAACAATAGCTTTGAAAAAAATAAACCATATTATAACAAACAGGAACCAAAATCATTGACTATAGAAGCAAAAGAATAATATGCAAGTACATGTGCATTGACTAAACAATGTGCCTTTCCTCTTTCATTCCTGGCAACAAAAGAAAAGCAAAAAAATGAGTGCATTAATTGCGTATTACTCTGTACATTCATCAGGCCAGAAACGGAAGAATAGTAGTCTATAAAATGCTACTTCATAGCTAAAGGTATGATGATGATGAAACTTCTCAGATGTTAGAGAATCACAGTTAGATCACACATATAATTACATGTCATTTACCATAATAGATGTCTTGAATATTTAACCTTGTGAGTAAAATCAATATTTGGGGCACCACCATGCTGCTTATTTTATGATGTAAGAACATAGCCTTAGGTTTAATCCATGGCATATTGCTTGGTGTGAAGTCAGTTTTTCAAAATCCCTCAAAAAACGTTGTTTCAGTTAGATTTCAAAGTCTTTTGAAGGTATTTAATGTGGTGTCAGACGTTCTGACCAATAAAGTCAAAGAGAAAGACTACGGTTATAGATGATAGTACCTACAAGACCTTTTAAGAGGACCTACTGGCTTCTGTATGGGCTGTGCATATAAAATAGTTTCCTTCGTGGAATTCAATCCAGCATGTGGTTATGAAACTCTCGATCCATTATAGAGAGGTTAAAAGTTTTAGAGAAGCAGGAACATTCATCAAAAGAACATTCTGATGGCTTCACTCTGTTTGATTCTCAGAGCTTTCCTCCACCTTCATCCCCTCCAGTTGTTCCTGAACAGCATTGAGCTTTGTTTCTGTGTCCGGATCTGTTTCTGGCTCCGGTTGGGATTCCACCTGTGGCTCCTCACGTCCGTTTGACAGATTCTCTGTGCTCTCGTAACAACCCGAGTCCCGTGGCATTTCAGTCTTTTGCTCCTCGGTATCGGATTCGTCCTCCGCTGGAGAACAGAGTGGATGTTAGTACATCAAACAGACTTCAATTATAACTATGTTGGACACAATTACAGTCTAGACTCAATGGCTCTACTTGGACGTACAGTCATGAAGCAGTTCTGCTGCTTTCAATATCTTCACACGTTGCTCAGGGTCTGTAATGTTCAGCTCGTTCAGGTGAGACTCCTTCAGGCCGGTGAAGTCCTCCAAGCTCTGGAAGCCATGCATGGACAGGAGAGATCCCAGTTCCTGGGCACACAGTGGTCAATCACAAGAAGTCAAATAGCAGATCCTCTTGCACTATGATGAAATGACACACAAATTTAAAAGAAAAAAGCAATGAAAGTAACTTGAGGCTTACAGTTAGGCCTATTCTCTCCAGAACTTCCTCCAAGGTTTTTGGTTTTGGTTTCTGGCGTCCGTGACTGTGGCATCGCTTCCTCTTTGGCGGCGTGTCCTCCTCTGGTAGTATTGTGACGTAGATGAATTTAAAGGAGCCCACTTTGTTATTGAGTTTACCAGTCCAGGTGCCTACTGGTGGCTTCTCAATAATCTGGATGATGTCTCCTTTCTGTGTGTTTTGAAAAATATCAATGCACTGCATACAATATACTACAAATATATATATATATATATATATATATATATATATATATATATATATATATATATATATATATATATATTTTTTTTTTTTTTTTTCAAGGATTAGTAATCCCCCAAAATTATTTTGATTTTCACCCATGCAGTTTTCAAGCTTCAAAAATGATGTGCTATATTTTCTAAAAACATTAAATGTGTGGACCACTTGCTTGAAGGCTTGAAAGCTTGAAGGCTTCAGTGCATTGTAACTGTATAGAAAAGGACAGCCAGCACTATATAAAAATATTTTTTTCAAAGTTGTAAATAAAAGATTATTGATGTATGTTTTGAATAGAATATAAAATACTATTCTATTATTATGAAAGTCTTTCTTCTTCAAAATGCCATGTAAATGCCATAATTTATGGGTAAAAAAATACACCAATTTTTATAATAGTCCTTCAGAATTACTCTTTTTGTGTTACACAGAAAGCAAGGAAAGTGTATTTATATAGCACATTACACAAGGATAATTCAGTGCTTTTCATAAAATGAATCACAACAGATGCATAAACAAAAAAAAAAATAATGGAAAAAAAATGAACCAATTGATTTAAAATGTATTTAAAAACAAATAAGAAGAGAAGAATACATAAATAAATGACTACCATAATTTTTTTTTTTTTTTTATAAACTCATCTTTTATGTCGACATTGTTGATAAATGTGTCCAAAAACAGCACATTTTAAAAAACTGACCTGTAGTTTGAGGGATTCCATGTCATATGGACTGGGGGTGAAGTCAGTGTGGACAAGGGCTCTGCCACAGAAGGGCCCTGCGTAGCTGTTGTCCTCAAGTCTCATACTGTCTCTCTGGCTGAAGCCACTGTCCAAACTCTGTCTGTCAGAACCTGCACATCAGAAAAAAAGAAAAATCAATCAGCCTTGTATGATATTGGTTTAGCCAAGATATTGTGCTGGTCTGAGATTGCTTACATCCAGAGAGCTGGCGTGAGAGAGGGCTGTGCATGGTGTCCTCTGAGCTGTTGGAGCACACAGATGTTCTGTTCCCAGCACTGAGATCTGGCATCCAGTCGCTCGGAGACATGGGAGACATAGAGCCGTCCTCCCCACTCTCATTCTGAAATCAACAAATGTAACAATTTACAGTTTATTTGAATTCATATCCTCATGAATTTCTTTGTGACCTATCTTTAACCACTGGAAACACCCTGAGGTGCTGACTGTGTAACATATCCTGATTTCATCCACATGGGGGAGACACATTCAAGCTGTTATTAAGTGTTTCTTAGATGGTTGCTTAGATTAGAAAATTACTAGTAAAGTAAAGGTAAGGTAAGGTAAGGTAAGGTAAGGTAAGGTAAGGTAAGGTAAGGTAAGGTAAGGTAAGGTAAGGAAAGGAAAGGAAAGAAAAGGAAAAAAACAACAACAAAAAAAAAAAAAACACACCGTTTCTGGGACTGAGATATTTTAAATGAATTTTACCACAGATTTTAAATGTGAATTTAAACATGGTAACTTGGTTCAGTTAATTAATGCATTAGGTATCATGCACTTTTATAGCATTTACTACTATAGTTTAAGGCTATTTTATAAATGCCAATTAAACATATAATTTATAAAATAATGTAGCCTATGTAATTTAATTTACACAACTTGAAATGCTAAAAATAATTTAGACTCACCCCCTCCTCTGCAAGGGCTTTCTGCACCATCTTGGATGTTTTACGGGTCATTGTGCGAGATATGACATTTCTCCATTTCTTTCCAAGTTTTCCGTTACTTTTACCTGAATCCTCTGGTGGTGCACCCTCAAACTTCTGTAAGAAATTTCACACAAAAAAGATGCTCTCAGTAATTGTCAGTTGTTTTTACTGTGCACTTGTTCAGTTTAGCAACTATATTTGTCTTATCGACTCATCAAACTTCCCCTTGTGTTGTCTAAAAAGAGCTACCGGCAATGAATAATTGTTGCTAGACTGGCTGTTCTGTTTCCTAGCTCCATGGTTAAAGAAACTGAGACAGAACTCTGTTAGAACTAATTGCCTTGATTTACCTCAAGTAACCTCACTGTGACTTTGTTTTTAATTTCGGTTTGCAGTTTTTTGATGTGTTATTCATAACCCATTTCTAATCTGCCATGGTTCAGCAGTGCCATGTTTGTCCTGGCTGAGCTGAATCAGCACACATTTGTTTGCGGTATAACCGCAGTATAAGTAGTGTTAGTTTTAAAGCGGTGGGCCCCTCTTTTACGCATGATTTCCAGTAAAGTTTGTGACGGTGGTTTTTGTGCCAGTGAGTCAATGTGGCTCTGGCTCCTCCTCTATGAGCTCTACCTCGAAATGTCAGAGGCTCTTGCGTTTGCTGTGAGGACAGCGTGTGCTGTTATCAAAGGCACAGTGAAAACAAAAGTACCTGTCAGCGTCACGGGGATTTTACATCAGTCTGTTACATTATACCTTTGATTTGATTATCCCTGAACTCCTCCACAGAAAGCTATTCCACACTGTTCAACACTTTTGTTATCAAACAGACAATGGACATTGTTTTAACAACAATATATAGGCTATTATAAAATGTATATTATTTATTTTTATGTAAATTTATTTATTAGGCTATGATAAAATAGTGTCTTATTTGATAGTGAAATAATATACAATATTTTTCAAATGTTTGGAGTCGGTAAGATTTTTGAAAGAAGCTCACCATGGCTGCATTTATTTGAGCAAAAATACAGTAAAAATACAATTACATACACTTTAAAATGAGTTTTCTACTTTAATATGTTTAAAAATGTCATTTATTCCTGTGATGGGAAAGTCACATGATCCTTCAGAAATCATTCTAATATGCTGATTTGATGCTCAAACATTATTACCAATGTTGAAAACAGTTGAGCTGCTCAATATTTTATTGGAAACTGTGATGCATGTTTTTTTTTTCTTCAGGATACTTTGAATAGAAAGTTCAAAAGAACAGTAAAATTGTACACTCTAAAAAAATGATGGGTTGTTTTAACCCAATTTTGGGTCAAATATGGACTAACCCAAACATTGGGTTAAAAATGCAATTTAAAAATGTAACCCAACGGCTGGGTTTGTCCATTTTTTAAATTGCATTTTAACCCAATGTTGGGTTAGTCCATATTTGACCCAAAATTGGGTTAAAACAACCCAGCATTTTTTAGTGTAAACATTAATCTATTGTAACAAAAAACAATAATCAATTTAATGCATCCTTGCTTAATAAAAGTATTAATTTCCTTTAAAAAATAAAATCTTACTGACCCAAAAGTTTTGAAAGGTACACTCTAAAAACTGCTGGGTTGTGTTAACCCAATTTTGGGTCAAATATGGACTAACCCAACGTTGGGTTAAAAAATGCAATTTAAAAATGGACAAATTGCATTTTGGACAAAATCAAAATGGACAAAAATGCAATTTAAAAATGGACAAATTGCATTGGTTACATTAAAAATGTAAACCAACGGCTGGGTTTGTCCATTTTTAAATTGAATTTTTAACCCAACGTTGGGT
The DNA here is from genome assembly GCF_964197995.2 of Scardinius erythrophthalmus. Lineage (NCBI taxonomy): Eukaryota > Metazoa > Chordata > Actinopteri > Cypriniformes > Leuciscidae > Scardinius > Scardinius erythrophthalmus. Next base: position 19,220,234 of record NC_138233.1, on the reverse strand, counting down.
TAGTCCATATTTGACCCAACATTGGGTTAACACAACCCAGCAGTTTTTAGAGTGTAATGTATATACAAATATGTATAAAATATTATTAAAATGATACCACTGTCTACTCTTAAAAGCAGACAGAAGGTTAAGCAGGCTCTCTGCTTGAATGGTTAATGAAAGTATGACATCCTGTCTGGATATTTTTAAAAGCGTGGTTTTAGAGATGAACCAGTTATTAAGAACCATTCTAGCAGCTGAATGTTAATGCTGACTGCAAATGAGTACAGATTCTGTTTTTCTCCTCTGAAACAGCAGATATTGGTCAATTTGCACAGCGACACATGATCTAATATTTTGATACCCATAAGCTTGAGTACAGCAACTTCATCTCCATATAACAAACTACTGCACTTACAGTTTCATCCAAGGTAGCCTCAGGGCACACTACAGGTGACGATGGCTTTGGCTTCATGAAGTCTTTGAAGCTGCTGGATCTTTGCAGAGACAGCTACGAAGACAGAACAGTTTCTCATCAGAGACATTTAAAGTCACAGTAGTATTCAGATACAGACAGACGGACGGATAGATGGATGTAGGTCCTATGCATTCAACCATAAGGCCGTTGGGTCATGAGCATTAAAAGGAAAATGTGAACAGCAGAGTCATCCAGCATTATGCTGATGAAATGTTATCTCTACGCATCATGAACAAATCCAGTTTAGTTTAACCGATACTGTATAGCTCATATTATAATGGCCATTAAATGCTATTGTATTTCCACAAGCATATATCCTGATCAATATTTGGAAGCATTATCAAACCTCCAGAGCAACATTTGGGCAGAAAAATCCACACTATCTTTTTCAGATCCATAGACCAGACGTAATTATAAGCATGACTCGTGAGTGTTTTGTAGGATGGAAAAGCTTTTGAATCGTCTATGAAAAATAAGCTGTCATGGTCAGGTTTTCACAGATAGGAAAATGTGTTTAGTGACACTTTACAGTGTCAAGGTCAATGTAACAGCTCAGTGTAAATGAAAATATAGCAATAGCAATGTGCCAGTCTGTATCAGATCTGCCCATACTTCCAACTATCAAGGGACAAAAATCACACTTAGCCTAATTAAGGGCCATTGGAATGAATTTGAATTATATCCAACTGTATTATATTAACATAAAAAAAAATTCTTTATTTCAATGGTCCACTAGACATTCTACTAAGTAACTACTAAGTTACTACTAAGTAATTACTTAGTTACTTATTAGTTACTTAGTAGTAACTTAGTAGTTACTTTCTACTAAGTAACTACATGTCAACAACCAGCTATTAGAGTATTAGTAGACTGTCTGCTTAATATCTGCTAACACTTTATTTTGATGGTACGCAACAGACATTCTACTGACAATAAGTAACATGTCAACTTTTTCAAACCCTAACCCAACCAGTCTACTAATACTCTACTAACACTCTAATGAGAGTTTGGTGACATGTAGTTGGACTGTCGAAATAAAGTGTAACCATATTCTGATATGGCATGGTGGGCCAAAGGTCATCATGGCCTGGTTTGGGCATTTCAAATAAAGTAATTATTTATCACATGATGTTAATTTATAGGCTAATATACCTATGCATTTAAACTGTAAGAGACACTGTTTTGCAAAGTGTGGCTTGTTAGAGTTGAACCAGAGTTGATTCATTCATAATTGAGGCACTTTTTTTTTTATAAATGATCAAATCCTTCAGTGTGGGTTCTGTGGGCTGCTGTGCATATTTGTTCCAATTTGACTTTTTCTGTTATCTAAACCTTTCTCTGCGCCACTTTTCTTCAGCACAGGAAGTGGGCATGTAACAGCCAATCCCTGCAGAGCTGTGCAGACAACACACAACAGACTGCAATCTGCTAAACCAACCAAATGCGAGAAGAGATCGTTCAGCTGGTCAAAACTAGTAAAATGACAAGAGTTTGCTTCTCTTTGAAAATCATATTAAATGAAATAGTTACACTGTTGCGGAAATCATAGTGTAGCATGTACCTTCCCTATTAATTTCCCCAAAACTGTGACAACATTCTGCCGCATCATCATAAGATGTTGAAATGTATTTTTGACAGATCTCGGGCTGAAATGATTACTCATAATCTAAACCATGACCAAAGAGGAAACTGCAGCATTTTGAGATTGGTGAAGTGTTTTCATTTACACCATGCAAATGAACTTCAACCGAATGCTACATCCTCTGCTCTGGATAAGAATATAAGACTTTGATTTAAAACTAATGTCATCAAAGTAACCGTGATGCACAACAGCGAGATTTTCCGATCTCGCTTCGCTTGGGTTACATGCATTTATGAAACACCTGCAGTTTCAGAGAGGAGAAATATCGAAACTGCTGGTTATCACACGCAAGATGCGAATCAAATGGAAAATAAGAGTAATGCTATAGAAGCAGTTAACCGCTGAAGGAGAAGTTGAGTGGATCGGGCTGTGAAGACGTACGCGAGCGTCACTTTGAATTCAGGAGATGTGTTTGGATGCTTTGCACTGATGAGGTATGAACTGCTTCAGGATGTGTGCTGCGGTCTGATGTGTTTCTACAGGAACTGCTGCAGCCATGCATAAACCCAGAACAATCATACAGTTTCAGTTCTTAATGTTAAAAATGACAGGTCTGAAGACAAACGGGACATATTACAATAGGACTATTATTCACATTAATGAATGAAAGCATTTGAAAAACCCTACTGTTGATTCAAACGACCAGCAACAAAAGCACATGTTCTGCTCTGGTGCATCTTTTCATTTACTCTTTGTGTTTAAACTTCTTGGGAATTTAGACCCCCAGAGGGGTCCTCCAAAAACATCATTTCTACTCAGGCTTCAACTCTTCAAAACCGGGCCGCAATTAAGGCACAAACTCTTACCTTCTTCTTTTGCACCTGAGCCTGCTCTTTTTCAGATGCGTTGGATGGTTTCCGCCGTAACATGTTGGTCCAGCTGTGGGTGGGCAATATTCTCCTGACTCTGAGGACCACAACTATAGATGTGGCAGTATGACACTCGACTGTGCTCAACTAACTCCTTTCTGTCTCGCTGCCACGGTGCTCCACTCACAGAACGACAAAAGCCACCAGAGGAGGAAGAGGCAAAAGAAAAGCTCTTCTCTGATCGCTGGAGTGGAGAACTAAACGCTTGAGGAAGTCACATGACTAGACAGGAACTTCTTTTTTTAAGAGCTGCTTTGGTTGAAATGGTTTATATCAGATAAAAACAAACCAAATGACCTATTACTTACACACTCAGTGATACAGAACATCTTCAACCTGAAGAGCACAAGGAATTATTTTGTATTTCTTGAGATAAACAATAACTTAAAATACTGATACATACATACATTCATAAAGCAGTTAGATCAGTAATAATTCCGGTAACACTTTAGTTTAGGGTCCAATTCTCATTATAGTTGCTTATTAGCATGCATATTACTAGGATATTGGCTGTTTATTAGGCTAGTACACTGAAAAAAATTATTTGTTGAATTTAATTAAAAAAAATTATCGTAAGTGGTTGCAATTAATTGATTTTACCTACATTTAAACAAATGCATTAAGTTGAACTAAAATTGATTAAGTCAACTTTTTATTAAATTCAACGAATCATTTTTTTCAGTGTACTTATATTAATGCCTTATTCTGTACAACCATATTCTACATCTACATTAACCCTACCCAATACCTAAACTTAACAACTTAACATACCAACTATTAGTAAGCAGTAATTAGGAGTTTTTTTTTTAGTTAGTTAATAGTGAGAATTGGATCCTAAACTAAAGTTTGACCATAATTCCTATTAGTAATTAGGCCATGTCTAAATTATACTACTGATTTCTAAAAGTTATAAAGTCAGTGTGCTGAGACCTGCATGTAAGATCAGCCAACTGAGACAGACAGTGGAGTGTGAGTTGGCAGAGAGTTATTTTTGTTTGTTTGTTTCATACCACATGGCCTTGGCCCACATGGTTTCACTCCCTCCAAAACGGGCCTGTATGAGTATGAAATATTTGGACAAAAGAAGCCAATGTTTTCAGTACATGTAAGATGCAAGTCATATGTAGTACATGACTTTAGATTAAAATGGTAATTTCAGCTGTACAGGCAGCGGTCAAGCACACTGACGACTGTAATGAGGTCACCGTTTTCAACACCTCCTGTTGCTGTAGTTCCTCTTTAGGTCACGCCATACACAGAGCCTCGACTAAAACATGACAAATGTAGATCAGTACTACTATTGTGAAGATAAGGAACAATATTCAAAGTTGTTTTGAGCTGAGTTGAACAGGCAAACAAAAGAGTTCAGAGAGAGAGAGAGAGAGAGAGAGAGAGAGAGAGAGGGGGAGAGAGAGAGAGAGAGAGAGAGAGAGAGAGAGAGAGAGAGAGAGAGAGAGAGAGAGAGAGAGAGAGAGAGAGAGAGAGAGAGAGAGAGAGAGAGAGAGAGAGAGAGAGAGAGAGAGAGAGAGAGAGAGAGAGAGAGAGAGGGAGGGAAAGCGGACGTCTCGGAAACCACATTCACACCTTACTGTGGTTCTGACGGAACTGTTGCCAAGCAACAACACCTCTGCAGGCATGAGCCCTTCACATGCAGCTTCAGGCCTGTGACAATTAAAGGGTATTGGAGAAGCTGGTTTCTCAGAAAGCGATGTTAAGATGTGTGACTGCTATGATATCGCGATAGGGCAGGACTTAGAGCATTAGGTGCTTGGTGTGATACTGTCATGCCAGTGTCAGCGCTCTAAAAACCATGCCCTGCTATAAAACAAACACACACAAATGAAATAAACAAACCAAACATGACATATTGTGTCAATATTTTAGAAAGGAGTGGTCACAAGTCATTTTTAAACTGAACAATTTCCTTCAGTTTGCTGTGGGATTCATGGAAAACATTATGTTGTTAAATGATTGGTGACAATAAAGTGTATCTCAATTATGGCATCTGACATTAATGCTCATAAATGTGAATTTGTGGCAATGATAAATGTTATAGAAATGACAAAGAGGTATTATAAATACCATACTATATAAAGATATGCTATTTCAAAGCGCCAAAACAAGAGAATAAAATATTATGTTAGAGTCGTTCATAATCTTCCAGCTGAATAAATGATTGATGACTACAGGATGATTATGTAAAGTATTTAGCTCTAGCTTTGCTGAAAATTTCTCTGTGGAGTTGAGTGACAAGTATTTTTTGATTTGGACTCACAGATAGTCACAATAGATTTTACTGGATTTATACTGAAGTTGTTATCTCCACTTTAGCCTTTTTCAAAACACATTAATGTAAGCTGGATTAGTATTTATATTGATAATGTGCAAAGTGAACATGATTTTTGTTGATCCTGGAACAACATTCTAAACAGAATCAGAATTGAGGGACAAGTTTACAGTTTATGTCAAGTTTAAGCTTTCAACCAGGGTTTGGTGCTTGAATTTAGGTACCCAGCAAGCAATAGCCATCATTTCACCGTCTAAGTTAACTATAGACCCGATATTGTCCGAACCTACTTCTAGCCAAAATAACCTTGAATTTGGTTACATGTCTTTTTTTTTTTTGTCAAAATAACTTGCGAGATGTATGGTATTCCATCATGTAAGCAAAGTCTATTCTTGGACTATGGTTAGACGTCTATTAAATTTTCAGTGACAGCCCAAATTTTGCCTTGTTTTAGCCAGACGTCAGGGCTGTGTTTAGACGTCTATTAGACATCTTTTAAAAGCAAAATTGCTTGCTGAGTAGGGTTAGGTTTGGGGTAGGGACAGGGTTTGGACTACATTTTGGACATGAATGTTGTTCCAGGATCAGCAAAATATGTTAACTCTAATGCATAAAATGGGTTGATTATGAACTAATCAATAGTGTTGGGGGTAAAATATTACAAGTAATGTCAATGTCAATGTCAATTTTATTTCTATAGCACTACTAAACACAACACCAGTTGACCAGTGTGCTTTACATCAATACAAAAGACAAATATAAATAGGCCTACAATACAAAAACAGTACATTTCATCCTTAGCCATATGCTAAATCAAAAGGATAGGTTTTTAGCCTCGATTTAAAAACAGACAAGGATGGAGCAAATCTAATACTAAAAGGTAACGCATTCCACAGTCTTGGAGCCGCAGCCGAAAACGCGCGATCACCATAGCAGCGGAACGACAACCCATGTTTCCTGAAAATAGACCCTAATGGAAGCATGTATAGTGAAAAAAGAATTGGAGCTAAAATGGATCCCTGCGGAACACCACAAGACAGAAAAGCAGCCTTTGACGAATATTCCCCAATGTTAACGCTAAACTTCCTATTTGACAAATAAGACCTAAACCATTCTAAGGCAGTAACGCGAGTTAGGTAATCAGATTACTTTTTCCAAGTAACTAGTAAAGTAACACATTACTTTTAAATTTACAACAAAAAATCAGTTACTTTTTAAAATAAGTAACCCAAGTTACTTTGTTTTCTCCTTTATTGACTGACACCTCTCCTGTTCCCATGATGAGAGAAATCGTGAGTGCAGAGGCATTGTGTGCTCTGTGTAAATATGAATGTTAGGCCTACTGTAGTTCTAGACTAAATGTGAGCATTAAAGGGTAACTAAACCCTAAACCAACTTTTTTTAGTTAATGATCTGTAAGAATGGGGCTTTATTAATGCTGTTCATTGATTCGAGTAACTTTTTTGACATTTGGGTATAAAGTGTTTTAATTCTACAATATATGGTGTAAAAACGTCTGAGTGCTGCCCTCTTCAGGTTGAACGGTGGCTACTGCAGTTGAATTTTCCTATTGGATGTTGCGGTACTGCGTGACGAAAGCGGTACTGCGTGACGTAGGCTGGTTCCAGCTCACCACGCCCTCCCTTGGTACGAGCTCACCACGCCCTTGGATGAGCTAGCGTAGATTTATCTGTATTTAGTACAGTGGTAGGTGTACTGTTGCTGGTTGCGACAGCACTGCTGGACTGCATAGCTTTCCAGCAGACTTGGAAATTAGGCGCCAGTGTTTGGATGCACTTGGCCTGGAAGACCGTGAGTGTAAAACCTGCATTTTACGTGGAATTGCTTTTCCAACGCAATAGAGGTGGAAATGGACTTCTCCACACAGCTCGCGCTGAACAGCGACGCAGTGCCAAACGCTGCTCCTCCTGCATGGACTCCACCACCGCAGCGGCGTCTTGATGTGAGTGATCATATATATTTTAATCACAATTTATGGTTAGGCTAAAGTTAATCCTCTGGGGTCGACAAACGCGTCGGCGCATTTTGCTGGATTTTTTCACATAGCGGCAAAATGTGAATATGCCTATAGAGAGCGCGCGCTATTGACATCAACTCAATAAAACTCATCAGATGCATATTTACGTCGTCTTGCGACCCTGTGAGCAAACTATCCATTTTAGACAGTCTGTCAGCAGGACTCTCAGGTGCACGCCCTTCCGCTCACGGTTCGTCCCCTGTATCTCCGCTGGGGTCTGCCCACTTTTCTAGCATTTTTCAAATATTGTCAGTGGGTGGAGTCAGGCTCTGACCAGGGGTTTAGTTACCCTTTAATTTACTCATCTAACTTTGAAAAAAACTGATTCAGTATTCCTCACAATTATTAAAAACAGTGAAATTCAAACTCAGAATATTACGCAAACCTGCCATAGTAAAAAATGTTATAACACAATTAGACTATGTATTTAATCTCACTTTATTAACCGTCTTTGCCGCTGACCTTTGTTGATCCAATTCAACCATTTAAGCAAAATGACTTTAGATAAACATTTGTGTTTCATTTTTTTGTTTTTATTGCTGAAGAGTGCTGAAATTTCAGTGCACAGCTGAAAGGTTTATTTGAGCTGCGCCCTCTACTGTACAGGCGTAAATTAGAATTTTCAATTCACCTTTGGTGAGAAATGGCCTTCACATTTGACAAAAATAGAATACATTTTTTTGTTATAAAACAAAACAAGCAAGCCAAGCCCAGATGAGAAAAAGTAACTCAGAAGTAATGTAAGTAATGCAATTAATTGGGAGTAATGCAATATTGTAATGAATTACTTTTACAAGTAACTTTCCCCTACACTGCGAATCAGTGTTGTGCATTGTACTATATGCCAAAAGTGTCTATGAATATACACTCATGGAGTAATGTTTCTGTATTTTTGTGCTGAACAACTGGTGCGAATGGGGCAGCAAAAAAAAAAAAAAAACCTTAAAGTCGAGCCTTGTATTAACAAATTAAATTGGATGTTTCAAAAAGAGTGGATCTATTTATGAAATTTTGAATTATTTTTGTGGTAGGTGTCATTTTGAGTGTTAGGTGTTGTTGGTGTCTGCATAATATTTCCACTCAGTGGAGTGGACATTATTTGATTCCTACAACTATGACTGTTAAGTATGAAAACATAAAACATAGAACACATAGAAATCCAATGTAGTGGAGATACTGTAGTAATCGTATTTTAATAAACTATACATCAACAATGATTGTCTTAACATATATTCTGTATACATTTACCAGAAATTCCTTTATTTTTAAATAAAATATTTTAAAATTAAATATGTGCAAAAACTTTTTCATAAAATACATTATACAATACTAACACTAGTTTATATTAACATAGACCAAATCCTAACAAGGTCTGGTAAATCCACTGAAAAGGGCTTAAAATTACCAGATCAAAGAGAAATAATAGGAGAGAGAGAGAGAACACTGTATATAAAAGACAACTTTTTTTAAGTAGCCTATTCAACATTGGAGCTTTTCAGTTTGTGCCTGAAAGTGGGTTTGTTGTACCAGCCCACAGTAGGAGCAGAGGCAGAACTGAATGCTGTGGAGTAGGTTAGGCTCTTCAGTACGTATTTACAGCACAACAGAAGCCAGCACTGTGACTAACAGTGTGACTGAGGAGATGACAGCTGAAGCTCCAGCTGTAAGGAAAGGTGCCGTGTGCTTCATCATCCAGTCATGCTCCTCCTTCAGCCCCTGCCTCTGTAGCTCGGGACCCACCACGCTCCGGATGGTCTCATAGTACGAGTTCAGCCAGTGCAGCTACAAGACAACAACAAAGAAAGAGACATAATCTGCACTGCAAGACATAATTGAAATCAACAACTGATTTTTGTTTATGAAAGTAAAAATAAGGATTTTTTTTCATTTTCAGCGAACCCACAACCCCCCTCCCAAGATGTATTTCTAGTGAAGAGCGTCTGTGGGTACTTTTTCAAAAGAAAACCAACATATTTTTAAAAACACAAAGCTGTGGTTTTTAACTGGTTCACTACCCATATTTTACATGCAACCAAATAGAACCCAACGCACACATAAGTAAACTTGTGAAAGTAAACTAAATTTATATAAAAAAAGGGTTACACTTTATTTTAAGGTTATGCAGTTACACTGTACTTACTCAAATAAGTACTGAGTAATACTAATTAACTGTACTAAAGAATTAGGTTTAGGCTTAGATACTTGTAATTATGCATAATTTACTGTTGTAATTACATGTAGTAACGTCACCTTAAAATAAAGTCTCACCAAAAATAGTAATATATAGAGAAAGATTAAAACTGGTATTATTTCAAATACCTGCTCAAGACTTAGAAGAGATGTGTTTATCAATTTTCTGATTTTCTGTCATAAGGCACCAATGAGACGGTTTCAAATGTCAGGTAATTGCTGCTATGCTAGTAGGGGAAAACAGAGAAAAAAATGCACATATTTTTATTATTTCGTTAGGCTATAGCTGCACTGGATTTACATAGTCCTGGAGTCCAATTAGTTGGATGTACCTTTGTAGTAGCTGGAACAGTGACAGCAATGTCTTCTATCCGTATACCAAATTCATTCTCCTTGTAATAACCAGGTTCTAAAGGAGAGTTTGTCAGTTTAAAATTGAAGTATCAAACAAAGGCAATCATAATGAGCTGCTTAATGATTCCTCACCAATTGATGTAAACATCCCCTCTTGAAAAGGAATATTATTGGACTGAAAACCCACAGGCCCTATCAGAGCGGAAAAAAAAGACATTATGAAGAGATATATCACATAGCAGAGGAGCATATATTATTATAAGCTCACCAAGGCTGCATTCATTTGATCAAATGCAGAATTTTCAGCATAATTACTTCAGTCTTCAGTGTCACATGATCCTTCAGAAATCATTATAATATGCTGATTTGATGCTTAAGAAACATTCTTATTACTATCAATGTTCAAAACAGTTAATATTTTTGTGGAAACCGTGACACATTTTTTTTCAGGAGATTTCCATTTGGCAAAGAACACCATTTATTTCAAATAGAAATCTTTTGTAACATTACAAATGTCTCTACTGTCACTTTTGATCAATTTAATGCATCAAAATTAATGCAATAAAAGTATTCATTTATATATATATATATATAAACATACTGACCCCAAACTTTTAAACAGTAGTGCATTTTACTTTTATCAACACAAATGCATCTATATAACAAGATTACTAAGTCAAATATATAAACGTCAGAGAACCAGACTTACATTCATGGACTCCAAAGTAGTTCCCCACACCATGACCAGTGCCATGACCATAATTTAAACCAACTTCCCACAATGCTCTTCGTCCCAGCATCTCCATGTTCACGCCTATGATGGGAATAAAAACAAATGAATGGTAAGCACATGACAGGTTTTGTGGTGGTCACTGCTGTGGATAGTTCGCCCTCTTGTGGAAGTTACATGACATGGTTGCTTGAAGGGAGATTGTGATTGAAGAAGAGGAGATCCTCACCTCTAGTTCCAGCAGGAAAGATGGTTCTTGAAATCTCAATATTTCCCATGAGCACCCTTGTGTAGGCCTCCTATCAGAGTAAAACAGGGAGAAAGCAGATTTATTTTTAGTAGCCTAAATATATGCTCTGCATCATTAGTATCTCCCTTTGTCTGTTCAGTACCTTTTGAAAGTCAGTTGGTTTACCCCAGTGCACAGTACGTGTTATATCAGTGGTACCATCACTGTAACAGAGAATGAGATAACTGGTTTAGTGCTTGATTTGTTGGTTTAACTTAAATAGTTAAAACTTGGAAACAAAACATTTGAGTTGGTACAGAGAAAGAGATCCAACTCAAATTTTTTGTTTCAATGAACTCAACATTTTAAGGAAACCAGTTTACTTACTATTTAAGTTAAGCTCACAGTGAGATTAGTTATGTATCGTGTTTTTGCACACAAACAGACCTATGTACTAATAGTACTATGAAACTCACAGGTACTGTCCTCCTGAGTCAACAAGATACATCTCATCCACTGTCAGCTTCCTAGCAGCTTCAGCAGATGGACTGTAATACATGAGAATAGTGCAATGATTATAGGTAAATAAATTGAATGTAATTAAATAGTGAAGAAACGAAATTACAGGAAAATTTAAAATCATCAGAGGGCAAGGAAAAAGAAGACATATTTATTACCTGTAGTGAGCAAGAGCAGCATTAGGTCCACTTGCGGAAATGGTCTCAAAACTCGGCCCTCTGCTGTTCTTTTGCTTGCTGCCAAAACACAATGAAGGGTTTGTGTTTCTCAGGAAAAAAGGAAGTAAATGTGTTGTAATACACCACAAAGTAATTTACACAAGAATCCATCTTTTAAATTAATATCATTGATGTAGGAACAGGTTACTTGTGCAAATGATGGTATGCCTACAATGAATGTTTAGAAAGACGGCTAATATAGAGTGTATACAGTCTGTTTCTGTAAGTAAATATTCATTTTGTTTTCTCCATAAACTAATATTTAGCCATAATGTATAAATCTTTCAAGAAATAAGCATTTTATAGCATTATATGTAAAAAACAAATATAAATAACATTCAACTGCCAAATTTAGTGGGAATTACACAACCCACGTGTATATCATAATATAAATGAATAAATAAAATGCCATTTAATTGCAAAATTCACTGTGAAGAACTATGCTATAACCATGTGTAGATGTATACATTTTTTGCAAAAAAATGAAAACACATTGTTTGGTAACACTTTAGATCAGGGTCCAATTCTCACTATTAACTGACTATTAACTATGACTTTTGCCTCAATAAACTCCTAATTATTGCTTACTAATAGTTAAGGTAGTTGTTTAGTTTAGGTATTGGGTAGGATTAAGGGATGTAGAATATGGTCATACAGAATAAGGCTTTATTAGTACTAATAAACAGCCAATACCCTAGTAATATGCATGCTAATAAGCAACTAGTTAATAGTGAGAATTGTACCCTAAACTAAAGTGTTACCCATTGTTTTGTACTTATATTGAATGACTGTAAGTAGTTTTGTCCATCATTTTTTACATAGTAGATAGTCTTGAACTTTTGAACTCTTTTCTCAGATTTTTGGAACAACTTGAGGGTGTGTATGATGACATCATTTTCATTTTTAGGAGAACTGTCCCTTTTTAGCAGTCCCTGGTTTAGCTCCGCTGTTCTGTACCTGCGACACTGATCAACAAATTGTGCTGCTGTGAGCTCGGTCTCTGTGCCTTCTGGAACTGTCTTTTCGAGCCACAACAGAAGCTGCATGACTGCGACTGCGTCCCTAACCTGTGGGAAGCCAGAGAGGATGTTCACCCATCGTGGCTGAATGCAGTCAACTGAGGTCTGGCTCTAGGCCATAAAACACCAGAACAAAGATGTTTGTCCATGCATGTTATCAGATGCAGTTGTTTTAGATTGAAAAACTTATTTTGCAAAATATGTCAATAGACCATTAAATACAGCAAACATCAGTAAAAAAGATCCCAATATGTTTGATGGAAGTTCTACGATAAGAAGAGATAACACATTGATTGAGTTGAATCAAGCTGCAGTGAATGGAGCCTGTCTGGCCTCCTAATGTGGCTTTACGGTGTGATAAAGTGCCCCTCAATCTAGAAATTATGATAATCCAACACAGGTATCAGTAAACAGTGTCCATCAGGCTGATGGTCATTTGGGGAGAATACTGTGTGTAAGGTTACATTTGTTAACATTAGTTAACTACATTAGTTAACATAAACTAACAATTAAAAATACTTCTAAAGCATTTGTTATTCTTAGTTAAAGTTTATACATTATTAAAATCAAAAGTTTTATCTGTTAATATTATTTAATGGAACTGAGCCAACACGAACCAACAATGAACAGTTGTATTTTTTAACTAACACTAATAAAGGTTAATGCATACTGTAACAAATCTTTTGCTCATTGTTAGATAATGTTAGTAAATGCATAAACTAATGGGACCTTATTGTAAAGTGTTACGGTATCCTCTTACATGAGCCTCTTTGAGAATACGCTGCTCTGTCACATCTTTCACTGCTTTGGTGGTCAGTACCGGAGAGTAAGTGCTGGTCAGTAGTTTGTCCTTAAAGAGATAAGAGATAAGTTCATCTGTGGTAAAATATTGTCTTCAACTGTACTGTGTGTGGGACACAAGCTGAATTATGAAATCAGTTTCAGTCCATCCATCCATCCATCCATCCTGCCGTCCATCCATCCATCAGCAACTTGTCCTATATCTACCACACTGTTCTGCATGTTTATTTGACTAACAATGTCTAGGATTGTATTTCTTGAGATCTGCAATTTTCCTTGCACATCAGGAACAGTTCAGTAATTTCACTTAAATGGCAATTAAAATGACCTATTAATTGTCATTTAAGTGAAATTACTGAACTTAAATATACGAGCTTGATAAAAATGACCATTCTAGAAGAAATTTTCAGATGGCACTTAGAGGCTTTTGCATCTGAACTCTTCACACATATATATATATATATATATATATATATATATATATATATATATATATATATATACATCTGTTGATAAAATAATTTATTTTTCAGTCAGACTTGGAAGGGCAAAATAAAGTGGCTGAAATAGCTGCACCGTCTCAAAAATAGAAACAGCTCCACTGGTTATAGCAATCTAATTTTGTCACACATGCCTGACGCACAGTAGATGCATAACTAAACTTTTTCAATAGACGCAAGCACATAGGCTTGTTTTTTGCCTACTACAGTTACATATTTACATTTATGTTTTAGGCTTTTAAAAGCCATATGGGAAAAATATAGAAGACTACTGTTTAAAACTTCTTGAACAGAAGTGCAGGATAACATTAAAGGCCAAACTAACTGCAGAAAGTGAAAACCGATTATTAGTACTAAACACGAAGGGCTGTGTATGGAACCGTCTCAGCCATATTCAGCCTGCAGATAGTTTGAGCATCCAAGCTGACAAGCACATACCAGTAGTCTATAATTTGGATCTAGGTCTTACCTCAGGAGTGATGAGCTCATATAGGGCTTGGTTGGTGTACTCTGTACCCACCCACACCCTCACGCTGGAGCTCTTTAGATAGGACTGCAGGTAAATGCGCACAGAGCTGTATTCAAGCAGCTGAACACAATAGGCCTGGTAGCACGAAGCATTCAGGTACAGCTTCAACTCTTCCGATATTCGTTCAATGTGCACAAAGAGCCTGGCAAAGGAGGTTAGTTAGAAACTGCACACCAACTAATTATAGTGCTGTTAATATGAAACAGAGGAACTTGCCATATCTCATCCATTGTCAGCAGTGTGTAAGAATAGAAGAATGGATTAAAAGGGATGTCGTTGCCTCGTAGATTAAACAGCCCTGAAAATAGAGATGCAAACTTAAATGGTTTGGCCTGAAAAGAGTTTTACAGAACGATTAAGAGAAAATCTCCAGCATTTGGCATTGTGTTGTGCATTGGGGTGCTCACATGCGGTCTCATCCAAAGCTGAAAGCAGCACAGCGGTGGGCTTGTATGGATTGTCACTCATTTGGGCTCGTATATGATCTACTTTCATTGGCCAGGTCCTCTCTGAACAAAAGAACAAACACACACATGCACAATGTCATCTTCAACTACATCAAAACCTTAATAAAACATAAAAAAAAGATTGAATGAATCATGAATTGTTATGAAAATGAATCATTATTTTGAGTCAAATCTTTCCAATGTTTTACTTTGTCCACTTCAAAAATAATTTAATGATACTGGGTTTAAATAATGAATCAATCAGGCTGATTAGAGACCCTAAAAGATGATCTTCCTGTTGGGACAAAATAGTTTGATCTGTTTCTCACGCAAAGCTATCATATAAATTCAGAAGACTTGGAATAAAATGCACAACTCATTTTAGAATACTTTTTTGAAGCTTGAAAGCCTATTTTATGAGCAAGAGCGACAAGAACAGAATTTCTCCTTTTATGTCCCACAGGAAAAAAAAAAGTAATGCATGTTTTGATCAACATGAAGTCATTTTTAGGTGAACTATTCCTTTAATCAAGCCTCATTGACTTTCTCTTTTGACTTTCGCACCGGATGAACTAGAATATCCCCTCTGTCTACTGTCACTGCCTTAAGTTATATCACTGGTCATTAAAGATTAAATAAGAGCTTTATTGCTCTGTTTGTCATGATCTTATGGTCCTCTGCGCTGTTCGCGTGGCACTTATCAGTCAAGTGATGCTGATAAGACATGCACACACCAATGACACTGTCAGGTAAGCGCATGAGGTTGTCAGGAGGCAGAGGAGGTCGATCTGTCCATATTTGATCCACCAGGTTATCAGGAACAGACTTCAGGATCAGGCCCGCTGGAGCCAGGTTGGTGTTGTAGACGCCAAATGTGTCTGCAGTAACAAAGAACAGTGACCAAATGATTCAGCACTGAATTTGATGATCATTTTTGTTACTACATTTTTCACACATACTTATCATCATGCCATCATTTTAAGATATTTTATATATACACACTACCATTTTATGCTAACAAAGGCAGCATTTATTTGATCAAAAATACAGTAAAACAGTAATATTGTGAAATATTATTGCATTTATTATATATTATATTATTATATATTATAACTGTTTTACTTCACTATATGTTAAAATGCGTCACATGATTCTTCAGAAGTCATTTAAATATGCTGATTTGGTGTTCAAGAAACATTTTGATATTAAAATATAATGATATTTTTGTAGAAACCGTGATTAATTTTTGTCAGGATTATTTGATGAATTGCATTTATTTAAAATAGTTATTTTTGTAACATTACAAATGTCTTTAATGTCACTTGTCACACAATATATCTTTGCTAAATAAAAATATCATTTTCTTAAAAAAAACAAACAATTTGTTTACACTATTTCGATACTTCTAAGTTACTTTGCAGCTACATGTCAACTAACTCGCATTATAGTATTAGTAGACTGTTAGGTTAGGGTTAGTAGAAGAATAAGTTTATTATGTAGAATAAATTGACATGCTAGCTGACAAGTAGCAAAGTTACTTAGTTAGTAGAGTGTCTAAAGTGGACTATTGAACTAAAGTGTTACCAAACTTTATTGTGCTTTTATGTTTAGTTTGATTTAGTTTCTTTTTTCTGTTTGCATCTGTGTCTTCTTAATTTAGTTTTCCCTGTGTAAATAAGCCCCAGTGTTTGCTGTATTAAGTTTTTCAGTTGTTCCTTGTATTCCTGTTATTTGTTTTCCATGGAATCTAGTTTTGTTTTGTTACTTCCTCTCTGCCTGCCTTACTTGCTCTCCTTGTTACATTATTTACACATTAAACCAGAATATGAAAAAAAAAAAAACAGCAACATTTGAACAGAAAACATTACACAATTCAACATAACTTAGTTTATCTTATTTTAAGAAAATTGCTCACCTACAGAGAAGAGGAATGGGTCAAAGCCCACCTGATCTCCCATAGGGATCTCCAGGATTAGCCAGTTGGTGATGCTGCGAATGGAGCCTGTGATCCAGAAGAGTTAGACCAGGAAAGTGTTAAACACTCAGATCAGTTAATACATCAGAGGAAAAATTAGGAGAAAAATAAAACAATTTGCAGTAATTCATATCATAAAATGTTTCAATGCATAGGATATTAATTGTAATATGTGCTAGAAAAGGCATTCATGCTTTAACTTCTTAGACAAGTTTAAAATATTAATTTCACTCTCATAATTTGCTCCTCACCATCTTGCACTAGCTCCCAGTTACAGTCCATTTGTCTCTCTGCTTGAATCCAGTAGCGGCTATCGGTCCACAAAACAGCCTTGTTTTGAGTAATTACAGCTGTGCCTAGGAATTAGAAACAGACTCTTGTAAGTTATAATAGAATACAGGAGTGGGACATTTGTTAAGGTCCAAAGTGACAAACGTAATGTGACTGAGAATGATGCCGTATACAATATAGCAATATTATGATGGGTTGGCTGTGAAACACACCTGCAGAGCCAGTGAAGCCAGACATCCAGGCCATCCTCGCATCTCTGGGGGCGATGTACTCACTCTGCCAATAAAATCACAGTCAGTTACTGTCACAGAGTTCATGTCTGAGAATGAAGAATATTGAAAGAGGAGCTGAGGTTTAGAAGTTTGATATATTTCATATTATTCTATTCTGTTGACATAAGACCTGTAGCTTTCTCATAGTGTTGAGCTCATATGAATGTATAGTTCTTATAAATAATATAGTTTTTGATTAAAAATTGCATTTCATTATAACTGTTAAAATATTAGAATTTATTTTGACACTGGCATTTATTAGACATCCGAGCATAGAATGTTTTTTTTTATGGTTAGGGCAATATTGACCCTTAATATGAAAGTTAAGTTCTGACACTGGTTAGCGGTTTAGTACCAGATGAGCATCTGTGGCAGGGATGATGTAGGCAGAGATGTTCAAACTGATCATGGACTCTCTCAAGTCACGAAGCCTCAGAGTTGTGTTTACAGCTGTTGATGGCAAATACTGGAACAAAAGGAATGAATCATTTAAATATATTGCATCATAATGATTTACTGTATCCATCAAGGAAATGTAAAAATGTAATCCTCAAAAATTTTAAATACCACAAATTTAATGCATTTACTCAGACAATGCATAAAAAAAGAAAGTAAACGTTCACAGAAAACAAACACACACACACACACGCACACGTCTGGTTCGCTATTTTTGTGGGGACTATCCATAGATGTAATGGTTTTTCTACTGTACAACCTGTATATTCTGTGCCCTTACACCAACCCTACCCCTAAACCTACATATCACTGCATTTTTACATTTAAAATAAATAAATCATTCTGTATGATTTATAAGCTGGTTTCCTCATGGGGACGTCAACATAGGTCCCCACAGTGACACAAGTCCCCACCGAGATCTCACACACACACACACACACACACACACACACACACACACACACACACACACACACACACACACACACACACACACACACATCAGATTTGGGGTGTGCATGACCTAAAAAAAGCTCTTATCAGAGGAGCAGATTTCCTCTCTGAGATGCCAGATTATTTTCTCTTCCCACTTCTCTCCGAGCTAAAGACGAGTCCTAGCAGTGGGCTGAATATGATGCGTGGATAATCAGTGGAAAACACGGACAGAGTAAGGATATATGTGGAACAGAGTACCGGAGGAATTGCCGAACAGTTCCTCTCGCTGCCTGGCCCTTCTTCGGCCCGCACCGCATGTCTGCCTCCTGTGATGACACACAAGAAGAAACACATGCAGGACAACAGAATAACTGCTTTAAACTCACTGTAAGCACATGTGCTGATCAAAGGGCAGCAACGGTGGTTAAACTTATATCTTTATAATTCAAGATGACAGTGCTTTTACTGTTTCATGATTTATAAGCTAGTTTCAGTTTAACGCACAGTCCCTTACATAATCATATGTAAACATTTGTTTTGTGGTTAGAATGAGCAAACAAATGACATTTTACAGCAGAATTCATTTTAAGGTTAATGACATGCAAATGTATTCCCATAAATAAACCAACACACATGACATAACAACAAATGGTAATGAAAGCCTTACTCATACAGTGCACGACTGTCGCATTCTTGCATAGTTACACCACACCATCAAACAAAGTCGCCATCACGTACACACAATATTTTTTTTTTTACCTCCAAGAACCACAAGACACACAGCCAGTATCCAGCCTGAGGAGCTCATTTTAGACCATCTGCTCCAAGCAAGTCCACACACAGAGTGTGACGGCGGGGCACAAGTGTTTCTGTCTTGTGAGTCCATGTACGTGTGTGTACGAGGGTGTGTATGTCCTATCTGAAACTACATGCATTATCTCGACTCAGAGCCGTCCTAACCAGAGCCATGTGCAATAGCTAAGGGGGAGGAACTTTGGCTGCGACTCTAATCTTTACTACAGTAATAAAAGCATGGTGTCTCTTCTCTCTATGCCCTTCTATAATGTGCAGTGCATTTACCCAGGCATGGCAAAGCAATTGCAAGTCACATATAAATAATAGCCAATGTCTCCTGAAACATTCTGTAGTCTAGCATGAACCCCACTTCACTGCAATCTAAGCTAACAACATCACTTCATTGCCAGGAAATTTTGCAAGAAAGGTTTTATTGTGCGTCCACTTAAAGGGATAAGTCACCCAAACATGAAAATTATGTAACCATTTACTCACCCTCATGTTGTTCAATGTCCTTTTTCTTCAGTGGAACATAAAAGCTGAAGGTTGGCTGAATGTTCAGACTGCACTCTTCTATACAATTAAAGTGAATGGGGATGATGTTGAGCTCCGAAATGACCTAAAAGGACTATAAAAGTAGTCCATACAATTCAAGCACTATATTACAAAACTTATGAATACATATGACAGCTTTTGGTAAGGAACAGATCCAAATTTAATTATACACTTAAAATGTCCCATTCTGCAGTAGATTTAAAATCTCATTTGCACTTTATTTAAACTTACGAGATGCTAGAACAGTGGTTCTCAACCTTTTTTGACTCAAAGGCCCTCATTGGCCAATACAATATTCAATGCCCTCTCCCCAATATTGGATAAGATGAGGGTAATACTTTATTTGGATGGTCCCTGATGTGATGCTCCCCCTGAAGACATTCTACTGACAGAAGTACTGAAGTAACTTTACAACTACATGACAACTTATTCTAACCCTAACCCAACCAGTCTCTACTAACACTCTAATGAGAGTTTGTAGACATGTAAGTGCAACTATACTTATAGTCAGCAGTATGTGTTAAAGAGACCATCACAATAAAGTGAAACCAAGATTATTTCTTTTGGTATTTCTGCTTGTTTTCACTATTAAATAATTTAACGCTGATTTCTTTTTTGTGATTCCAGAGAATTTTTAATATATATAAAATGATTTTAACTAACTCTGTGGTCCCCTTGGAAGTTTGCTGAGAATCAATGCGTTAGACCTTGTCTTGACGTGTCATATTTGAATATAGGCTACACAAGAGCTGCAGTGGAAGAGAAGATTTTCTCCAAATAACAACTGAAATTTAGGTCTGTTGCTCACAACAAAGGTATCACATGACTTCAGACAGTTTGGATAATGTCATTCCTGAGTCCACAGTGTGCTTTGTCAAGCATTTTTGATTTAACACCATTTCCAACAGTAAAAAAAATAACTTTCTTTTCATATCTAATAAACAATAAACTCAGAAAAATCTAATAATACTGCATGTCTCTTGATTGTTATATGAAGACAATTGTCTAGACCGATATAATTACTGTGCCACAGTCAGATCCAGTGAACAGCTGAGATGCATGTCTGGTCGTTCCTCTGCCACTAAACTCATTACTGCATAGCAACAGTGTCATTTGCAGGCTAGGAGGAGATTTACCTCCTTAAAGAGATGTTGTATTCTTATGAACAGATTATTAATGCAAAATGTCTACATTTATGTGTTCAGAGTTCCTACACATGACGCCAAGGTCAACATGTTATCAAACTCGACCCTGTTTACTAATGAAGTAAACATTGCTGTGTTATTTCAAATTATTAATCTGTGAGTTCATAATCTTTTATCAAAAATGTATTTTTTTTTTAAAAGTATAAAAAATATTTTCTTTTCCAGTGACATCACACATAAATAACAGCATCAAATGTTGACAAACAATAAAACCCAGCAAAAGGCAGTTACTAATTAACACACACAATCAGTGACGATAAGATAAAACCACAGACTCCACATTTCAGAGCTCCATTATCAGGGCCGTCTTGTGAGTAAATTTACACAAGATTAAAAAGACATACACTATTTTGTTACACAATATACACCCAGAGCTATATCTTCATCGAATATACGTGAAACAAATGAACCAGCAGGGGGCAGGGTTGCACCATTATTTTTTTTGCTGGCTCCAACTTGATATGTGGGAAATATTATACTGCATTAATGTTATTGATAATATTATTTGCAATTATATTGAACCCTAAAACACAGATAACTTGACACATGAATATTCAAAATAGCCTATCTTAAAAACGACATTCTTGTTTTATGTTGTGATGCAACTGGAAATATGAATTACAGTGATATGAAAACGCTACATGGCTGATCAAATTAATCCAAGCAGTAAAAGACTGGAAAGATTAGAAAAAATAAAATAAAATAAAAAAGCAAATAGAACGCTTTTAACTAGAAGCTAAGGCCACATGAATTATAGGCCTACATTCTTCTCAGTACTTTTAAAATAAATTTTTGTTGATTGTATTTACCTGGTTAATACTTTGCTATTGCTGATTTTTTCAGAAACACAAACATGCGATTGCACATACTTTATGCAATATTTTATTCAATTGGACCCTTATTTACAAGCTCGTAAACACACCGACAGACTCCTGTAAGTATGCAGATTTGCGTGCTCAAATGCCGGCAAACCTCCCCTGGAACCAGCGGCTGTCTTCATTATTTGCTCAAATGAGCACAGTGCTCAAAGTTATAGATAGATATTAATAAATGGTAGCCCTGGCAACCGTTCCCTGGTAATGTGGAGCAGCACGGGGAGCCACAAGCAATACCTCCACTGACACAGAGCAGCAGAGCTCAGACGGCCTCGCACTCACATCCATAGATCACTGATCTCAGTTCAGTCATGAGAGCAGCTCAATGCAGTCACACACTGCATTTCCCACAGTAATCTGAGACTCAGGTAACACAGCACAGTCAAATGACATGTGTGTCAGGTCCCACACATGTAAGCCTGTTATAACAAAAGAATCTATCCTGTTATATTTATAGTGGATTGATGAGTTATGCTATTACTTTTGATCAGACATACAATTTCTGCCTGGTGGATAATAAAATAAGCATAAAAATGCCATAGACTGACATTGAAGAAGGGACCTGAGTCATATCTAAGGACAAGAATATGATACAATGAAAGAATATGAAAAAAAAAAAAAAAAAAAAAAAACAAAACACAAAGCTAACCAGCAAAGCAAAACAAAGCAAAACGAAAATAAAAAATAAATAAAACAAAGCAAAACAATACACAAAAATCAACAAGGCTAAGCAGCAAAGCAAAAAAAAAAAAAAAAAAAAGAGACTCGACACATAAAGCCAAGCAGCGAAGCAAAATGAAGCAAAACAAAGAAACAAAACAAAACACAAAGATAAGAAAAACAAAGCAACACATAAAAAACAAGGAAACAAAAAATTAATAAATAAATAAAACCAAGCAGCAAAGCAAAACAACGAAACAAAACAAAACAAAACAAAGCAACAAAACAAAACACAAAGCTAAGCAGCAAATCAAAATAAAGAAACAAAGCAGAACAAAGAAATAAAACAAAACAACAAAGCAAATGTTGATTTTTTTCAAAGCAACAACAACAACAAAAAAAAACAACAAAAACTAAACAAAATGAAAAATTGTTTAAATCTGGCTGGTCTGTTGGCTGGTTTTAGACATTTTTTGGACTAGAAGATCTCTTTGCTGCAAAGCTGAACCAACTAAATCAGCTAAGACCAGTGAACCAACTTAGGCTGGTTTAAACTTTAAAAAGCTTTGTTTTTAAACCAGTTAGAGATCTGAAGGTGGGCTCTTCTGACTTGGTTCAGTATGAAACCACCTACTGTAGCAACAGCTCATGTCACCCCTGCAATGCCCTAGCGACCATTAGAATACCATATTTCCATCAGAAAGTGTAAATATCTCTTGACACTGTACTGCTCTTCACATCGTTTCCCATGATGCTGACCATGTTCCTCAGCTGCTCACTGTAAGGATGCACTCACGCTCAGTCAATCATTATCTATGACTACAGTAGTTACTGTCAAATGCCCGGAAGGTGCTGGTACGTAAATCAACACTAGTAGTAGAGACCAAGGACACACAGCATGTTTGCCACTTGAAATATGTTATGCCATGTCAAATGAGAAGGAGAAAAAAAGAGATAGAGCTAAGGAATGTGCCTACAGAAACAATGAGAAGTGTGCAGAGGAAATCCTTCAAGAGTAGCACACGTGATGCCTGGGTCACGTATCGAGTCTGTACCTCAAATTCAGTCCGCGGGGCCGAGGAAACAGAACCCATTGCACTACAGAGCCCCTTCTGTCAACACAGACAATTTTAGGTCCCAAAGTCACAGACTGTGAATACAACGATTTCCCTTTAGATTAGATCGATTACTCTGTTTTTGGCATGGACAAGCAGGAATTTCTCTTTCTAAATGCTAATTGCTGCAAACTTTGCTAAGTGTGCCAGATTAAAAGCAGGTGGAAGTTTTGTGAAAGCTTGGAGCATGTTTGAAGTTAGCTTTTAACATCCAATGCCAAACATTGTGAGGAAATATTTCGTCACTGCAAATGAAATACTTTCTGAATGTTTCTGTATAATACAATGCAGCATGCAGTATACAGTTTTCAAAGCTACAAAAAGAAGTAATGACAGTTGAAATCATCATACTTGGGCTGCAATACACCAGATTGTGCTGAAAGAAGACAGGAGCATGAAGCCAACACATGGAATGGATCACGAAAACCGGATGCATGTCATCGGCAGTGTGCGATCAAACCATATGGAGTGATCTCATTGACACGTCAAGCAAATTACACACGCTAAGCTATGCTTACTGACATATTAGAATTCAATTGAGCAAATCACATCTATTCTGTTATGAGATCTGTCCATTAATCGAACTGATATTCCTGGGAGTTCAATGGCCGAATAAACAAGATAACCTCAGATAGATTGTGATACTTTGAAGTGGATGTATCGGGGTGGGGCGGGAATGGAGAAGGTTCCAGCAGGCCATGGGAGCTGTCAGATGCCAGTCGGAGTGACTGATGATTGGGGCTGGTGTTGGATCCCGATGCTGGTCCCTGATCTGTGTAATCAGAACCTGAGAAACGGCGGGATTAGACGGGTCAGACAGGGTCAGGGGAGATGGATGCTGAACTTCCCTCTCGGCTGTGCTTAGACACTCATAGGCGGAGGAGTTTTACATAATCAGCGGGTGGTCTCCGGGGTGCAGGGGTAGAGCTGTACACACACACACACACACACACACCCCATGCTGCTCGCACCAGAGGAAGAGACCCCACTGTGCGTCTACTTCTCAGAATTAATGAAGGTATGTGGAAGTGCTCTAGTTTTGAATAACAGAGAGCGCTGAGCTCAGTGCTCCTCAAAAGAAAGAAAATATGGAGTGTATTCTGTTTAAACAAATGTAGGCACTGTCTATGAATTGGGTATAAAGTACAAAAACAAAAACAAGTCATTGACATGGGACATAATAACCTATATGGAAAATGTCACATTTTAATCTCAGGAGGTCAAAATAAATATTAGTAAATACCAGTCTTTTTTTAGCGCAATTTTCCACCGGACAAAATTGCGATTGTTAACTCATGATTTCTGTTCTGTCTGTGCGCGCCAATCTTGCACTTCTATCTACTCCTCAACCAGACCACCTAGAGACTTCGGGTTTTCGGCATTATGTTAAGGAAGGTCTAATCTCGGGAACGCACAAAAAAAAACAAAGAAAAGATTTACTATCTCTTAGTGTTGTGATCCCATGAGGTGAGAAAATTGCGCTAAAACACTCACTGAGTTTTTATTACTTGTTTTATGTCTTCTTCAAATAATTTTCTATGAGATATGCAATTTTCACAACCCTGTTACCAAAACATGCCTAAATCAAGAACAATAGAACATTTTGCGGTTTTTGCAATTGGGAGAAAATTATGCATAACAGAGTTTGTTGTTGTAATTAAACAACAAAGTTAGTAATTACAACCCTGTTAACTGTATAGATCAAAATTATGACATTGTATGATTTTTTGTTGTTGAGTACAGTAGAGAAACTCACTCTAAGGTGAGACAGGAAACCCTATTTCAAAGGTGGACACAGACATTTCTGTTTCATTGGTTAATTTTATGTTTATGAAACATATCCAATAGTACAAAACAGAATTTGTGCTTCTATACTGAAAAAAAAAAAAAAAAAAGTTGCTGCCTTAAATTTTTAAGTACAGGGTGGGCCATTTATATGGATACACCGTAATAACATGGGAATGGTTGGTGATATTAAAGTCCTGTTTGTGGCACATTAGTATGTGTGAGGGGGCAAACTCCTCAAGATGGGTGGTGACCATGGTGGCCATACTAATGTGCCACAAACAGGACTTTAATATCACCAACCAACCATTCCCATGTTATTACGGTGTATCCATATAAATGGCCCACCCTGTACAATCAGCTTGGATGTTTAAGTAATTTTAACAAATTATTTTGAACTGACTTAAAAAAAAGTTGAATCTTATATAACAAAAAAAGTTGCAATTAAATTGCTTAACTTATTTTGATGAGTTAAAGCAATGTAAAAACATATCTTGTCATAACTTATTGATCATATAATTTTTTTTTTTTTTTACAGGGTAATGCGTTATAAATGGTATTTATAGTTACCATTTATTCCAAAATAAATGGTAACTGCAAAGTGTTGGTGGAATGTGTCAACTGTCTTTAATGATTTCAGGTTTGCTAGTTATTTTTATTTACTTTGTAGTGGAAGTGCAATTTATTCTCTTCCTGAGATTGGTCCATCACATTAAATCACATATGCCCTAATAAAACTTCTCTCTCTTCACTCCCTTATAAATATTTATGTGTGAGAGAGAGAGGGTGAGGGGTGCTGAAAACAAAGTCCAGCCGAGGGTCTTTTGCAGAGGGAGAGGTGAAAGTGAAGTTTCTATTTAAGTCTGTGGTGTTAAATATTTATGGGTCAAGAGTTGCATTTGGTGATACCAGAAAGCACAATGACAAAGAATATCCTTCCAGATTCACAGGACAACCCCATAAGCCCTCTGTTCCTCACACATAGAAAGAGACTAAAACAAGTGTGTCAAGAACACAAAGAACCACACAACCTTTGTTTTGCTGAAACTCAGATTTTCCCTCAGAAGGCCCTCACGGTATATAGAGAGAATGAGAAGCAGCTGGACAATCATGTCATTACACTGTGTTATTTGAAAGCGAGACAAGAGAGAAAAAAGCAGATACTTGTTTGTTCATTGATGAACAGAAATAGCTGGTTGACCACAGAATGAGAAAATTTTCCTCTCTTTATTGCAGTCATATATTCAGTCTGAGAGTCATCCGCTGTCTCCTTCCCACAGTCCTAAATGGGCATAGTTCAAGTCAACAAACGTGCCTATCGATGGCCGTTTCAAAATCTAGTGAACTGCCTACCTAGACTATCTGAGTGTTGCCCATCTCTCCCCTGTTTTGGCCTGAACTAGATGCTTGGGCCACATGAAAAGTGAGTGTCTTTTTGTCTCCGGCACCCAGAGTGACACATTCCGATGCTCTGAGAGAAGAATGGGCGGTGACCTGTCACAGGGTCTGAGTGTTTACCAGGAGGAAACGCCACTCATTATGTTTATGAATGCGGTCAGTGTGGTTACCAGAACATGAGGTGCATCACTGAATATTAACCTACACTGAGGCTAAATTAAACTTTTAAGACATGCACAGATAAACACTTTCAAGAACATTTATTATGCCCTTTAACCACAAGAGGAACAAGGTCAAGCAGAAGCTATATTTACAAGACTGTTAATGGCTGTAACCTGCTGTGCATTAAGCCAAGCCAGCGCCTCAAATTACTACATATACATACTACTGTTCCAAAGTTTGGGGTCAGTATGATTTCTTTGTCTTTTTTAAAAGGATTTAAAAATAAGTAAAGTGTCATGGTTCTGTCACATCAGCCTGGTTATTAACACTTGGAAGCTTGCCCACAGTGATTGGACAGACTTCATAATATTGTTATATAGAAACATTGGCTCCTTATTTAGACATACAATTTAGGGTCCGGTTTGTAGGAGCTGCATATTTATTTGTTTATGGTGTTTATTTATTCTAATTTAAGTATTACATTTAACTTTCCTTAAAATGTATTTCTTTATTTGAATTCTTTTTTTATTTAACAATTATTTATGTTGATTTGAGTTTGTGCTCCCTCTGTAGGTAAAATGGTCATTGACCGTGCTTGCACACTCAAAAGAACAAACAAACTGATAGACATTGACGAAAGCCAGTGTTGATTGATCATGAGTCAAGTGGAAGCTCCCAACTGTCTTGTGGTACCTCTCGTTGGTTTCATACTGATTAAAAGAGAACATTTGTTTTCAATATAAAATAATTAATTTAATAGTAGACACTTCAAGCTTTCAAAAGACATCTCTCAAATCCGTGTGGCAAGTATTCGCTGAGTTTCGGTTCATTTTTGAAATGCTTTTCAGACAGAAGTTCACAGAGACCGAAAGCGCACACTGTTTGTTTTCTTTATTTCTTTATTTTACAAAAGCAAAAAGTTTTGCCATTATTGTGAGTGTACACAAATAAAAGTAGACCCAGTTTCAAATGATGTATTACTCGTTTCTGTATGACAAAAAATGGAGTATTTTAAGACGATTTAGCTGCTAAGTGGAAAGAATCCACCAAAACGTGCCGGCGCGTTCCTTGACCCCAAAGGGGTTAATAAAGATCTGTTATAAACTCACAGCTGTACTGCGTTTGGAATCTGTCTGCAATACCTGACATAAAGACTTATGACTGTTACTTTTTTAAAATTTTAAATAAATGCTGTTCTTCTGAACATTCTATTAATCAAAGAATACCAAAAAAAATGATCTTCTAGTCTAAAGCATAACTCTAAATCTACTTTGCCAGTGTAGGATGCATTTAATGTTCTCAAGCTCTGCATTAATCAACATATTCACCCATGCATAAAAAGAAAAAATGATAAAAAAAAATTATATTACAGTGATGCCAGTATTAAGGAGTAAATATCTTTGTTGGAGATAGTTCGTAAACATTTAATTTCAGTTAATTTAAAGAGGTAATTTCAGAAATCGTTTGCTGCGATTTGATCAAAAAGTGGTATTTGACCAGAAAATTCTGAGAAGCACTGAGCTAGTGGGCTAAACCACATCCCTGACTATATGATAAGTCACTCTCCATATCCAAACAGACTAGGCTGATATGAAGACACTCACCACATCTAACAGATGGCATTATTGGCCAGAGACCTGTGTGACCTTGTTCAAACCACGCTGCATCTGAGAGCTCCTCCAGACATGGGGGTCACGAGGTCACTGGTGATAAGACGGGAGGAAAGACTAATCTAAATGATACTCAGACTGTAGGCAGCAGACAAAAGACGGACATGCCATCACTTTGAGAGGTACAACAGCAGTGATTTTGGCATCCAAACACAATTGTCCAATGCTTCACATTCTTGCTTACACTCATTAGTTCACACTTATGTCTGACAGTTCAATTAAACAGTCGTTTGAAGGCATTGTATTATAAGGTTCAGGTCAGTTGCAAAAAATAAAATCCCTTCAGCACTTTCAAGTGGCATTAATTCCTTGACACTGAATTGGTGGAAAATCACAGCCTCTTTTAGTTACACACAGTCAAAATGAAGGGAAGATGAGATGAATGAAGCAAGATGAGACTCTATATATAAATATGATAAAGGCAGAATCCAAGGCATTTTCCAAACAATGCACCGCACACCAAACTCCATCAGACTTCCCGGAGTCGATATTCTGAGCCTTTTAATGACGTCCGGCAGCCAGACCGGAGCGATTAAGTCAGGTGAGTGGCCGTGCGCCACAGGAAGATATCGACTCGGGGGACTGAAGGAAAACATCCAAACAAGCAAACGAGCAGGTTGGTAAACAGGAAAATACAGGGAGGAAGGGAGGTATGGAGTGCATGCTGGTTTCAGGGACAGGGCCGCACTCCAATCGCTACTGTCCGCGCTTCCTATCGGCCGGCTCAAGCTTCCCCTCTCTTTGGCATCCTGTTTCTTGGCTCATTTGTGTATGTTTATGTCTCTGTTTGTTAAATGATAATGTAATTAATTGCCTCTTAATTTGCCATTGGACATTTTCCACTTTCCAATCACAGAGGATGTTGCTATACTCTCAACTGGGGAATTCTGCAATACTTCATGGTGACCATAATCAGACCAACGGCTCAAACACACACACACAAACTTTTTATACTCTACTGTACAAACTGTATACTCTATTACCTAACCTTACCCCTGCGTTTTTACATTAAAAAACTTCACTTAGTATGATTTTGCCCCACAAGTGTTTTCCTAATGGGGACCAAAAATGTCCCCACAAGGACAAGGATTTTTAGATATTGCCATCTTTGTGGGAAATATTTTCCCCCATAACGTAGAGTTGACCTGAACCACACACACACGTCTGGACCGTATAGAGGTTCACAGCTGGCCAAAAGGACTCTACAGCTTGATTAAAGCAGGATATTTTAAAATTCCTCCTCCTTTCCCTAAAGCCTAATCTTGGATAAGTGAGTACATATTCAAGGGACTAAGCATGTTAGCATGACTAACAATAAGGTGTCCCTTTGATTCACAACTAACTGGGTTTTATTGACACACAACACACCATGTGAGGAAGTTTTCACAGTGAAATATTTCTCTTAAAAAAATAATTAAAATCAATAGTCTGCATTGAACCCAGCACAGCGACAGCACAGAGTCTGATCCATGTATTCAGAGAACAATAATTAGCTTGAAGAGGGATTTGCTTGCAGCCTAACCCGACCTTTGTAAGCTTCGTGAATAATGGCCTGAGACTCCTACTAACAGACGGCACATGCAGAAAAAAATCCACTGCTGAAAGACACAATGATTCCCCCCCTCTCTAAATTCCACTGAGGGACTTTTGAGACTGTCCCAGCGGGCCACAGACTGGTCATAATAGAGGTACAAGACCCCAGGACGGCCAGTGAAGTGATGTGACTGAGACTGGCTGATTACTATTTTCTGTGTGTGTGAACTTCACAGTACCAGATGCAAAACATCCATAAAAATTTCACATTGTTGTATTATTGTGACATTAAGTTATTTTCCCTTCTTCTGAATTAAGTTTTACTCATACTTCTGGGAAAAGTAGAAATATCTCTGTACATAAGACATGACTAATTATTTTAATGAGTTCAGAGACTTAAAAATACTTTGGTAACACTTCACAATTCTTTGTTAACATTTGTTAATGCAATAGCTAACATGAAATAACAAGAATGAATGCAAATACCTTTAGAGAATGTTAATCTTGGGTAATGTTACTTGAAAACTTAATGTACACAACTCTTATTATTCCTCTCATTAGTGCTCTTACTTTTATTGTAACTACGTTTCTCTAACTCTTACTCTTTTTGATTATTTTCTGCGGTGATCAACATACCATTCAAATTTTTTTTTCTATTTTAATATACTTTAAAATATAATTTATTCTTGTGATCCTTCAGAAATCATTATAATATGCTTATCAATGTTGAAGACGGTTGTCTGTTTAAAAGAACAGTATTTATTAGAAATATAAATCTTTTAAACAGTTTTGTTAAAATACAATTTTTACATTTTACATTGTAAAATGAACCTTTAATAAATGCTTTACTTTTTATTGTAAAGTGCTACCAACATTTTTGTACAAAAAACCCTGACTACTAGTGATCCATCAACTGAAGTTGAAATCATGTTGCAGCTTTTATATTGGGTGGTACATCAATATCAAAACACATCCACTGCACTCATTTTGTTGGAAAATTGAGGCCTGCGAGGCAATATCATACTGACAGACTGGACACATTGCTTTTTGCTCTCCACTGGGACAGAGCGAATGAGAGTAAGAAAGAAACAACCAGACAACACAGAGAGAATTCAACAGATAGATGGACATGAAGGCAGAAGGATCGACCTGACATCCTGTCAAACCCTGAGTGTGCATCCCCGTTGACCTGGAGAAAGAAGAAGCACAGCCACTGGCACGCACACACGCACACACACACACACACTTCAAACACACGGCCGGACTGCTAGTTCTGACCCCTCTAACACTTTCTTTCCACTCATCTGGTGACAAACTCTATTTTTAGGCCATTATATTCCTGGCACTCGTACACTTCACCTATCAGTTTTCACTTGCTCATTTAACATTTAAAGACATTAAAAGTGCACTCCCTTCCTATAGCCTTTAATTCAACAATCTGATAAGCAAACGCGCATACGCAATGTCGATTTCAGATTAAAATCCTCAAAAACACATTTGAAGCACGAAGTAAAAGGTCAGTGGCAGATTGGTAAACACATTCCGTGTGCGGCGTGTTTACTTTTAGGTTTTGTGGCCTTGAGGGCTCCTCAAAACTTGCTAGGTTAAAGTAAACTGTGGTGCAAATGGGCCGTTGCGAGATGGCTGTAGTTCTCCAACTGTGTTTCTTGGAGAGGCTGAAGCATGCTGATTAAAGTTGATTGAACCCCTACAGCTCACAGACAGATGCTCATGCTGCATCATCCATCACATCATGTTTAAATCAGAACAAGTATGTTTATTAGTTTGCATGAGGCCGAGGTATACGTTCTGACCTGCTCTATCATCCTGAGAACATTGTGGTTACTCAGAGGGGAGCAGTTGTCCAGAAGTCTCCTGCCACTGGACAAATGGTCAAAGCAGATGACCGGTCAACGTAAGTGTCCCTCTGATGCCTGGCCTCCTCTCTCTGCTAGATGATTCATTATGTCAACCTGCAGTCTCTTAAAGACTAGCAAAACAAGAGAAAAGCAAAGCTAAACAAAGCAGAGCTCTAATAAGTCATGGGGATCGCTGGGTGCCGTGTGAATGAAAAAGGAAAAGGAAAGCTCCGGCATGGGAATATAGACACCCACTGAGGGAGCTGAAGCCATCACAGAGAATTTCCTGATTGTACATCTAACCTTTCAGCACCTCCTCCTGTGGCCTGCACACATAACCAAGGGTTGCCAAGTCTGTGTGAAAAAGACCAATGATCAACACAACCAAAGCAAAACGCAGCTCGAACCCTATAAAGCTTTTCTGATCATTTATTATGTAGGCCTACTGCTTATTATAGTCAGCAGGGCTTGACATTAACACCTGCCAAATGAGGGTGGATTTCAGCTGTGGTGTTTAACGCAGTCATACTAGCCACTTTGGCTGGTTGAATTTTATATATAATATATAGTTTTCAATTGTAGTCATTTAAAAGTGTGCACACATAAAGCCACCTCTCAGTATTGAGTTATTGTTCGCTGCTTATTGTGCTTAAACAGTCAAAAACACACAAAATAATGTAAAATGCCAGTCTTTGCGAGTATTCACGAAAACACAGTGAGTTATGTTTTAAGTGAACATAAACAGTTGAGAAAGAAAATGCATGTGTAAATGTATAATGGATCAGTGTGTCAGGTCTTAAAGTGACAGAATCCTAAAATACCTGCTGCCAAATTAAGAGATAATATTAAAAATATCTATATGGTAGTTTTCCCCCTTGGTATCGATGTCAAAATTGTGGGCAGTGAAAATGCTAAGTGGCTAGTAACTTTGGAAAACCACTAGCCAAAGTGGCTGGTGAGCAAAAAAGTTGTATGCAAGCATGCAATATGAGATATATAGAGCAGGTTTTAAACAAATGTATTCTTTACTTTAGCTCTAAATTCTGACAGACAGTTTCTATGTAAATTTAGTGTATTGTATTCATCAAACAGTTGGGACTGTGAATCAGAATATCACTACAGCATGACAAATAAGATCAACTGTGAGTCCATAATGACTGTACAGCAATTAAGGTACAGAATAAAAGCATAAGAATGACATAAGTGAAATGAAGCACAACTGGGCATCATTAATTGACACAGTCCTTCATCATATGCACAGGTTATGAAAAGCACAACACAATTAAACTAATAATATCAAATTAATTGCAAGTCTTCTCTAAGCCATCCAAATAATTAAAATAACAGTGGGATCCACAAGTCTTAGACCACATTAAAAATCTAGACTGCAATTTAATCCTGAAATTAATGTTCATTTTTCAATTTTAACTCATATTGCTATTTTATCATAACTATAATTATAATTAAAGATTTTTATCAATACAGAAGAATTATAACTATTATTTCAAATCTGAGCTTCCTAATAACAGAAATAAGCCTTGAAACAAAACAAACGAGGGAAAATGACCTTAAACGTTCCCCTTGATCTTTTGGCTAAAGCTTCAAGGTATAATGGCTGGGAGAGATGTCTGGTGCTTAGATTAGCAAAGACTTCTTTAACTTACACTGACACACTGACAGAAGTGGTTTACAAAGATTGTATATCATGGACAATCATGAGTGCTCAGAATACGCATGTTTTAGGCTAAAAAAAGTCAACCCATAAATTCCTGAGTCTTTTTTATTTTTCTCAGCCGTGCACTGACGCTAACTGCAATGACTCTGCAGTGTTTATGACATTTAAATCCTACAGCTGGACTTAAGAAGGATAATGGAGCCCTTTATCAAAAAGATGAGTTTGGGACTGTCACAGAATTGATACATGTTTCATATCTTTCTCATGGGAGCCACATTCTGCCTCTTTCTCATAATCACATCAGATTCAAAACACAAAATATGAACAGAGAAGAAAGTACTTAATAAAATGCCGAACGTTAACACAGGAATCATGAGAAGAAAAATGTGGTGTTCTACTCTGAACACATAAAAGTGAGGTAACAGTTCATAAAACACTCTAGCCTGAACAGAAAGACTCACAAGAAGAACACAAGAAAAAGAATGTGTGACAAGAGAAGAAAAAATATGTGAGAACAATTTCTGCAGACATAAGTTTGCACAGACCTCCTCATTCAAATCCATGAGGTAACACAAATGGAAGTATGGGAAATATGCAGTAATCCCACCTGGGCTGGGATGCTTTTTAAACTGTATTAAAAGAGGTTTTCATGCTGCCCACTTAATGGTTGCTTGTCCTTCACTATCTATTTTCAAAAATAAAATTTCAAAAACAAATAAATTAAATAATTATAATTAAAAATATAAACAATTACAAAAAATATTTTATTTTATTAAAAATATATATTTTTAAATCTTATCTCATCACAAAACACAAATATTTTATGAGTTGGCAATTCCATATGTATTTGTTCGGTTTGTTTTAATAAAAAAAACTTAGCATGAATGTCCATGCCTAATTCCACCCTTAAACCCTGACACATATGATCATATGAAAATTTATAAAAAAAGAGATTGTATGAAAGAATAGTAACAAATTTGGCATTTTTTCGCCAAAACAAAATTGTTATATATTGCCATAAGAGTGTTTTTTTTCAAAACCATTTGAGTCTATAAGTCTGAATTCTTGATAATACATTTGGATGTATTGTAGTTTAAAAGGACAGTTGATACCAAAATGAAAAATTCTGTCATCATAACGTCATTCTTAAAGGGTTAGTTCACCCAAAAATGCAAATTCTGTCAGTAATTACTCACCCTCATGTTGTTCCTTCCAACCCCGTAAGACCTTCGTTCATCTTCAGAACACAAATGAAGATATTATTGATTAAATCTGAGAGCTGGATCACTACTTCATTGGCTTCTAAGGCATTATAACTTGCTGGCCCAGAAAATGTATTAAAGAGATCGTTAATATAGTCCAAGTGACTACAGTGGCTCAATCTTAAGTTTATAAAGCGACGAGAATACTTTTTGTGTGCAAAAACCCCCAAAAAATAACGAACTTTATTCCACTATTCATTTCCTTCTCTCTGGACCTCAAGTTTTTTCACGTAGTGTAACAGCGCAGCGCTTCTGTGTTGTACGTCACACGCTTCACACACAGGACCAGCGTCGGCCAATAGTGAGCCTGCGTGTGACGTACAACACAGAAGCGCTGCGCTGTTACACTACGTGAAAAAACTCGAGGCCCAGAGAGAAGGAAATGAATAGTGGAATAAAGTCGTTATTTTCTATTTATTTTTTGTATTCTCGTCACTTTATAAACTTATGGTTGAGCCACTGTAGTCACTTGGACTATTTTAAACATTGTCTTTACTAACTTTTCTGGGACGGCAAGTTTAAATAACATAGAAGCCTATGGAGGAGTGAGACAGCTCTCAGACTTCATCAAAAATATCTTAATTTGTGTTCCGAAGATGAACAAAGGTCTTACGGGGTTGGAACAACATGAGGGTGAGTCAAGTCAAGTCAAGTCAAGTCAAGTCAAGTATATTTGTATAGCGCTTTTCACAATACAGATTGTATCAAAGCAGCTTCACAGTATTAAATTAAAATAATACAACAAGGTTTGTTTCTAGTGGAATTTATTGATTGATAAAATAAAATAAAATATCTGAGTAATTACTGACAGAATTTTCATTTTTGGGTGAACTAACGCTTTAAACTTCCTAGAAGCTTTCAGACTCCATTAAGGACAGACTGCAACATCATACCAGTGGTTTGTACGTTTCAACAGTCCACTAAAGGGTGGGTTAATCAGTGAATACGTTTCTGGATTTTTTTGAAGTAAACTAATTCTTTAAAAAGGTAACACATGAATGGTGTATAACTGACAGCCATCACAGATTGTACTTTGAACCGAGAAATCAAAAACCAAGTTTCATTCAACCATGTGCCGATCAGACATCTTTGAGATTGTGAAGCCTTTCTCTCTCCAGCCCAGGACTTCTGTCAAGTGTCCTCTTTGCTCATCGTGTCACCAATTATGCATTCTGCTGCCACTGAAGCACTCCTGGCAGCGTCATGCTACTGTCAAGGACATTCAGTCTGGCCTCTGTCACTTGTCAAGCTGCCAGTGCACCCGGTGACACTACCCTTCACAGCACACTGTCTGCTGACCGCAATGAATTAATACATAAACCAAAACCACCAATGAGTGTTACACTCCGGTTATCATGGAAGAGAGAGACCTCATGATCTCCTGCTTTGAGTGTCCCGTCAAAACAAGGGGAAAACCCTCAACAAAAGGCCCGTATAATTATATTAAGTTTACAGGTGTTTATATTAATGATTAACGGCACGGCCATTCAAACAATGCTGCGACGGAGGATATGGAAGGAATGGCTGCATTGACATTCCTGGCCATTTCCTCGACGCACGCTGTGCTGCCAAAGGGTCTTCGGCCGCCGGCATACTTTCCAGATCTTGCATCCTCTGTATCCATACAGAGATTCCACAGGTCTGGATGGACAGCAGGTGTACGGTCCAGGCGGACTTTCCAAGGATGTCAAGTCAACAGAAGACTCATTACTGCTCTTCCCTTACATCTAAAAACAAAGGGACTGGAATTCAGGAGGATGCATACTTACATGCCTGTGATTTTAAAGATAGGTTCCTCTGTGCTGGATCCTGACTGGTGTGCCAAGATATTGTGTATATTCATTCAGAGGAAGTTTTTCATCTGCTTCAGATAAACAGATAACTGTATTAGTCTAAGAGGCCTCTTATGGTGGTGTCCTTGAGAAACAGACAGAAAAAAAGAATTTATAATTTAAAGTTCCATATCATATCTGTCTGAGGTAGACTTTGGGGTCGTTCTGTGTGCTATGTTTTAATTGTTGGTCTATTTTACAGCATCTCACGCCACGAGTGCTGCAGTTTTTAGACCATGTGTCAAGTTAAAAGTAGTTCGAAAATGTATATCAAGACTCCATGTTTCTGTTCTATTCTGATGTGCTCCGTCCAGCTGTCTTTATAATAAAAATAAAACAGCTAATCTGTTCCAGTTCTGTGAAGATGAAGGAACATTTGTGCACGGAAGTACTCCAGTGTGTTTAATCACATTTAAAATATCACCATGGTGATTATGGGAGATGGGCTTAAAAGCAGAAATTACACATAATTGGTTCTTTCTCCGCATGAATGCATATGACACTGGGCCAAACAAATAAGACCACAGCATGCATAAATGGCTGTGATGACAGCAGAAAAGCCATTTCAGATTTACAATATATTTCTGTAAATGTATTGAATGGGTTGATTCTGAGTGGGAAACAGCAAACTCATTCAAATCAAAGCTTTATGCCACAGGAGGTAAACACCACATGTATACCGTTCTTTCTACTGTTAACCAAAAAACTAATTATTAATGGAGCACCTATGTGTTTTTTGGCCATGAGTTTGAAAAGGTATTGCTGGTAGACAGAGTAAACTCCAGGAAAACAGCATGGTTTGAAAATTGGACTTTGGACCACAAGGTGCTGATTAACAATAACAAACACTACAGTGGGCGGCCAACTTTTCACTCAGTCCAAAAGGAACTGAAATTTTGGAGTTTGATGCATTGTAAAGAGATAAATTATTATATTAACTAATGCTCGGTTTATGCTGATATGTCATAAATACACAATAGATAGAGATATGGATTCAAAAATCATGTCTATAAACCAAGCACGTTGTCTATATATTCTATAATAGGCTTCAAATATTAATATAGTTATAAATAAACATAAATATTTAAATTCTATACACTACTGCTCAAATGTTTGGGGTCAGTAAGATTTTTTTAAATTAAAAGTTGTCTTCAACTTTCTATTCATCAACAAATCCTGATTTTTTTTTTAAATTATGGTTGCCATAATAAAATTGTGGAAACCTTGATCACCAAATCAGTATATTAGAATGATTTCTGAAGGATCATGTGACACTGAAGACTGGAGAAATGGCAGCTGAAAATTCAGCTTTACATCACAGGAATAAATCCCATTTTAAAATGTACTAAAAATAGAAAACAGCTATTTTAAATTGTAATAATATTATACAATATTACTATTTTTATTTGATAAAATAAATGCAGCCTTGGTGAGCATAGCATAGGACACAAAAACATTAAAAATATTACCAGCCCCAAACCTTGAAAGGTTGTGTAATTATTTACATAATTATATATTTTATTAAATCATATTAAATTGAAACATTTAAGCTTTATTTATAATATATATATATATATATATATAAATAAAAATAAAAAAACTATATATATATATATATATATATATATATATATTTTTTTTTTTTTTTTTTATGCTAAAATGTATATTCCCTCCCCTCCCCCTGTCTCCATCCCTGTCCTTTGAGATTAATTAGCCATATTTGTGTTTCTGCTGCTTCGTTACCATCATGTTATCGGAAAAGATCTATTGAAGTATTAAAGCATCTCGGCTTCCTGTTTGTTGTCCAAAATGTCAACCTTGAATGTGGTCACCTTAGTCACTAGTGAAGCCTCTGCCAAGTTGTCACAGTGTTTCATCAGACTGTGTTGATTGATGAGCCCATTACTGTAGAGCACCATGCAGCATGTCCATCTGCAGCCGGACCAGTGCTCGTTCTGTCATAGGATGTCACCTAATTGTTTGCATTAGCGGAAACAAATACATTTGCAAAACAAACAAACAGAAATACCTCCCACCTCACGACTTCCTGACGATAAGAAAAGAAGCTGGCCTGCTCGTCAAGTGCAGATGGCGGTGTTCAGCCCGGTTCCTGTGGGACCGGCATCTTCCTGAGGTTTTGACATGGGGATCTACTTTGCGCGCCGGGGACTGGTGCATACATTCAAAGCATGGTGCGAAGAGGAGCAGCTGTTCTTTTTTTACATGCTCCGTCAATGCAGAGCGCTGTAGTTGAGGGATGTGGTCTCAGACAAGAGCTGCAACAACAAATATAGTGCAGAAATGAAGGTTTACCATCATCATGCAGCATGTTATATGAGCCACATTAGTGGGGCCTCTATATGCACATACACATGCACTCACACACACACACACAACAAACTGCTTTACAGCCAATAGAAATTCCGTGGCTTCAGGGAGGAAAACTACAAGTTGGTATGGTGGTACTTATGTTTAAAATAAGTATATACATTGGGTCAGCTTTTAGTAAAGCTGAAATTGGATGTATTGTTTTATGAGGGAAGGCATACCGCATTGGTTACACACTCAAGCTAATCAATGACAGGTGTGTCCAGCCCTGAGAGGTGTTAACACAGGGGCCCATGCAGTGTAACCTTAGGGGAGGTCTACGAGTTCCGGTCAAACTCTCTCTCTCACTCACACTCACACTCACACTCACACACACAGGGTTTCCATGTTTTATGGGGACATTCATACACAATATTTTTTACTGTACAAACTGTATATTCTATCAACCTACACTAACCCTAACCTAGAAAACGTTCTGCTATTTTAGATTTTTCAAATAATTCTGTATGATTTACAAGATTGTTTCCTCATGGGGACCAAAGAAATGTCCCCACAAGGTAAAACTTTACTGGTATTACTATACTTGTAGGGATATTGGGTCCCCATAACAAAGGGAATACACACACACAACACACACTTACTTTTTTGTAAGTGCGATTCAGGGCTTCCATAGTAACTAGTTCTAATGCAGTGGCAAAAGTTCGAGCAAAGCACGCAAACTGTTCTGTCGTTGGCT
Source organism: Scardinius erythrophthalmus (assembly GCF_964197995.2). NCBI lineage: Eukaryota > Metazoa > Chordata > Actinopteri > Cypriniformes > Leuciscidae > Scardinius > Scardinius erythrophthalmus. The sequence goes on along the minus strand of NC_138233.1, from coordinate 19,180,532 downwards.
GCACAGCACGGCACACTGTTTGACCAAAAAATGTCACAGCTGTCTTATAAAGACCTCTGGGAACTGTGCCAACATGACTGTAACTTACATGCAAGTCGATGAGATGAATCAATGTAACTCCACAACAACTACACAAATGTATCCACTAATCATTCAGAAACGTCCAGGTGCAGTCTAAAAGTTGCAACCTCTTCCTGAGTCTTTCTGTAAGGCTGCACTCTGCTACTGTTATTTCTGAAATTTGACTGAAATTCATGTTTTGTTGTTATTGCTGTAGTATCTGAAGCTCGAAGGATCGGGCATCTTCTGAAGGGAGGCGGGAAGCAGCAGCTCATTTGCATTTAAAGGGACACACACAAAAACGGTGCGTTTTCGCTCACATCCAAAAAGCATCATTTGCTATTTTGGAGTACAATGTTTTCTTTTTGTTACGTAAAATGAAATTGGGTGTAGTTTAAAAAAGGCTTGATGGGGGTTGATATAAAAAGAATTCTGAAAAAGGTAATTTTTTATCGAAATAAATACATCATGTTTTCTAATAGTGCGACGGTACTGTAGGTTGTCGCAAAATCAGTTTTTGTACTTGACACTAAATGCACAGTTTAGGAGTCGTATATTCTAAAATAACTTAATGTTTAACAGACAAATGTGGCAAAATTATAAATAGTATGAAATAAATATTGCAAAAAAAATCAAGACAAATGTTCTGCAGTCGTGAGTTAGAGTGAAAAGATGTTCAGACAGGAGGTCATCCGAAAGGGCGCCAAAACAGAACAGAATACATTCTCCTTAACAGATCATTTGTAGTGTGTGGTGTGTTTAGAACGACAAACTTCACTTGTCTGGTAGGGCCATTGGTTCCAGAGAAACTCAACTCTTGACATGCAGTAAATCACTGAGGTCTGGTCCGCAGGGATTGATCAGACAGGACAGCGCTCACTCGGTGCGTGTGCGTCAGACGGCCTCACGGGACTGCTTGTGAGAATGTTAAGGGCTGGTCGCCGCCGGGTTGATACAGAACGCAGCACGCCATCAAAGGTCCACTGAAATGGAGCCATAAAAAATTTACCAACCTGCAATAAATTTTTCACTCCGAGAAAACTTGAAGTGGTCCAGTGAGTAACAGGCCAGGAAAAGAGGTTGAGACAGGGGCACTCGACATCCCAATGACTCACGAAGCACCAGACAAGTAGAGCAAAACCGCACATGAACCAAACACTTAACCGGTGCCTTCAAGAGCATTTAGAAACTGTGCATGGAATTCTCAAACTTATGTTGCGTTAAATGTTCCCAGTATCGCTAGTCATTTTTCATTTCTTAACAACAAAGGAACAAAACATGGTAAAGAGGTGAAATGCAATGCTAGACTATGATTAAACCTGCAGGAATAAAGCATTCCCCAAAGTTTTAGTCATGACAATCTTAAATTATGTGGATTCTGGTCATATTTGTGTGGTTTTGACTCAAGCCTTTAGGATCAGTCCCTTACTTAAAGGGCTGAAATTTATATGGGACTTTTCTTTGGAACAGACAGTCAATTAAACTGCACTGTACACATACAGCGCCAATGTGTTGCAACATTTCCAAACACAAGATTTGGCACTAACATCATAAGAGGAGTATTCATGACAGACAAAAAGCAAGACCTTGCTGAACCTTTCTCAGTGCCTGGGCACCTGTTTTCTGTAAATAGCTCTGAACATCTGCACTTCACCCAACGCCAGTATAATCCATCTACTTCTTCCCCTCTTCCTGGTTAAATCTCTGTCTCCAGGGAACTTTGAGTCCCATCACAATCCCATGGATCCTCTTCCATGGATTACTCCCATCCTGCGCAGTGGCTTTTGGGTGCCAGCGAGCCGTGGCTGTGGACACAGATGGGAGCATAGCCCTGTGATAGCTTCCATATGTCACAGTGCGCTTCTGAGGGCGCCTTTTTATTTTTTACTTTTCACATTTCTGTTTCTCTCTTTTTTCTCTCTGGTTTTCTCATCAAATGTTTTGTTCAAAGTGTAATAGGTGAACATACCCACAGGCAAATGTATTTGGAGCACAAAAATGGCAATTTAAAGGAACAGTTCACCCATAAACTATTAAAGTTATATGGGTTTGAAATTACATTGAGTAAATTATTCCTTTAATCATCCCAGTGGAGAGAAGCACCTTAGATTTGTTAGTTGAGTTATTATGCCCTTTATGAACCTATTACAATAAATTTTCTGGCCTTGCCATGGATGCTGAAAGCAAAGATATGATGATCTGGTTCTCCAGAAGGGCCATGCTGTGCCTCGAAGGTCTTGCAAACATGAATAATCTGTTTAGCATAACTTATCTGTCATAGACGTTAGGCTGTTTAAGTCCCCCCTGGGGGCAGTGACGCAGATCTGTATAGCTCTATGGTAAATAAGAACTGAGAGGAAACAAAAAATATCCTTTTGACACCTTGAGCCTGGGAGGTTCGCTCATCTGCGCTGACACATATGGTCAGTAATATCCCCCCTCTGATTATGATCCTTGAAGTCAACCTCATTAACCAGACATCCGCATTGAACCCTGACCGAAAAGGGGCAGAAAGTTTGCCTGTCAATCAACACCAACTTGCTTAAAAAATGTATGCAGAGAAAACGATCCAGAAGCCTCAGACTTGAGACCAGCTGCACTTTCTCACCTAAAAAGTCTGGCCCTAGGTCAGACGGAGACTGACATTTGCAAAAAGTTGCATGTATATTAATCATTTCCAAAAGTAAGGCTGTCAACTTAACATGTTAAACATTATAAATACTCACTTAGGCTACTCATACATTTATTTTTATATTTTAATATTTACAAAATTTAACAAGTAAAAATAAAATAAAACACTAATTAAAATAAATATTCACCATCAATTACTTAGGCCTCCTTTAGAAAATAACCAAAAAATATATAAATTATAATTTCTAAAATTTACATTTATTTAGCAATTTATTGATTATAAATCAATCATGCTTCCTTTAATAAATCTTAACAAAAAAATCAATTATGATTTATAATAATATGAAAAGTATTTATCAATGTATTTTTTAATTAATAGTGCTTTTTAAAAAGGTAATTTCAATGATTTTTGAAATCACTGAACTCATTGAAAACACAAAATAATTATAATACTGTGATTATAATTTTTCCATTATCAATTAATCATGCCCCCTCAACATACATTTTGAGAAATTTCTACCATTGGAGCAGAGCCAATGGCCAAATTTTTTATACTTTAACAATGTTTTAAATACAGTGCTTATGGCACAAAACACTGAAAAACAAAAAGACATAATTAATTTAAATGAATAGGTATTTTATCTAATTAATTCAATTACCGGTAAACTTTTTAATCAATTTATAGCCCTATTCAAAAGATATTGCAATGCAGCTCTGTACAAATCAAAGAACCCGTCAGAGCAATGCTGACTAAAGAGTAATTGCGATTATGCATGTAACCATGGCTGCTATTGTTTAGACTGTAAAGTGTTGTCAACTAAACCGCAGCATGATTTAAATGTCACTTCTGAAATATGTTTTTTCCCAAAAAAATATTCTATAATAACATTAAAAAGTGTATATACAGCATCCAAACCCATGAGGCAGGTCTAATACGCTAACACATGCTCAGACATTGCCACCCAGTTCATGGAGGGTTTTTTGACAGTCAGCTTCCCACGCAAGATCATCTGTAAGGAACATGGAATGCTTTCAGGAACACACTAGCAGCCTCCTGGAGGAAAACAGCAACATACAAAAGTGATGGTGCATGGCTGAGGGGAGACCTCAGGCTAAAGACCCTGTGCCAGACCCCAGACCCTGTGTTAATCAAATAAAGTGATTTATGACGCGCCTCTCCTCATCTCTACAAGGTGACAGATCCAAGAGAAACTTTGGTGAGCTTGTATTGAGGCAGCGTTAAGGGACCCCATTGACTCTCATAATATTCTTCTGATGTTTGCAAGTTATGTGCTAATATTATATACACTGCTGAGCAACTGACAGCTGCAGAGTTCTATAGCCAATCTATCCCGTGTTCAATCATCAGAGAGAAAGGCAGGGTGCTGACAGGAAATTAAGAGCAGATCTAGGAAATTCTACTAGATAGCAAAGAACTTTGCCCATCACACATCTTCACTACATTTCCAAGATTGTATTCCGTAACATAAGAGATCCAAACTGCTAAATCTTCATGCTATGTTTTGGACATTTTTAAAGAAGTTTCTGAAGAAACCAGTCCATGATAAAGACTAAAAGGATATATTTCACCCCAAAATGGAAAATCTGTTATAATTTACTCACCCTCATGTTGTTCCAAACTTATATGACTTTTTGGTTACACTTTATTTTAAGGTGTCAATGTTACAGTGTAATTATATGTAAGTACTGAGTAATATTAAGTAACTACATGTACTTACTATAGGGTTAGGGTAGGATTAGAATTTGGTTGAGGGTTAATTGCATGTACAGTAATTATGCATCATTTACTGTTATTACTGGTAAGTACATGTAACATATGTAACAAAGACACTGTAAAAAATGTTTTTTTTTCTGTGGAACATAAAAGATAATATTTTGGGTCCCACCTTATATAAGTTGCCTTTAACTACTATGTACTAACATTTAAATTAACAATTTGCTACAATGCAATTATTGTGTACATGTTTTTACAATGTACATATAACTTTTAAAAAATACCTGCATGTAATTACAGCTGTAATTAATCTTTGTCATTACATCTATAATTACACTGTTGACCCTTCCCTTAGCCCTCATTCACCCTTAAACCTACCCATACCACCAAAACGTGTCTTACCGTACCCATACCCCATCTCAATAGCAGTGTTTTGTGTTTTCCAATACAACATCAACCCAATAACTACATTGTATTTACTGTTTTATGTAAGTACATAGTAGTTAAAGACACCTAATATAAAAATTGAGAAAGGTGTCAGTGCTTCTGTCCATATAATGAAAGTCAATGGTAACCAAAACTGTTTGGTTCCCAACATTCATCAAAATATCTTCTTTTGTGTTTCGCAGAAGAAAGTCATATAGGTTCGGAATGATGATGAGTAATTGTGATTAAAAGTGATTTACAGAACATACATTTTTGGGTAAACCATCACTTTAAGTCTGTTTTTAAGTCCAAATTAGTTCTATTACAATTAGGGATGGGACAGAATGGATGACTAACCAACCGATTAGTGAGGTTGATAAGTTGATAAGAGGTTTAATGTATATCTTTCACAGTTTGTATGTAGGTGCTTTATAGGGTACGAATTGGGGCCCTTTTCACACTTACTGTCCATAAAACAATGCAAAAATGCTCACATAATCATGGCAGGCTACGTCCTGGCGATATTTTGCAATAAAGTTTTTGTGTCAAAACCACAGAAGGATCTTAAGGACAGTTCCTTTTTTTCCGGATGTCAAACACAACAAAACCAAAGATTTGTACCAACCACAACAAAACAAACCAGCTTTCCACCATTGCTGTGAAATTCCCAAGCATGAAGAACATTGTATTCCCATTCCAAAATCTCAAGGCTGTTCTGAACCAACTTCAGCTAAATAATGACATGGTTGTCTTCTGTAAAGCTGCTTTACAGCTAAAATTTAATTTGTACCATAATTGCTGAATTTTGCAACATTCCCACTGTTATTTTCTTGTTTATTATGGTAAGCTGCATTGAAAAAATCTGTAATGTATGAAGTGCTATATAAACAAATGTGACTTGACTTTGTGAATGCATCAAATATGAATATATGTAGATTTGCACATCCCTGCTTCAAATTCAAGATCTAACTAGGGGGCAGTGGTGAGAATCTACAGACATATAGAGAATGATGGTGCATGCAACCACATTCCCAGGTGGACGCCCTGTCGTACTCCTGGACTTCTGCCTGAGCGACAGATGGCAGGCAAATGCAGAGGAACCCGCCCAGAGCATTAACTTTGCTGGCTAGCGTTAGCCTGCGACAGTGCCCGCTATCTGTCTGTCTGTATCTCCAGCGAAATACCCCCATTATCCTCAGAGCCATCATGAGATTAAGAAGGGTATGTCAGAGAAACCGACGGGACAGCTGAGTCTCATTATCCAACATATGCTGTGATGTTTTAACAAGGCTTTGGTTTGTATCTGGTTAGCTACACAAAACGTGTTAAGTGAATGAAGGTTGAACTGGGCCTCACCTTTTAGGCCAGGACGAGGCCGTTTCAGATGAATGGCACGCAGCATGTTCACACCAATCAGATTTAGGCAATTAGCCATCTAAGAGGGATCAATGGTCAGAACTCATTTGCTCTTCTCAGCTAGATTAAACGGGGCACATACCCAAACAGATTTAAGCAGTAATCCTCTCTCGAACTAATACAATGACCATCATACAACATCTGAGAAGATCTGTTCTTCACTGTATCAAGTTCAGTACTAGAAGTGGCCTAAAATAGCATACAAACATATTTTTTCCTAAAAGGAAGAAAATCCTCCAACAAATTCTTTATTAGTTCTTCTGAGATATTTTGCCACTGGTTAATCTTTTAAGAGTCAGTGTTCTTCCATTCATAGAGGCTTGTCTGAGAGGATGAAGGCATTTTAATATAAGCTTGTGAGCATGTTTCATACCCCCTGCTAACATGTCTAATCTGGTCGGGAGGAAATGATTTGATCTTTTGCAGGCATGGGGCATCTCAGAATCTAACAGACTGAATCACAAAGACCAACGCTCACCAGCCAGTTTGGTTTTTCATGTAGACATATGAGGAGCTCCCCGTTGAGCTTTGGAGCTTGTGGAGCAGCGTTTTGGGCTTCTCACTCTCTGATCTTCTGAAACAGCCATCACATCTGTCTCTTCTGTGATGTCTGCCAGGGTAAAAGGACGAAATATCACATATCTTCAGGCTGTTTTGGAGGAAGGAGGAGAAAAGAGAATAGTCAGGTTCACTATATATTTTTGTGGGAATTTTTTGGGGATTTGCTAAACTATACATTTTTGGAAAGGTTATTGTATAAGGAGTCAGAAAATCAATGTTTGCATTTGCCCAGATGTCTATGTGGTGGCCATATTGAATTTTTTAAAAATGGTCGCCGTAAAACTTTAATTTGTGATATCTGGGCTTCTGAATATGCTGGAATATTGATTTTAACTGCTAAACCCACATTTTTAGGGTCAGGGAATCCAATGGTGCTAGTTAAAAAGCTACAAGATGTTACCACATTAACCCATAGATGCATAAGTGGGTCAAAAATGACCCGGTGTGGTTGTTTTATTGCAATATCATTGTAATGAAAAGTTGTTAGCATTTAATACTCCATGTTCCTTAAAAACCATGTTTTTTTACCATCCCATTGAAATACATCCACAATATGGGTAAAAAAACTACACATTACAAGCAGTTGGTCAGATAACTCGGAGTTATTTTTATTGAAGAGTTTAAAATTAGCTAATGTAAAACGTGGATGTTCTGGAACTATCGACATGCACATTTAGGTCACAGTATGATTAAGCAACCTTTTTAATTAGACAGTTTCTATACATCATCATAATCATCATCGCTTTCATACATCACGGCTTGGGAATCGTCATCGTTCTGGCACTGGCTGCTGCACTGACACATGTCAGTACAGGCTAAGTCCTTAGCTCTGCAGGAGCACCTCCCAGAAGAGCAGTCAGATTTACACTTGCATTGAACCAACTCAAGGATGGCCTTTGGGGCTGGGAGGACCTCTGTGGTCACTGGTTTGAGCATGCCATCCGAGTGTTTGAAGTATCCGTTTTGCAGAGGATCCAGCTGTGGATCCTGCAGTGCAATGGCTGCCTGTGCCCATACTCTTGTTTGGACATGGACTCTCAAGATGTGCTGCTTCAGAGCTCCAAGTGTTGGAGGGAGCTTGTCACTTTCTGCCCTATGTTTGCAGAAGAGATGCCATCGCAGTTGAGGGATTGCTTTGATGTTGATCCCCTTGGGTGAGTAAGCTGCACATATAAAGGATTCCAGGGCTGACAGCATTCCTTCTGTCACATCTGCTTCATCCAAAAGCATCTGCAGAGCTTTGACAATATCTTCATTTGCTTTGAGGTAAACCTGCAGCCAGGTTGCCTTGCCTATGCGGGAGAACCTTCCTGTGTTGTCAGCCCCAGTGAATGCATGGAAGGCTGGCAAAGCCTTTGCTCTTTCTTTACCTAGAGCTCGCCACAGTGGTTCAATCTGCACAACACCAGAAGCCATAGAAATGGACGTGTTCTTCAACATGAGATCATAGTTTGCTGTGACAAGCACCAAAACATCTGTATCTGGTGAGAAAAACACCAACTGTGCATCATGTGGGTTTCGCTGTGAAGCCAGCACAGCCTGGTGGATCAGCAGTGTGTCTGCTTCTTCATGGTTGTTTTCTTCAAAGACAAGGTCTTTGTTGCTCCTAGTGAGCCCAGAAGCAGATGTGATGATCAGCTTGGAGGATCCCTTGTTGTACTCCAGAATTTTGGCAGCAAGATATTCAGTCAGATCACTCTTAGTCTTGTCATGGGAGAGGAACCTGCTCATTGGGATGTGTTTGATGCTGGTGTCATCTCTGACTTGATACTGAATAGAAGCTTTTCCTTGTCTTCGTTTATCTCTAGTTGCACTCTTCAGAGAATCTGCCCTATATGTGTCAAACACTAGGATGATTTCATCATAATCTCGTGTTAGTTGCATCAGTCTGTCATTGAAGCAGCCACTCAGATCCTTGACTGTCAATACAGTCGCTGGTTTTTTGCTCAGCTTCTGCACAAGCACCATACCATCCACCAGTGCTATCTTCCGACTTGGCTGATCAGTTGATGTGAGGTCTGTGAGTCGTGAATGCATTGCATCTTGGTGAGTAGAACTTCCAACTTGAGGCGGTTGATGGTTTTCATGGGGCATGTCTTCTTTTGTCAGCTTCTCAAGTAGATGGATTAACTTGGACTTGTCATGGCATGGCAGAATTGTTCCATCAGGAGCGAACAGTGACCTTGGTGTCAGAGTGAATTCATAGTTTCCTATGGCCTCTTTCTGGTTGATGTCTCGATTTGACCTGGCAAGTACCATCAGCCTTGCAAACAGGTCCTTGGTCTCCTTCAGATCCACAGTATTGTCTCTGAGTTTCACTGTAATCTTCTTGTTCCCAGAAAGGAACATCTTGTTGTTCTCTTTCTTCACAGGGGCCCAGAGGCTGACATCTCCATTGATACGCTCTGACACATAGTCTTCATATAACTTCTGGCCAGTGGCATCAGCATTCAAGATCTGTTGTACATACTCATCTGGGATGTAGGCTTGCGTGATCACATTGTGCAGGTTGTCACCTTCATTGGTAAAGGGGTTTCCATGGCTGAGTATGGCTGCCTTGATCTTGTCGATTGTACAATGTGCCCTCTTGACTGCACTTGGCCCAAGCTCATGATGCTCTGTGATTCTGTCAGCTTCCATGTCAAACTGACTCTTGAACTCTTTCGACAGACGAGAAAGTTCTGGGGTGACCATGAAAAATCTCTGTCTGGCATTGGCATTGTTGGAGATGCCAATGATCCCAGAGCTAATCTTCATTAGCTTGTTCAGGTGTTCGCATGCATGGTCTGCCCCAACAGACACAAAGGGAATGACACTCTTGGTGACTGATATATTGCCTGCTCGTAGTTCCTCCCATGTCTGAGGGTGATTGGTCCTCAAGTCATGCATGTCTGCGATGTATCTTGGCCAGAGTCGCTTGTACTTGATGCGGTCCATGGCAAAGAACAGCTTGCTCAGTGCTTCTCCAGCTTGTAGATGGAGTTCCAGGTCAGCATTTCGAGTTGCTGCTATAAAGGACAGGATTGTTTCCACACGATGTAGGTAATTCATCATGGCCTTGAACATTGCATTCTGGGATTTCTGTTCCTTCCATTTCTGGAATGCTGTGATGACCTCAGCAGTAGCCAATGCTTCCAGGAGGGTGCTGTTTGCTTTCTTCATGGATTCAGCCTTCATGTCTTTCCCTTCAGAGCAGGCAGCTTCTACTCCCTCTGTAGCCTTCAGGCACACATCTTTCAGTTGCGAGTTGTCCTTGAAGAACTCTTCCAGAGCCATTTCAGAGAGTGCTACATATGAGTAGATATGGGCATGGAGAGCTCGCTTATAGTGTGTGCATTTCAGGATTTGCCTTGTCGTGGCAGGACCATACACATCAGCTTCCACCCAGGCATCATCTATGCCCGAGTTCTCCATGGAGGCACCAAGAGCTCTGAGGGCTGCCATAACAACATGCAACTCACCCAGTCTGGGAACAACCATTTGTTTCAAGTCAGGTCTGGCATCTAGGAGCTTCACCACTTTCTCATAGAGAGCCATGTCAAAGGTAATGACCGTGGGGTGATCTTCCCCAACTGCCAACTTCCTCAGCTGATTTGCTTGCATGATCACAGTCAGCAGAGTTGACCACTCGTGTGCCACCTCTGGGAGTAGTGGCAAAGCTCCGACCTGTGTCAAGGGAAGGCTTTCAGACAGCAGTGAGTTGTATCCTGCCCAGCCTGGAATGTTGCTGGAAGTTTCTTCTGCTTTCATTCTTGATAAAGCAGATGCAAAAACCCATCCTAGCTGTGTCAGCTGATAGGATTCTGAGATCCCCTGGTTGATGGCAAACTGTTCTGACCTCTTGGTAAGCTGCGGTTTTGGCTTGTCACAGTGAAGCATCTCTACATGGTAGGGAGTGACTGATAGACTCTGTGCATCACCTATGATCAGAGGTTCTGCAACAGGTTCTTTAGAAGGATCAACCTTCTGGTACACTGCAGTGATCGTTCCATGAGTGGTTCCTTTTCCATCAGGAGTGTCCTCTGCAAAGTCTGTGTTATCTACTGCAAAAAACACGAAGGTCCCCTTCTTCAGGAATGGTGGTACATAGAGGCCTTGGTGCGCTTTGATGTTTTCTACAACAGCATTGGCCAAAGCAGTTTCCATGAGAAGGGCACGGCCATGTGAAACAGAGTAGCCATGAGCATTGAGAAGATTCATCAGCTTCTTGTTGCGTGTGTCATGGTGGACAGTCAGTGCTAGTCCCAGAACCTGTGGGTTCTCTCGTGCTTGGGGTGACCTGAATGATGCTGATTCACTGCTCGGCATGTACTTTACCTGTGCACAGGATTTGAACCCATACATGATATTCTGGCTCACCGTCAGTGTTGCTCGGTCAACAACTCTGGTTCTCTTTTCAGTTTGCAGCTTTTCAGCAGGCCCAACCATTATCCAATATATTAAGGTGTGTAGTTCAGCTGGAACATCGCCAATGTCACTAGATACCTTTATGACATTTCTCTCCTTGATTTTGGTAAAGGTTGCAATACTTTTCCTTATTAGCTGTGCTGCTTTGTAGATTGTCTTCATGCTGTTCTCCTCCTCCTTGTCAGCTGTCATTGTGTTAGTAACCATGTCCTCTTCACATGCATATGGGGAGTAGAGGACTGCTGGCTTCTTTCTATTTGGACGAACAGACACCAGGTGTGGCAAATCAGTGAGGATTCTTTCTTTCAGCCATTTTCTGCTGAATGCAGGTACATGAGTTTCCAAGACTTCTGAACCAATCAAATTGAGATAAGTGGTTTCAATGTCATCCATATGAAGGTACGCTTGGTTTTGTGTTTCCACATCAATAAGGTTGATCAGCTCAAGAAGACTCGACCTTTGTAGAAAGGGTTCTTCGGCAGTTTTGCTAGTGGTAGTTTCTCGAAGAGCATGGAACACATTTTCTCTCCAGCAAGATTTGTGGTATTTCACATCGATTGCATGTGCATCACCAGGTGAGATGCAGGTGTTCAGCCTAGTCTTCAGTGCAGTATTATGGGACCTTTCCACAGCATCTTTGAGATCTTTACCAGCATTCTCAGTCCTGATCTGGTACAGTGGCTGGCCATTGTCCTTTTGGCAGAAGAAGCACTCTTCCTTATCCAGTGGATTTGTATGGGATCGTGTGAATGGCAATGAAGAACCAGATGTTGAGGGGTCTGGCTCAGCCGTTTCTGTGCTTCTTCTTTTCTGTCCACGCTTTTTGGCAGTGTAGTGTCCTGTAGCTAAAGCATGTGCATTGCGGTCTCTTGCACGTTGTATTTCAACCTTATTAGTTGCACTTGAGTGACAGGAGCGATGCCAGACTGCCTTCTCTTTGCACATTGTTTCTGGTGTGCATTTCTGCAGTCGCCTTTGTACTTGGACATAGACCCCATCATTCAAACTGGCCCTCTCTTGAACTACCTGAAGAATGAGCCCATAGGACTCTAATCTAGGGTGTTGGACCAGGACTCCTTTCTTTTTATCATCAGACTGGCAGAAAATGCACTGCTTCCAGTTAATGGACTCCTCAGCTTGACATACCCCTTCTTTACCTTGTGACTTGTCACTCATGCTTGGCAAAGACTAGAAATACTAGATACTTGACAAAGCTAGCTAGTTAGCTAGTGTTAGCTAACTATAAAGTAGGCTAATTTGTAGGGGGAAAATACTCTTTCAAACAATCGTCATTTATGACACTGACACGTGCTATACAGTAATGTTAGCGACCTGTTATCAGCTGTCATAAATGTATATGTTGTTGAAATAAAACATTCTGAGGAAAAAATCAAGATAATAGGCTACCTACTATACATGTACCAGATGCTCTGTAAAACAATGTTCTTGAGGGATGACACAGCTGATATAATATGTTGTGTGTTCCACAACAACTATCCCTGTATATCAGAAGTCTGAGCAAAAATCATATATGACACACACTATACAGTAATATTAGCTAGCTTAGTTAGCTGTAGTCATATATGTATAAATATGTTGTTGAAATGTATAACATATTTTCTGAGGTAAAATGAAGATGATAATACTTACTATACATGTGTTAGATGCTCTGTAAAACAATGTTCTTAAGGGATGACACTTCTGAAATAGCAAGTCTGAGGAAGAGCCATTGGCTCAAAACATCACTGCAAATAAAATCTTTCAACAGGAACTACTTTGTGTGTGGATCACTCTCAACACCCATTCTAGTAGGTTTGCAATGTGCATGTCTTTGTAATCATTCACACAATAAATATTAAATGTTTTAATGAGTGATATAAAAAATCTTTATTTTTTGAAGAACAGCTGGAATATAAAATGATAACTTTTCATTACAAAAATATTGCAAGAAAACAACCAAACAGGGTAATTTTTTACCTACTTATGCATCTATCGGTTAATATGGTAACATCTTGTAGCTTTTTAACTAGCACCATTGGATTCCTTGACCCTTACAGTGTGGGTTTAGCAGTAAAAATCAAAATTCCAGTTTATTCAGAAGTCGAGATATTACAATTTTAAATTTTACGACGGCCATTTTTTAAACTTCAATATGGCCGCCACATAGACATCTGAGCAAATGCAAACATTGATTTTCTGATTCCTTATACAATAACCTTTCCAAAAATGTATAGTTTAGCAAATCCCCAAAAAATTCCCACAAAGGTTAAAATCTGAATATAATGAACCTGACTAGAAGGTCAGCGAAAGAATTATATGGATCAAAGTTTAGAAGGAAACATTTAATTTAGCTTGTGTATTTTTTTATTTTTGAGTGAAAAAAAAAAAATCTTTAAATCTTGTTTTAACCAACTGAAAAAAATTAAGTAATTAAGTAAAAATTAAGTAGTATGTATGTATCCTCTGTCATGGTTTGGGGTTGAGGAGATGAGGCGAGGACTCAAACACAGAAGAAATAAAGGCTTTTATTAAGCAAAAAATAAAACAATACAAACAAAACTACCCCGAGGGGGAAAACATGAAATACAACGTACATGACAACGAACCAGCACAGGACTGCAAACACAGGGAGAATACATAGAGAGAGCAAACAAAGCAGGTAACGTGGGAAGACAGGTGGGGCAAATAAATCAATCCGGTAACAAGATGGGAGGGGCTAGACAATCGACAGGAGAGCACATGGCAGAAGGAAACACATGACAAGCCATGTGCTCACACCAAACATGAAAAAAAAAATATAAAAAAATAATAATAAGCACATGGCCAGTAAAACAAATCACAAGCCATGTGCTCACACAAAACGAGACACGCAGCCAATGAGAACACTCATGAGCCACGTGTTCACACAAAACATGACATGAAAGCACGTGGCCGATGAAAACATGAACCGCGTGCTACACAAAACACAACAACAGATGCAGACAGGAGAGCGTACGGTCCAAACGAACTCGAAACCGCACGCTCACACGGCAAGACAGAGCACATCCAAAGCTCATCCTGTGCGCTCACAACAGAGGACAAACACACGGAGCATGAATGTCCGAATCACGACACAGAACCGAAACCAAACTAGACAGATGTGCCAGGACCCAAACAACACACCCCGCACATATAACAAGGCATACAGACAAGAGGACGCTCGAAGCCGTGTGCCCACACAAATACATGACAAAACAGGAGTGTCAGAGTTCTGTCACAGAACCAAGAAATACACTAGACAGAAGTGACAGAACCCTGACATCATCTGGTATAAACCAAATTCTAGATTTAAAATAATAATAATAATAATAATAATAATATATAGTTTTATTTTTTGTTGTTTTAAATAGAATTTGATAAAATATATAAAATGTACAGTTTAATTTGGATATGTATGAATGTATGTATATATGTGTGTGTAAAAGCCATAACGACTGTAAATAAGTGACACATTTCTACATAACACGAAATATTTAATTATATTCCCCCAGTTTCACAGACAGGTAAGCTAGTCCCAGACTAAAATGCATATTTGAGCTGTTATAACTAAAAGCAAATTGCACTGACATATCTTAAAATATGTCAGTGCCATTGTTTTGTCTCAATATGCACAGTAATGTTTTTTTTTTTTCTAAGGCACGTTTATAAAAGCGACTTAAATGTCCTAATTAAACTAAGGCCTAATCCTGGCGTAATTTAAGACCTGTTTGTGAAACCAGGCCTATATATTGCATTACTCTACATCTGAGTGACGTTAAAGAAATACCTCACTGCACTGCAATGTAACTCAGTGGGGAAAAACATTTCAAAGGTGACATGAGCTTGACCTCAGTTGACTTTGATTTGCAAATCTGTCTTATGCATTATGTTTATGATCTTTGACATGTTCCATAGGTTTAATCAGCGTTTTGGCATTGGGCTGTAATATTGCACACCTCTCTGCACCTGGTCACAAACGCCTGTGATTGAATGCCATGTGTTTTAAACATTCTTTAGATTCTGTTTGAAGTGATCACCCACATCACTGAGGCCTGGCCTCTTGCAGTTGGGGTGCTGATGGCTTTTGGCTCAAGTTCTAGTACCTGTGTGTGTTTACTCTCTCTACTGGCCAAAGACACCAGGAAGCACATTCACAGCTTGGCGGACATCCAGCTCCCCTGATCCAGTGAGAGAGAGAGACTGCTACATCTGTGTAGTGCGTAACGTAACTTACGTGATACACCCAGTATTGATGTTCAGTATGGGCCACAATGATCAGAAGTAAAGAATGTCTACTGGAGGGAGGAAATGGTGAAACAGCGTTGAAAATGAATTGTCGACAATTTTGTTCTGATTCAAATAAGAGGTTATATTAAAAGGAAGAAATTGTTCTCTTTGTAGTTTGTTCCAATTAGATTAATCACATATGAACAATTAATCAATGACAGTCAGTAAATCAAAAACATTGTCATCAACTCTACTGTTGTTTCTTCTAGGCTGAAAGATTCAACAGCTTAACTTTTCATTCAATGTGTAAATAAAGTAAACTCTCAAAACCCCAATACTGTGTCTGTCTCTTTCACCTTGACCTAAGTAAATTTCAATAATAAAACAAAATATTACATTCAATAACCCAAATGTGCAAAAATAAATGTAACTATATATTCAATTTCACCCTTCACAGATTAAGATTCACAGTGTTCAACAATATGAATTGGAAATACAGAAACCAACGAATTTGATTCAGTTGAACAAAGTTCATGAATCAAACGACTCAATTGATCAGATTTCGCGAATCAAATGTCTCAGTTCAGAGTTGTGTAACTCTCTTTTGATCAGTTCAAGTTCCAAAAATTAAGTCTCTCCTTTTCAAAGGCAAAACTCAAACAAATTTGATTTATCCTACCATTTGATGGTTTCAAAGCACAGTTCAAAGTGGAAACAGGTCCGTGGGCAGCCAGCTCGCCATTTGTGCACATATAATCGTGTCATGTAATCAGACGATTCCTCTCCAGGAGATTATATTTTGCACAAAGCAGGAAACTCTCGCAGGAGATCACGTTCACATAGACAGAAACAGAACAAAAAAGAACAAAAAAACAGCCTTGCAAAATACAAGGCAAACACAATAATTAATCTCTGATTCAAACATTCCCGTAACAAATCATATACATATCTAAAATAACACATCAATCTGACTTCTTGAGTTATTAAACTCATCGACGCTTATAAACCAATCGCTCACATTTTACGACACAATTAGCATGTTTACATGTGGTAAGTTTAGCCCACGTGCTATTCAGTTCAGCTCACGCATCGCACGCAGCCTACTCAAACTCAGCTCTTACTGAATCATTTCAGAAAATTTGCCATATCTTTTATATGAATCAGATTAATATCTGAATTTTCACACACCAAAGCGATATAGAATCACTATCTCACACAAGGAAGATAATTCACAGCGCTTCACTCTGAGATCCGCTCCATCTATTCTCGAGTGCTTTGAAGAGGGTGGAAGTCCTGATCACCTTGTGCTGGAAGAATCTCACATTCTCCTAGTGCAGGTAAGTTAAGTAACTGCTGGCCATCAATGGGCTAACATGCCACTGCTAGTCACTACAGCATTTTACTCCAAATCCTTCCATCCAGGCGGAGGAGTGCAGTGGGTTCACAGAGTCAGCCATGTGTAGCCGCCGCCTTCAAGTTTCCACAACTGACAGTGAAAGATGCACTAAAAACAAATCTGCTAGGATTAAGTCAATTGTTCTTGTGTGTTGTAAAAGGACATTGAAAAAGAAACACCACATATTCTGGCCTATACAGTCATCTAAAGGTAAATAGTGCTCTCATGTCTCAGCATGTGCACTGGGGAAAATTTAAATCTGTGGAGGTGTTAAAAGATGTTAAAAATAGAAAAACTGTATCCTGAATAGCACAAACTATGACACGTTCACTATAAATAGATAGATGTGCTGTTTTAGATGAGACTGCATTAAATTAAGTGGCATTCTCAAACTAATCAGCCATAAATGCCTGTATGAAGAGCGGATGAGTCCAAATATAATCACGAAAGGATAAAACATGGCATTTTGAACAAATTTGAAAGAGATAAACCAGATTATGGAAAATGATTTGATTTGGCGTACAGGCTTTAGCCTTGATTTAAAACTAATAAAAGCTGAAACTCTTGCAAATCATCTTCATAAGCAGTGATGACTCCAACAACTGTCCCTCACACACACATCTTAAAGGAACCGTTCACCTAAAAATGAAACATTCTGTCATCATACACTCACCATTATGTCGTTCCAAACCTGAGTGATACTTTCTTCTGTGGAAGACATAAATACATATAATGTTAGGAAACATGCAATATATATATATACCATTCAAACATTTGGGGTCAGAATTTTTTTTTATATATATATATACAGTGTGTATGTGTGTATATATATATATATATATATATATATATATATATATATATATATATATATACATATATACACACACACACACACACACACACACACACACACACACACACACACACACACACACACACACACATTGATATATATCAAAAGACAACATGTCAAATACAATAAAATCTTAATGACCCCACACTTTTGAACAGTACTTGTCAATTCTCATTATTTTCTTCTTTACAGTTAGAATTGAACACATGATCTTCTACATGTCTACATATCTGTGAACAAGCCCATTCCGGCCACACTGCTGCACGTAAAGTTTTACTGTGAAGATCTAATAACCTACTGCCACAATGAACCCTCCCTAATCATCTTTAAAAACCACACAATTACACAGATGATGAAGTGTGCTGCCCTAAATTAGAAAATATGTAGGACATTATTGTCTGCATTTTCACAGACCTGTCTCTACATAGGAAAAAGACTCAGTTGGGGACGTTTAGTCAACAGTTGATAATGTGAGCCATAAATCAGTCATACGCAGGATTATGAACTGAATCCTATGGTGCAGACGTCTGGCCTATAGCCAACATGTGAACAAAAGGTTACCTCTCTCCACTTCTAACCAGAAACGTTTCACTTGGTGAAACCCTTGTGACTGGTCCCCTTTAGTATCCTGTAGTTCCTCTGTATCCGATTTTTAAACCATCCTTCTCCAAATGATTTTTAAGTTTTTCTTACTCTCTCTCTCTGCCTCCCTCCACCTTTTTCTAATTTGCTGGCCACAGTTAGAAATCAGCCGACTGGGACACGCCAGTAATTGAAGTCTCCACAGTGACTGCCTTCAGCACAGCTTTTAGTGATTCACGGGGGAGGTTTCCTGGGGGAAACTCAATAAGCTGCTCAGCGTTAACTATAGTCATCATCAGACTTTTTCCACCACAGGATGTAGAACAACACTTGTTGACAGCATCTCAAAATAGCATCAGGAAGCGTGACCTATGACAAAAATGATAATACCAATACAGGATTCAAGGAGCATGTGGGTAATTCATTCAGGGGCAGAGATGCTCACAGAACATCACTCAGATTAATAAAAGTCAATGTTTGAATTGAGAGAAGGTAGTAGTATTATGCTGGTGATAATACCAGACTGGAGTATTCTGAAAATAAAGATTCATTTAAACATTTTTTAAAAGTACTATTAATTTCCTTATGTGAAACAATTATTATAGCGAGAAAAAAAAAGACCTTTACCTTCTTAATCAGAACCGGTTCCTAAATGGATGACTCTTAAGAGCTGGTCAAACATCCAGCATAACTAGTGTTTCCCAATTCCTGATTGAATCCATATATATAATCCTGAATATGCCTGCTTCCACACTATATACTAAGCAAAAACAGTACAATATGTAAGATAGTAGTATGTCAGAAATCATAGTATTCATAAAACAGTAGACGAAAAGTACCTATTTTTGTAGGATGACCTACTACTTCCATCAAGATTCTGAAGTGTGCATCCACTGGAGACTTTATTATCCCATGAGGCCACCGGAGAGGACTTGTGAATGACAGTGAAGCAACACAACTGACACCATGGGTCACATGACATTGACAACACAGCGGATGTAGTATATCCAATACTCCAGATATTCATACTATATAGAACATACTTTTTTATGGTCAGAAGTTTCAAACTAATTTAGCATACTATATAGTATGTGATTTTGGACACAGCAAATGACTCTTATAGACCTTATTCTCCGCAGTGCCATCTCTATGATTTTTAACAGGAACGAAAGCGAGGCTGTGAGGGATAGACATACAGTGAGGAAAATAAGTATTTGAACACCCTGCTATTTTGCAAGTTCTCCCACTTAGAAATCATGGAGGGGTCTGAAATTGTCATCGTAGGTGCATGTCCACTGTGAGAGACATAATCAAAAAAAAAAAATCCAGAAATCACAATGTATGATTTTTTAACTATTTATTTGTGTGATACAGCTGCAAATAAGTATTTGAACACCTGAGAAAATCAATGTTAATATTTGGTACAGTAGCCTTTGTTTGCAATTACAGAGGTCAAACGTTTCCTGTAGTTTTTCACCAGGTTTGCACACACTGAAGGAAGGATTTTGGCCCACTCCTCCACACAGATCTTCTCTAGATCAGTCAGGTTTCTGGGCTGTCGCTGAGAAACACAGAGTTTGAGCTCCCTCCAAAGATTCTCTATTGGGTTTAGGTCTGGAGACTGGCTAGGCCACGCCAGAACCTTGATATGCTTCTTACAGAGCCACTCCTTGGTTATCCTGGCTGTGTGCTTCGGGTCATTAAGACCCAGCCTCGACCCATCTTCAATGCTCTAACTGAGGGAAGGAGGTTGTTCCCCAAAATCTCGCAATACATGGCCCCGGTCATCCTCTCCTTAATACAGTGCAGTCGCCCTGTCCCATGTGCAGAAAAACACCCCCAAAGCATGATGCTACCACCCCCATGCTTCACAGTAGGGATGGTGTTCTTGGGATGGTACTCATCATTCTTCTTCCTCCAAACACGTTTAGTGGAATTATGACCAAAAAGTTCTATTTTGGTCTCATCTGACCACATGACTTTCTCCCATGATCATCCAAATGGTCATTGGCAAACTTAAGACGGGCCTTGGCATGTGCTGGTTTAAGCAGGGGAACCTTCCGTGCCATGCATGATTTCAAACCATGACGTCTTAGTGTATTACCAACAGTAACCTTGGAAACGGTGGTCCCAGCTCTTTTCAGGTCATTGACCAGCTCCTCCCGTGTAGTTCTGGGCTGATTTCTCACCTTTCTTAGGATCATTGAGACCCCACGAGGTGAGATCTTGCATGGAGCCCCAGTCCGAGGGAGATTGACAGTCATGTTTAGCTTCTTCCATTTTCTAATGATTGCTCCAACAGTGGACCTTTTTTCACCAAGCTGCTTGGCAATTTCCCCGTAGCCCTTTCCAGCCTTGTGGAGGTGTACAATTTTGTCTCTAGTGTCTTTGGACAGCTCTTTGGTCTTGGCCATGTTAGTAGTTGGATTCTTACTGATTGTATGGGGTGGACAGGTGTCTTTATGCAGCTAACGACCTCAAACAGGTGCATCTAATTTAGGATAATAAATGGAGTGGAGGTGGACATTTTAAAGGCAGACTAACAGGTCTTTGAGGGTCAGAATTCTAGCTGATAGACAGGTGTTCAAATACTTATTTGCAGCTGTATCATACAAATAAATAGTTAAAAAATCATATATTGTGATTTCTGGATTTTTTTTTTTTGATTATGTCTCTCACAGTTGACATGCACCTACGATGACAATTTCAGACCCCTCCATGATTTCCAAGTGGGAGAACTTGCAAAATAGCAGGGTGTTCAAATACTTATTTTCCTCACTGTACATCTCTTCAGTGGGTTTTACTGTTATTTAATGTGTTTTTGGAAGAAATTTCAGCAAACAAAAAACTCCAGACAACATGAGCTGTGATCTTATAAGTGAACTAAGAGCCTTATATGCGATCTAAGAGCATTATATAGTTTTTTACGACGGATGCCAATGAAACACGGTAAGTCTGTCCCTCACAGCCTTGCTTTCATACATGTCATGAGACTTAAATCAGTGCTGGCTGTTTATATGACAATGTGTAGTAGTAGTAGTAATCTGTAAAGATAAACTAAGAAAATGACATTTCTTAAAGTTATAATTATGGATATATTTCTTACAAAAATGCATTGCTTTGCTGCAGAAGGCCTTTATTAACCCCAAGGAGCCGTAAGGATTACTTTTAAGATGGATAAATGAGTGCTTTGTGATGGATGAATGCTTTTTTGGGCTTCAAAATCTCAAATACTAATCACTCCCATTATAAAGCTTGGAAAAGACAGGGTATTTTTTAATATAACTCCCATTGTGTTTGGCTGAAAGAAGAACGTCATATACACCTAGGATGGCTTGAGGGTGAGTAAATACAATTTTTGGGTGAACTAACCCTTTAAGGAACTGGGATTGTCAAGAGGTATTGAGACTGGAACAGTTCAATTCTTTACAAATCGGTATGTGATACGCTACACTGAAGAAATAGGTTTGCACAAGACCTCTTACACAATTTGTACACTACATGCACTCAAATTTGAGTCTGAACCTGAACATCTCTTCAGTTCTCTTCTGCTTTGTCTTGAGTTCTGTTTAAAATCTGTCAAGAAGTCTTCTGAAGTTTTAAATGACTAAAAAAGATGAAAATTTACAGTTCAAAAGGTCTTCTCCCTTTAAAAGCATTCTAGACATATATATTGGGTCATACTCTTGAAGGTTTTCAGATCCTGGGTGAGGTTAATGCACACAACTACAGTGGAGCAGAAGGCAAAACAGATCTTTTTAGACCTTGCATATTGACCTTAAAACGGGGGTATGATGCATATTCTTTATGACATCCAGACTGCTCTGAATCACATGAAGTTGTGACCATTCCCTGATTTGTGTGCAGTACCAGTGCACCTGGAACTGTGTTCCGGGACTGTGAGTGGCGCACAGTGAGCGTGTGATAAATGACTCCATGATCGTGCACATTTAACAACCTCCTGATTCAGGTAAAATCAAAACCCCATGAGTGGAAGCAGGTTTATAATTCAGCAAGCTTCTAGAAACATCAACATGTTGAGCCTGGGTTAGCGAGCAAGGGCTTGATTATGTCTCAATTGGGGCCGTGTGAAAATTGTATTCCATTATTGCAGCTGTCAGAATACTGCACTTCTGAATTTATCATATTCCGGGTTCTGTGAAATATCTTTCACTTGATACTGGGAGCAAAAAAACAACAGTATTTTGCCTTAAAAACACAGCATATCTTACCAGTGTGGTCTGTGTGACGCAGTCCTCACTTTATAATCAACGCCTGGAAGGAAGCAGATGACATGATTGCCAGTTGAGGAGCTGATGTTACTAATTAAAACAGGAAAAGTGATGACTCCTCTCATCCTCACTGAATTATCATGCTCGCTGTTGGCTTTGGCCTTGACATAGCAACTGCTCCTTCCTTCTGATAACTGCAAGAAATACGCTTTAGGAGAAAAAAGGAAGGAAGGTCAAAGACACTATCACCTAGGCAGTTGAGGTTTTAACTCATGATGCAATTTTGAATGAGCAAACAACAAAGAAAAAAAAAAAAGCAGGATGTTTTGGATATTTTTTGTTTAAGGGATAGTTCACCCAAACATTTACTTACCCCATGTCTTCCCAAACATGTATGACTTTCTTTCTTCTGTGGAAGACAAAGAACATTATTTTGAAGAACATTGTGATTCACACAACACTGTACTTTTATTTGAAATAAATAAATAAAAATAAGGCTTCAGGAACCAATTTTCTTTTCCCAGAACAGCAAGAATAACTTTACAGGGCAAATGTGTATCACTCTTCAACTGTTTAAGAGTTTTCCCGTGGTCTACATAATCTTTAATGAATCACAGTGTATTTACGCAAAAAGGTCAGGGATGTTCCTCTAAGCACTCCACAGCTCCAGAGCTGTATCGGGAGGCTTGACATTAATCCTGAGGGTAATGTGGGCCTTCCTGTGGCTAATGAAATCTGAAGCCTGAAAATGGCCGCACCTAATGACACTCCCTGACAGTTTTTGAATTAAACAGCCATGGCTGCTGGGATCAATCTAAATAGCACACAGATGGCCAACACTATTTTTCTCTTCTTTTCTACCCCTAAGCACTTGCATATGGGATCTAGTTTACTATCTCAAGAACATTGCTCTCAAAACAGCTATTCTGGATATAGTACTTTTTGCCTGTTTGTTTCGCTTGGCCGCCAAAGGTTCACAAATGATTGCTGATCAAAATTAAAGGGATAGTTCAACCAATTATGAAACTGCTATCATCATTTACTCACCCTCATGTTATTCCAAACCTCTATGACTTTCATCTGTGGAAAATAAAATAAGATATTTTGAGAAATATTTTATTTAATGGAAGTCACTGGGTTCTAATGTTGTTTGCTTACCAACATTCTTAAAAAATATATATTTTGGGTTCCGCAGATCAAGTCATATTTAGAACAACGTGAGGGTGAGTAAATGATGAGAGAATATTTTTTGGGTGGACTATCCCTTTAAGTTGCCATTCATTATATTATGTCACATCATTATAAATATGAATTTCCTAATTTATTTTTTATATAATTATTTGCAAAAAATTAATAGGACAGACTCTGCGTATTCACATATACATACATAAAAAGTATTACAACACACAACAGATTTAAACCGGCCTGTTTCTCATGAGTGATGGTGCTGATGATCCTCAGCTATATCTCTTGCGATATTCTGTCACTCTGCTCATCTGCACAATGGAGAAAAACATAAAAACATAATTTATCTTTTTCTAAATGAAGCAAGTAAAATGGCCCTGTCTGAAATTAGACTTTTTCTTCAAAGTGCTCATGGAAAAAAATTGCATAAGAAGTTCATGTGAAGAGGGAAAAACCTTGAGAGTACTCAGACGCAAGCAAGGTACACATTAAAATAAATATTCATAAACATTATAATTTACTGTTTGAAATGATATGTACCGGTAGGTTTATTTATCCTGTTATGTGAGGGTAGTATATGAGGTGCAAAAGATGTGCTGATACATGGAAATAATTTATCATCTCATATAAATGGATTCTCTCTCAAATAATTCAATTTATCAACTGTTAGCAATACTGGGTGAAATCTCTTGTCAAGATATTTCATATTATTTGTGCCATCTCTAATCAACGTCAGCTAAAGCCTGGGACACACCAAGCCGACTGTCGGCCGTCGGGGAGTTTTAGCGCATCGTCCGACTAAGGTTTCTCAGTGTGTTCCGCACAGTCGGCTAAAATTCGGCGTCGGGCCGTCGGTGTGAGAGAGAGCTCTGATTGGCTGTTCAGCTTAATGAACGAGTCAGTGCACGAGAAAATAGCAAAACAGTGAGCAAAGAAGTCAAAACGGTACAGATAGAAGGCTGTTCCAATGTTACGTCATCTTACCTGAGTGTTCCTTGGCGAATATTTCATGAGCGGAGTGGAATAAAGAAAGTGTTTAGAAGGATTGATATTCAAAACGGTAAGCACGCACTGCTTTGTTTATGTTTTGTGTATCTGCAGCCTGCAGCGTCGGTTTCCCTTTTTGAATGATGAATATAGATTAATATATCTTCATAAATAGACAGTTGTCTCATTTACACGCAGACGCAGAACGCGCATTCTAGCTGACAGTCTGCTGTAGTTCTCTCAGTGTGTTCAAGTGCAACTTTTTTCCCCAGACGCAGGCGACAACACAGTCGGCTTTCATCAGCACTAGTTCTTTGGCATTGGTTTGGTGTGTCCCGGGCTATAAACAAACAAGACATTCTCATGTACGACAAAATAAAAATCACTTTGTGACGGTCCACTGAAGGGTACCTGAAGCACTCATCAAGGATCCCTTTGCTCCTATAATAGCTCACTCTCTTGGGAATGTTTTCACTTGAGTTGACAATGGCTTGAGGGATTTACTCACATTCAGACCCATGAGCATCAGTGAGGTCAGCCAGTGATATTGGGTGATGAGGCCTGGCTCAGAGTTCAGGTCTGGTTTTTGTGAAAGCCAGCCAAATTCTTCTTCATCAGACCCAGAAAACCATGGACCTCGTATTGTGATGTCAAGTCAAGTTACCTTTATTTATAAAGCGCTTTTCAAACAGCTTTTCAGTATTAACAGGAAAATAACAGAATCAATGACGCAATCTTGAACAAATATGAGACAAATTCAAATTCTGCTGTAAAGCAGCTCTAAAAACATCTCCTAGATGGACAGCTACGTCTTTTACCTCCCACATTTAAAACCTGTAGCCTCCCTCTAATCGCTGAGAAGCTTTATATGACATATTTGGCACTCATTGCCAGGCTAAGATGATGATACTCTGATAGTACCTCCCGTTGGCTCAGACTGTTTTGGCAGCTCTTAATGTGATGATCCGAGTTAGGAATGTGCTCCTATTTTTGAGCCACTCAGCACTCACTACTGTCCTGTACTGGATACTGTAGTGTGCTATGTAATGTCATGCTTCCCTCAGTCAGATGCTTCTGGGTCAGGTCTGGCTGTCAGTAGGGTTAGTGTCCAGGTCCACAATGCCTCAGAAAAGCTTAAGGACATAATCAATCAGCTCATGGCTGACTGGCGTAATGATTCATCCAGTGCACATCCCTTACTTAAACTTGACTGCTTTTCTGTCCCTGAGCTCAAATCTTCTACTGCATTTGGGCTGGAATGGGACAATTAGGAACAGCTCATTGATCCAAACTAAACCGAACACTGAAGTTCATTTGCAGGCTACGAGTGGACAAACTGTGTGTTATGATCCGGTGATCCGATGGCGGAGTGCCAATTCTACAACATGCTGAATCGGAGGAGAACGGGTCATCTTGGCCTGAGGCGAAATGAGACATGGCCTTTATGTTTGAAATCCAATGCAGGGTGATTATCAGACAGCATGAACACCAGCAGAAAATATTCACACACACATTGCGTTAGAAATATTAACATATTCAGTTGGGTCACACCCTTGCATATGAGTGTCCATGTGTCTGTCATTAATCTGAAGGATCTTAGGCGTTCCCTTACATCAGTACTAACAATCACAGTACAAAGGGCTCAGTGGGCGTTGGGGCCTGAATTCATAGTTTTGGTCAGAGATGCATAATCATGTTTAATGTGACCACATTAAAATGGTGTCCCGAACTATAACTCGATAAACAATACTCCCCTCAACCTCTTACAAATGCAGACTCAAATGTGAAGGTCAAAATTAAATGGACAATTTAATGTCTTAATAAATGTCTTATTTACAAGAATGATTTATTGTAAAGGAAATGTAAATTTATGTAGTACCATTCTTCACATCTGAAATCACTTCTTGGTTGGGGAAATACAATACATGAACTATTTCTTGATTCCAGAGTTTATACATCAGAGTTAATAAGTTTGGGTCAATTAATTGTTTTAAAAAAGAATTTAAAACTTTTACTTAGCAAGGATGCATTAAATGGATCAAAATCGATTCTGTTCAGAATCATCATCGGTCCAATTCATTTTAAATATTAAAATGTACAGTGACATTATTAAGCCATTCACTTCTAAACTGCCTCCTCGTCCTCATTAGTTACCCTTTAACTTATAGCATTACATAATTTATCACGAAGTACAGAAAGCTAAATTGTAATGGTTTACATAATCAAAATTGTGTAATTATTGTCTATTTAACATATAACTCATAGAGAGTTTTTTATGCCAATGAGTGTTGGCTACCACATCTATAAATGAAGGGGGCTGCTTTTATGTACCCACCAATGTCAAAATCAAACCTACACCCTTGATTGATGATAATAAAAAAATGGGTCCCACTTTATATTAAGTGGCTTTAAGTACTATGTACTTACATCTACTTACATTGAAATTAATCATTTGATACAATGTACTTATTGTGTAACTACATGTTTTTACATTACATTTAAAAAATTCCTGCATGTAATTACAGCTGTAATTAATTTATGTAATTACATTTGTAAATATAGCTGCGAGCAGCGATTACGGGCCCAAGCCGGTGGCACCGCAACCCCGATGCCTTTAGTTACCTAAAGGCACCGGGGTGGCGGTGCCGCCGGCTTTGGCCCTTCATCGCTGCTCGCAGCTATATTTATATATATATATAATCTTGAATGTATTTTTTATCATGTTGAAAAAGTTTGGTGTGAATAAAATAAACCACTTAGGAGGAGTAACTAAAAACTCAGAGTCTGACATATCCAAAAAATCCACATTCAAACCAAAATATCTGACTTCCTGTTGCTCGGAGCTAATGACTGTAAATTAGAAAGTTGTCCGGCTCGATGAGACCAATATGCGTACTAATTTTTGTAACTGTGGGTAAAAGTAACCCCCCCACTTTTGATAAAAGCATTTTGAAAGTGACACACTTCCTGCTACCAGTTGGTGGCGCTATAACTTTGACTCACAATAGTTACATCCATCTGACCGGCCTCTTACCATGAACACACTGCTGAAGTTTCATCAAGATCAGTTAATGTATGCAGAAGTTATAACACTTCGTGTTTCTCTTTTCTCGCCATAAATTTGTTTCCTCGCCACGGCCAAACCGTTCGAGATATCAAAAATCCGTCCGCAATTTAGCATCCTCAATGTCTTGACTTCATGCACACCGAGTTTGGTGGCGATTGGATGAATTCTCTAGGAGGAGTAGTTCACATTCCACAGCAAGCGTTTTCCAAACAACCCATAATAGCTGACTTCCTGTTGGGCGGAGCTAATAACTTAGACTGCGGAAGTTGTTCGGCCCGATGAGATCTATATGTGTACCGAGTTTCATATTAATTCATGCAAGTGTGTTTGACATATGGACCAAGTTTTCAGACCGTGTTCAAGGGGGCGCTGTTGAGCCCCCTGCCACGCCCGGGTACCAGCTTCAGCCCGGCACTGATGGCCGTGGGTTCTGACCTGTGTGTAAAGTTTCAAGAGTTTTTGAGCACGTTAAGGACCCCAAAAGCCCCTGAAACCTTGATTAACAATATAAAAGCAATAGTCAAATCCCCCCCTCCCCTCACACACACAGAGACACAGAGAGAGGGAGAGAAAATTCTTCAGAAAATCCACATTCAAACCAAAATATCTCTTTTCCTGTTGGTCAGAGATCGTTAATGTAAATTAGAAAGTTGTCCGTCTTGATGAGAACAATACACATACCAAGTTTTGTTGCTGTTGATAAAACTAACCCCCCCCATTTATGACTAAAGGTGGCGCTACTGAGCCCCTCACCACGCCCGTTTCTGAAACTTTGCACAAGTCTACGGGCTAATAAGTGTGATGTGTCTGTCGAGTTTCATTCAATTTCAAGTATGTTAAGAGTCTCAAAAGCATCAAAAAACAATATTAAAGTTTGATGCGTTGCCACGACAACAGTATTAAAGATATCAAAAATCCTTTCACAGGTCTACATCTGCCGTGTGTTTACATTATACACATAAAGTTTGAAGCAAATCGGGTAAAAATAAGAGGGTGATTTCAAAGCATTTTGAAAGTGACACACTTCCTGCTGCCAGTTGGTGGCGCTATAACTTTGACTCACAATAGTCACATCCTTGTGTTCGGCCTCTTACAACGAACACACTGCTGAAGTTTCATCAAGATCAGATAATGTATGCTGAAGTTATAACACACTTCCTGTGTCCCTTATTCGCCATAAATTCGTTTCCTTGCCACGGCCAAACCGTTTGAGATATCAAAAATCCGTCCGCAATTTAGCATCCTCAATGTCTTGACTTCATGCACACCGAGTTTGGTGGGGATGGGATGAATTTTCTAGGAGGAGTAGTTCACATTCCACAGCAAGCGTTTTCCAAACAACCCATAATAGCCGACTTCCTGTTGGGCTGGCGTGAAACTTGACAGAGGGAAAGTTGTTCGGCCCGATGAGATCTATATGTGTACCGAGTTTCATATTAATTCATGCAAGCGTGTTTGATATATGGACCAAGTTTTCAGACCCCGTTCAAGGGGGCGCTGTTGAGCCCCCCTGCCACGCCCTTCAGACCGTGTTCAAGGGGGCGCTGTTGAGCCCCCTGCCACGCCCGGGTACCAGCTTCAGCCCGGCACTGATGGCCGTGGGTTCTGACCTGTGTGTAAAGTTTCAAGAGTTTTTGAGCACGTTAAGGACCCCAAAAGCCCCTGAAACCTTGATTAACAATATAAAAGCAATAGTCAAATCCCCCCCTCCCCTCACACACACAGAGACACAGAGAGAGGGAGAGAAAATTCTTCAGAAAATCCACATTCAAACCAAAATATCTCTTTTCCTGTTGGTCAGAGATCGTTAATGTAAATTAGAAAGTTGTCCGTCTTGATGAGAACAATACACATACCAAGTTTTGTTGCTGTTGATAAAACTAACCCCCCCCATTTATGACTAAAGGTGGCGCTACTGAGCCCCTCACCACGCCCGTTTCTGAAACTTTGCACAAGTCTACGGGCTAATAAGTGTGATGTGTCTGTCGAGTTTCATTCAATTTCAAGTATGTTAAGAGTCTCAAAAGCATCAAAAAACAATATTAAAGTTTGATGCGTTGCCACGACAACAGTATTAAAGATATCAAAAATCCTTTCACAGGTCTACATCTGCCGTGTGTTTACATTATACACATAAAGTTTGAAGCAAATCGGGTAAAAATAAGAGGGTGATTTCAAAGCATTTTGAAAGTGACACACTTCCTGCTGCCAGTTGGTGGCGCTATAACTTTGACTCACAATAGTCACATCCTTGTGTTCGGCCTCTTACAACGAACACACTGCTGAAGTTTCATCAAGATCAGATAATGTATGCTGAAGTTATAACACACTTCCTGTGTCCCTTATTCGCCATAAATTCGTTTCCTTGCCACGGCCAAACCGTTTGAGATATCAAAAATCCGTCCGCAATTTAGCATCCTCAATGTCTTGACTTCATGCACACCGAGTTTGGTGGGGATGGGATGAATTTTCTAGGAGGAGTAGTTCACATTCCACAGCAAGCGTTTTCCAAACAACCCATAATAGCCGACTTCCTGTTGGGCTGGCGTGAAACTTGACAGAGGGAAAGTTGTTCGGCCCGATGAGATCTATATGTGTACCGAGTTTCATATTAATTCATGCAAGCGTGTTTGATATATGGACCAAGTTTTCAGACCCCGTTCAAGGGGGCGCTGTTGAGCCCCCCTGCCACGCCCGTTTCTGAAACTTTTCACATGTCTACTGGCTAATAAATGTGATGTATCTGTCGAGTTTCATCCAATTTCAAGCATGCTAAGAGTCTCAAACGCATCCGAAAAGAATATTAAAGTTTGATGCGTTGCCACGGCAACAGTATCTAAGATATCAATAATTCTTTCACAGGTCTACATCTGCCGTGTGTCTACATTATACACATAAAGTTTGAAGCAAATCGGGTAAAATTAAGAGGGTGAATTCAAAGAATTTTGAAAGTGACACACTTCCTGCTGCCAGTTGGTGGCGCTATAACTTTGACTCACAATAGTCACATCCATGTGATCGGCCTCTTACAACAAACACACTGCTGAAGTTTCATCAAGATCAGTTAATGTATGCAGAAGTTATAACACACTTCCTGTGTCCCATTATTCGCCATAAATTTGTTTCCTCGCCACGGCCAAACCGTTTGAGATATCAAAAATCCGTTCGCAAGAATTCATCCTCAATGTCTTGACTTTATTCTCACCGAGTTTGGTGGCGATCGGATGAAATCCCTAGGAGGAGTATTTCACATTCCATTGTATGCGTTTTCCAAACAACGTATAATAACCGACTTCCTGTTGGGCTTTTGTAAAACTTAGAGCACGAAAGTTGTTCGGCCCGATGAGATCTATATGTGTACTGAGTTTCATATTATTACATGCAAGCGTGTTTGATTTATGGACCAAGTTTTCGGACCCCATTCCAGGGGGCGCTGTCGAGCCCCCCTGCCACGCCCCGGTACCAGCTTCAGCCCGGCCCTGATGGCCGCGGGTTCTGACGTGTGTGCAAAATTTCAAGAGTTTTTGAGCATGTTAAGGGCCCCAAAAGTGGCAAAAAGGCAAAAAAAAAAATAATGAAGAAAAAAAAAAAAATAATCCTTACGAAAACAATAGGGCCTCCGCCCTTTCAGGGCTTGGGCCCTAATTACACAGTTGACCCTTCCCTTACACCTTAAACCTACCCAATCCACCACACCTGTCCCTAACCTTACCCATATCACACCTCAATAGCAGCAAAAGTGTTTTACAAAACAACATGAACACAATAAGTACATTGTACTTATTTTTTGACGTAAGTACATGTACTTAACCCCACTTAATATAAAGTGGGACCAAAAAATGTTTCCAGAGCATCACATCAGCATATTAGGATATTGTGACACTGAAGACAGGAGTAATGGCTGCTGAAAATTCATCTTTGCCATAAAATAAATAAATTACATTTGAATATATCTAAGGTTAAATGCATGTGAAAAGCAATTACATGCAGTTTTTATTATTATTATTTTTTTATGAGTGCACATCATAATATTTTTTCATGTTAATCTTTTAGGAGACTGAGGAAAATCGATAACAAAAAGTGTCTTAGCACAAGACAGATGAAAGATTTCTCCATACTATTTTGAAATGCTGGTCAGTAGCCTTGAGTTGTGTGCTGACTTGTGTGAAATTGAAATATTTCCACAATGTGAAGCAAACCATTTAAGTCTCCCCCTTCGAATCACAGGTATCACTCAAAACAAAACAAAAAACAATTCTTCAGACTATTGCATGAATTCAACCTGAACATGAGAAAAAAGAATATATTAAAAGTTTGGTGGATATAGCAAACAGCCAGACAAATGCTATCCTGCAAGCTATATTTATATACACACAAATGCATGTCAAAAGACAGAAGAGATTTAAACATATTCCTCTAGTTTTGAGCTATGCGGACTATACTGATTCCTCCAGTGAAGGTCTAGTTGCTACGTAACAGAGAAGGGTCAGTGGCACTGTGAAGGGTGAATGGATTCCTCCAGAACAGTCCATTTATCAAGTGCTGCCAACATGCCAAACACACAAAGGACAACACATCCACCGCTAGATCCTGTTCCTTTTCACGGTTTCTTTCGAAACCCCTTTGCCCCTTATATCTGACAAAAAGTTCACAAATACAACTCAAACTACTTCGAAATTCCAGATGAGTTGTTATATGTTAGCTGAATATGGGAACGGGACACCAGGGATACCTTAAGATGAAGATTATTTTAAATTTCCATGTTTGGTCATATACAATCCCCCACTTAAGGTTGCCGAATGACCTAGCTAATTAGAACTCTGTACAATAGGAAAGAGATTTAATATCATATGTTCTCCATCGCTATGAGAGCAGAACAAAACCGCTGCTAATGAGTCCCTGATCACATGTTGAAAAATGACCCGAACTTGCACTCCCCCTTACAGGTGGAAACCGAGGCACAACCCACAGGAACGATTTATGATATGGATTCGCCGGCCTCTGAGCTGGTCATTAAGTAGTACGGGTCATTAGCCTTTTTGTTGCCCATTCCAGCTGATAACAATACACAGCTGGGGTAAAAGCACCTCAAGAACTATTGCTTTTGACTTTATGCGTGACACAAAATAAATGATATTTATGGCTCTGTGCACTAAGGCAACTTTACACGGTGAAGTGTGAATTGTTATGCTATTCTTCACAGACAGAGCAAAGAGAATTCATAACAGGGAAGGTGTCAGCGCATCAAAGGCGAATTTCACAGATATAAGAAACAAAGACGGGGTTCAAAACACTGCCACTCCACCATAGCTTTAATGGAGGCTTCTTATTTCCTATTCACTCAAAGCTAAAAGGTGGCATCCACCACATTTCCACACCTCACATTCTTCCCTTCATTTCTAAAACAGTGTCTCACCTCCAGAAAAAAACAAAAAACAGACTGAGCTTCTGACAATGACTTTGAGGGCAGAGAGTGAAAGAGTAATCCATCAGCGTGGCCATGGCGAATGTAGGGTAAAAACATGCTACTGCTTTTACGGCAGATGACCCTGTAACCGCACTTGATACATCCATTTCTTTATTGACTCCTCTCCTTGTCTTTTGTTCACCTTGGCCTGATTGCATCAGAGCAAATAATGACCTCTTCATGAAAATGACTGCAATTTTCCTGCAAAAGTCCCCTGTGCTGGCAGACTGCCGCTGCAATACACAGAGGAGAGAACGGCAGACGTTTAACTGATGTTAATGATGAAATTAAGAATGCAGACCACTAATGAGGACAGGAAAATTATCGGAAGATGAAAATCTTCAACATGCTGTAACACTCTTTTTAGCATAATTAGCACTTTCCTTTGTCGTTTAACAACTGTGCAACAGTTGCTATTTTTTGAGTCCCCTGACTGTAACCTCACATTTTCAGACACATTCCAGACTAAACACGAGGCACATAACACCTGGAATATCGGTTATTTAACATTAACGGGATTTAAGATTAGCTTGGCAGTGGAAACTGTAAACAGGAGAAATTTTCAAGGAAGGATTGCTTGGTCATTTGCAGATCATTCATAAAGATGAAGATCATTAGAGATTGGGAAGGAGCGGGCATTGTCCGACTTCAAAGTCCCGTTCAGGAACACCAAATGCCCGCGTGCCGCTCCCGCTCTTCCTGAAAACAGTCTCTTATCTCTAGGCTTGCATCAGTCCCATAGACCCTGATCCACAGCCAGGCTGACACTCTACTTTCCAACTCCGAGAACTTACAACCACCATCCATTCAAACCAAGCCGGCCATTTCTAAACTGCGTGCGACGGTGTGAACTGATCCAAATTCCGATTAGCAGAATATCATCAGGGAGGAAAAGGGAACGCACTCTGCTATGGCTTTCTCTGCGATCTCTCAATTTGTTTTGACTTCTTTTCCTCTTACTGCTACAATAAATGAACTCCGGATCTGGATGAACAGCATATCTCTTCTTTTAGATCTGTTTTTTTTTTTTACATGATAGAGACAGGAGAGAAAGCAGAGATGAAAAAACACTGCTAAAGGAAGGAAGGGTCTGGAAGAAGTGCATGTAGAAGAACAACAGCACCATTAGAAGTCCAAAGGACCATGAGAAAAGTTGGCATGTATCTCCAGAGAACACAAAAGTCCACTAAGCACACGGCTATAAAGGATCCCCGAGATGTATTCATCAGAGCCTTTGAGACAGAGACAGCTGGGTGACTTCAAAATCAGCGCTTGCATTATCTGGCACCTGTGAAACTATCCCAGAGATGCACATCTCTGATTAGATACTGGCTGCACTGTCAAAGCTGTTGTGAGTTTGTTTTTTTAAGGTTTCTGGAGTAAATCTATGACAAGGAGTATGTGGGCTTAAGACTGCATAAAGACATCTCTTTGTTTAAACGCAAGACAGCTCATTGATTATGCAAAAAGACTATTGTTTTTTTTCTTGTAACATGTCTCTAACTGCATTATGCACAGTCTGTACAAGAGCAATAAAATAAAATAAATGTAGATCTGAGTTGTTAAAATAAAATAGTACAGATCAACAGTGTAAAAGTGATAAAATAGTGATCAAATGTTGATCTCTACTATTACAAATCAACACAATGTAACTCAGTAACCATGCAAAGGTAAAAAAGGTTACACTTTATTTTAAGGTGTCCTTGTTACAGTGTAATTATACATTTAAGTACTTAGTGATATTAATTGTGTACTTACTATAGGGTTTTGGGAGAGTTAGGTTTGTTGTAGGGTTAGTTGCATGTAATTATGCATCATATATAGTTATTGCTATAGTAACTACAAGTAACATGTGTAACAAGGACACTGTGAAATAAAGTGTTACCTAAAATAAAATAAAAAGTTGATCTGTATTATTAAAAATAAAATAGTGCAGATTGACATAATGCAACTCAGTGTCTATGCAAAGGTGAAAATACCTGAGATTTTTGAATTCCTTATATTGTCTATAAAGTGAAAAGCATTTGAAAACTGCTCTATTGAATTGACAGTGACCCTAAACTGTCATCCCATGTTAGCTAAGTTAGCGTTTTCTTGCTGATGGGCCGGATAACCTGGATTACGGAGACAGCAGCTGCTGAGTCACGCAACACTAGAGCCAGTGTTCACTGGAGATAATTGGCTGGTCCAGGGTAAATAATGAGCTAGAAATTAACAACTGTCTGCAGTTCCTGCAAATCCTTTGCAATAAATTTCCATGAAAGCAACTCAAGGCTCCAGAAAAAAAAAGAAGACAAAAACAAATTGCACATTAGTAAAGTAAATCACTGGAACAAATTCGAGAGTGGTAGAAATGGAATGATTGTCTCAACTGAAAAGACAAGGTTATGGGATGAAAGTTTAATCCACTGCCCAGAAGTGTGATAAGGGCAATGTGTGTATTTTTCAATATTTCACTAATTAATCCTATTGCTGCCAAAAATAGCTAAACATTACAGTGAGCATAAACTACCATATCATTTAACTAGTTCTTGGCTTTCAGTGTTTACAGGCCTCGAAAACAGTACTCACTATATGATGGCATGATTCAGTAGCCCCGACTATTTTAAACCAGATCACTCGACAACACTAACAAACATCCGTCCACGTTTATTCAGGTACTGTGTGCTAAACACAGAAACAATTAAGAGGCGGATAACAAACAGGAAGAACATTAATCATGAATGGAGGCAAATAATAAAGTAAACATTTTATGTGATAAGCTGCCTTTTATAGCTTCGGATGAAAAAACACCTGTTGATTATTCCGTATTGATAGATATCACTAAACATGAGTGGGGGGACAGCTTTGTTTTCTATGATCCACATTGAATTAAGTTTAACTTGCAGTGAGGACACACATTCTTCACTATTAATAAAACGGTGAATCAGGAAGGGTTTCGGATGATGAATGGGATTGGCACGTAAAATGCATGGCATTCCTTTACTCTTAAAGCACTTCCTGTAAACATCCAAGTACTTCCTGTGAGGTCAGATATGCCAGGTGCATCAGTTATGAACATGTCTAACAACCAATAAGGAAAAATTTGCAGCTCTGAATTTTAAATGAAAGAAGCAGAAACTTAAATGCCCATATGCAAGGTACTTAAAACACCCAAAGAGGATTAAAGGTAATTTGGTGCAATTTTGGGGAGACTTTAAAACCTTTATAAGTCACAAATGCTCTTATGTATCTTTCTTGAGAGCATTACAACATGCCATTCATACTCTACTGGAAATTACAGTTTAGTTGCATTCTGCAAATTAATATAAATTTATGTTTACTGTGTGTTAAGTGTTGCATTAATCCTCTCATGAAAAATAACTAACTCGAGTCAAGCATGTTTTAGCAGATACCAGCCATACAAAAAAGCTGGACAGTGTTCTTCAACAAATTATCTCCAAGCTAAAATTAGGTCGGTGGAGGATAAGCACCTTCAGACTTTGCATTGGACAGTACCAGACGAGAGGATTACTTCACAAAGAGTGAAGGCTTCAAGTGGACCATGCTAAAATGGAAGGTGCTCCTGTTGTAAGGTCTGAAGAGGGTGCTACGGACATGCTTGCCTGGGACGGATGACCACAGAAAACAATGGCACATGGAGCCACAGTCCCAGAAATAATCAGAGTATAAATGAGCAAAATTCAAGTTATGAATGCTCAGTGACTCAAGCAGACACTTAATTTGTTTAGTATACTTACTGAATGGGTGTCAGTGGAATGTAGACTACTTCTTTAGTCCCTTGGAAACGAAAATGCCAATTAACAGTGGCAATAATTGTTTTATGAAAATATTTTTTAACACAAAGTATTTTGAATCATTATATTTAGTCTTGAAAGACAGAATGATGCACTGAGCTAGTGTACTAAGTAATGAGAAGCAATTTTTGTAACAAAACCATATGGTAGGCATTTTGATTAGAACAATACTGACAACAATACAGCACATAATACGTCCATCTGTCCTCAACTGCCACAGTTTCTTGGCCTCAAGCAACACTTGTATTTAATTCTCTTAGTGACTTGATTATGGGAACGTTCATTTAGGCATTGAAAATGAAGAGGGTGGGTCATAAACAGTTTAAATTGAGCTAGATTAATGTTACCAAAGTTTGTAAATACAAATACAAATGAAAACAAATATTTAAAGCAAAAAACATGAAATTACAATATACATCAACTTTACATCCATATAACTAATGGAAAATATATATTAAAACGTTTTACTGCTCTTAGGCTTTTTCATATCACTCACCATTCAGCATGAGAAATGAAACCCTTCCTGTTTATTGGACGATAGAAAATTCATGCAGTACCAAATGTACCTCCGCTCAGATTTTCATCAAATCTTTTGTTCTTGCAGAGAATGGAAATCTATACACAGAGCAAAACAAATGACTCAGAATCAGCAAATCAAACAAAACAACAGAGGACCTGATAAGTCTTTCTCTGGCAAAAAAAAAAAAAAAAAAGTGCCACCAAGGATATGGAAGTGAACTGTGTTGGTCTGTTTAACTCATCTACCTATGAGATGTTTGAGAGAAGAACACCATCTTTACTTCATGTGATGTTGTTTCCGGACACGCACAACTTAAACATTTCTGAGAAGGGTATCTGTTTGACTAATATCATAGAGCTACCCTCTTCCTCTTCCTCTCTCTCTTTCTCTCTCTCTCTCTCTCTCTCTCAGTGGGAGGGTTAATACCGAGGCGGAGGAAGCCCCCTTTTCCGTGACCCCCAGAGTCAGGGATACATAAGCAACACGAGGGACTTGGGCTCCTAATTCAAGGCAAACCGCCCTGATAGAAACAGACTCTTTTTACACTCATTCTACTGGACTTCCAATTCACAAAAGGGAAATTTGCACATTACGGCAGGATAACTCAGACAGAAACCTGCTCTAAATCTCAGCGGCGCTGTCACACACTTGCACACAGATATACAAACACACTCACAGCCACACACGCACGCAGCCGCGCACACACACATAGACACACGCGCGCACCGAAGAGCAAACAGTCTCTCTCCCTTTCTCTCTCACTCTCGCTCACCCACTCTCCTCTCCCTCCCATCCACACACACACACACCACTACAGTATATCAGCTAGCGACTGGCAGGGAAACGGAGGGGAGAGCAGAAATGAATGTGAAGATCTTGACGCTGGTGATTGTGCTGGTGGTTTCTCTGCTGTGTTCAGCCAGTGCTGGTAAGTACGGAGCGTGACGGCTGTTGCCTCCTCGTGTTTATCTTTTTCTCTCTGCTGTTAGCCTTGGGAACGGGAATGGGCAGCTGTAGTTGATCAGTTACCCAGCATGGTTAGCCTTCTGGGGCTGGGGAGAGGAGGAAAACGGCACCTGGCTGCGCGCTGTACTGCACTGCAGAGGTTTGGCTTGTTATTGTGCCCATTTAATGAAGTTAATTGTGCCATTGGTGGATTACTTGCTGACTTTACCATGACATATGTAGGAAAATAACAGCGATGATGATGATGATGATTCTTCCTGGTGTCATGTAACGCTTGGCTTTCTAGGATTATGTACTCCTGGATGTCGTAAATGTAAGGTGTTTTTCTATACGGTATTGTGGTGCATGTAATGAGGTGTTAAAAACAGCAGATGGTTGTTTAATTTGGATTTCACAAGGAAAACGCTGATATGCTCTTGGCACTTACGGTTCCTGTAGATGTTTAAAGGTGGATTTGATCCATGTCTTTTGGGCTGTGCCACATCATTGATGGATTCTCAGTCTCTCTGGGCTGAAGCTACATAGATCAGAGTTATTGTGCTTATCCCCCATATGATTTATTCCAAAAACAATCTGCTATTGTGCTGTTATGTAATTCTTGCTCAAACACCATGTTATTTTTCATCTACCTCCACAATAAAACCTTTTATCAAAGATGACATGCAAGTCTTAAAGCTGTGAGCTCGAGTCAGGTGACTGGTGGCCACCCTGCAGATGTGATGCAGGTAACAGGGTTGTGTTAAAAAACAACTGTGGCCCTTGTGTAAACGCTCACATCTCTCTTAAGTCCAACTGCTGGGAAGCATGTGTGTTTGAGAGTGTGTGCATGTTGAAGGGTGCTGGGTAGTGGCTACTTGCCGTATCAAACGGCCCCTTTCGCCCTGCGTTTCCACACACGTTTGTTACAAAGATGCTGCTATTTTGGTCTCTGCACGAGTAAATGGGAAGCAATTACCTTGCATTACGGTCAGTGTCGTTTTTCACTCTGCCTGCATGTGTGTGGAGCCTGAGCCTCAGAAGGACAGGCTACTAACGTGTGATCCAGGTCAGACTGCCTTGTTTGCGCTATTAGAATAGTATTATCTCCATCATGAGATGGGGGTGAGGGAGCCGCGGGGAGCCGGAGCTGCGCGCTGTCGCGGGAAGGTGTTGGAAGCGACTCTGTGTGTAGGCAGCGGGTGTGAAGCCTTTCATCTTCAGACAAACGCTTTTCCAGTACACTGGGAGTTTGCTGGAAATTGCCATCCGTCTCAACTGTACAACGGGGATGATCTGCGCACTGCTTTCTCTGAGGTTGAAAGAGGGTGGGGACGCAGAGAAGTCATGGTGCAACAGGCGACAGCGGCTTCGCCATCCGCAGGCATTGAGCGTCACCCAGCAGAACGGCTGCGGCCCTGCTAATCTCGTTTGCGCATACCTCAATCTGCTCTTCTTGTAATGGGCTTCCCCCTCAAGAATGGGCAAATCTTGAGCGCATTGAGCCACTCATAATTCATCCTGAAAGCAATCTGTCTTCCACTCTCAAGTCTGGTATGTAAACACTTCATATTGTGGAAACAGTTCAGCCACTCTGGGTTGTCAGTCCGAGTCCGGTATCGACGCCTCATCTTTCAAAGTCACGGAAGCACGGGATAAATCCTTTCAAAAATACAGTCTCGAGAGCAAACACACACACACTTACACGCACAGTCCTGAGATGGTGTAATTTTAGCTGCTTGGTTTGTCCTCTTCGTCCAGGTGACGGTGTGGAGATCAGATCTCGGGCATTATCTGTTTGAAATCAGCTCTTTGGAAAAGGGCGATTTCATGCGAGCTGTCAACAACGCTATTATTCGGTATTAAACTTTGAAGTAGCATTGGAGATCGTGCGTGGGCTTGTCCTGGGTCAGCGTGAGACCCCTACAAAACAAATATAAAGCTCATTAGGAAGTCTTCAGCCACACAATGTTTCTTTTTAGAAGAAATGAGGGGAAAGAGCAGGATATTTTGTGAAATAACACCAATGGCCATGTGCTAAAAGCATGCAGGAAGCATTAAATCATAATTCCAGGAGTTCACTTAACATGAAGGAGGTGTTTGAGGTTAAGCACTTGATTATATTGGCCATGGAGAGAACACAAACAGGCAAACTTTTCCAGATGTCCAGCGATAACATGATAATAGTGTCAAAGCAGCATGAAGGAGATGAGCACTACAGAAAGGTCATCACAGAATTATGAAGAATCATTCAGCGGTGCTTTGAGGCGTGATGGATTTTTGGCAGAGTCCCTATCTCTTTCACAAGCATGCATATGCACACACATACGTGCACATGCTCACAGACAGAGGGTCAGTGACTCAGATCTATTTTATGAGTAACCTGGATATCCTCTATGGCCTAACTGTAAAGTCTGCAGTGTGATTTGTCAGAGATATGCAAATAAACTATAAAGAAGAGTTCAATGTGGTGTACCAGTTTGAAAATATAAAATAATAACATCATTTACTCACCCTCCTGTCATTCCCAACTCATGTAATTTTCTTCCGATTCTGACTACAAATAAAAATGTTAGGTAGTGTTTTTCCCCATGCAATGAAACAGACAATGCTGTCAAACAAACAAAACAAAAATGAACACAAAACTCCACAAAATTATCATAATAGTAATCCATATGACTTGTACATTATATTTCAAGTGTTCTGAGACCTTTATATACTTCACTTTGAAAAAAGACTAATGTATGTCATAATTGGAATATATGCATATGTACAATATGTGCAAATGCACCATGTTTATTATGAACAAACATGAATGAGCTGTGGTGAAGAAGATTGTGTGTATACTTCATGTAGCTCAAACAGTTGAGTATGGTGCTAGCAATGCCAATGTCATGGGTTTGATTCCCAGGGAATGCAGGAACTGATAAAATGTCTACCTTGAATTAAATGCAAGACGTTTTGGATAAAGGTGTCTGCCAGATGCATAAATGTAAGTTTTTCATGAAAGAAAGAAAATCAAACAAGTTTGGAATGGCATGAAGGTGATC
This sequence comes from Scardinius erythrophthalmus, assembly GCF_964197995.2. Classification (NCBI taxonomy): domain Eukaryota; kingdom Metazoa; phylum Chordata; class Actinopteri; order Cypriniformes; family Leuciscidae; genus Scardinius; species Scardinius erythrophthalmus. The sequence goes on along the minus strand of NC_138233.1, from coordinate 19,138,970 downwards.
TATTGCCTGAACAATTACTACTTTATATTAATGCCCATTCAAACAGATCAAGCAAAGGGTCATTTGCAGTCTCTGAAAACTTGTTGCACCATTTTATAAATACTTCATAAATATCTGCTCGGAGCTGTGGAAGTGGTTATTTTTCCGGCAGAGCAGAACCAATAAAACAGTGCCCTTTATAAAACAACAGTACATTTTCTGAGCTCTATTATAACTCATGTGGTAAAGACATAGGGTAACCTTTGAGAAAAGCTCCCCTGATGCAGTACGGTGGATGTCTTGACATGTATGATTGCTATAGGCAAGCATAATGCAGTTCAGAGCACTCTGAATATATCAGATGCAGAGGAGAAATCCTGAAGGGTGCTGATGGAGGAGAAAGAAAAGAAAAAAGCGATTATACAGGCTTCTGATGTGGTGAGGAACACAGCCGCTAAAATATTAAAAGGTCTTTAAAACTTCACAGCTGGTGGTCTTCCCGAATTTGCAGGTGGACAAATGCGGTGAATATAAAGGGCCCTGTGCCAAAATTGCTTCAAATGGATGCTTGCTCACTGCTCTCTCTCAGAATCACACTTCTGCATCTGGCTAGCTACATGCCTCCTGTACCCACAAGCAAGATGACAAACCATTAGCTAGGCCCCTTCCTCTAAACATCAGAAAACATATCCCCTCAACACCCCCAAAATCTCCCTCTCTTTCCTCAACTTTTTAATTAAAGCCAGATATATCGAACGCCTAGCTGCGTCCACAGGGGCCCGATATTAACCTGATTTATAGCTCCCTTTTCAAATATTAAGCATTACGTTTATTGTGGTTGCTGATCAGATACGATCAGAGTGGACATTTTTATGAACAGCAAGGCAAAATGCTGTATAAATATTTCAAGTCGAGGAATAAATGTGCTTTAATTATTTTCATGCTCAATTTGAGGAGCAAGGAATGAAAAACACATTTGCAGCCCGGTTTTGTTCGCAGCTAACGGCAGAAAAATAGCACATTGTTGTTTGTACTTCTATTGTGAGCTTTCCCAGATTATTTCAGAAGTATATCACATCAAACCATTAGCCTGATTTAAGGCTTCTGCTGTGGGTACTTCACTAAATCTGTTCAGAAACACAGAGCCGAGGTTCTTATTGCTCCGAGCAGTATGGATGTGAGAAACTGACTGGATTGTTTATGAGAAGTGTTCAAGAGTTTTTGGAACACTTTACTGATTCCCCCACTGGGACTACCCATAATTCCAAGCCTCAAGGTACAAGATGTGTGTTATGCCTTCGGTTTTATTGCACTAAATCTTATACCGCCAATAAAAACTCAAGCCTCAATGTATTCTCTAATCTCTTTGATAGAGGGCAATGCACATTAAATGTAAATTAAGTGTACATTTATTGCTTATGAAGCTAAAACCAATTCTGATAAGTATAGTGAATGTCATCCAATTTGTTGTAAAGACACGGCTGCTGATAGGAAATAGTTTTTAAAATGTCCAGAAGGAACAATTCAAAACTGAAAGATATTATGTGTCAAAGCAAATCTTATCATGCTATATAAATTCCCGTCTTTCAGCTTTCATTATAGAACAAATGAGGTATATGCATGATAGTTTATATCATGTCTTATATCCCAAAGGAAACAAAAAGCATACTAGAGAAAAACATCATGTTGAATGAATAAGTCTTGTTTGTTAAACTAGCATGCAATTGGAACCGGATTCTGTAAATACATATACAATTCAGACAGAGAGTTTACTCAAAGATTGTGAAGCTTTACATTTAATCTTATTCTGGTTAAACACTGTGGTTAATATACCAACATACATAAACAAAAAAAGGTAAATGAACTGTCAGTAATTAAATATGGCCTGTAACTTGACACACAACGTTACTGTGAGAACCAGGGCAAATTTTCTTAAACAAAAACACTCCATCACACAACACAAGCAGCCATTCACATCTGAGCTGTTAATCATGCTTCATCAGTCCATTCTCATCCATATGACACATATGTGTCTTTTCATGACTGATTGTTTAGTGTGATCTCAGCTGGAAATATCCCAGCATGCACCGGTTGACACTCCTTTCAGTAGCTAGGCACTGGGCCCAAAGCAGGAGAATTGGAGCTATACCATCACACGTCCACTTTAAAGACAGTATGCATGCGGGCTCACAGCTCACAGCACAATAGTAAGGGGTGGATGTGGTTCATTACCGATTAGAGAGCCCTTGGAAAAAGACTGCCGGAGCATCCCGTAGCTAAGAGCTAGCACTTTCTTGACGATTACCAACATGCTGAGTTTGAGCCCATCACTGCTGACGAGAATATGCGGGTCTCGATCGCCCTTGCTGCCCGCCTCGGAGGTAAATCCTCTTTGAGACGGCATGCTGTTTTACCCTGGAAGCCAATTCAGAAGAAATCGCACTTAAGATGCTTTGCATGATCGGCTCACTTGATTTTCTTGTACTTAAATGTCCAACCTGCAGTAACCTCTACCCAGTGATTCACCCCTACCAGTCTGAAGTGCTGGTGCAAGAGCTTGAGCAAGTCTTAATCAGCCTTCTCCCCTTTTTTCCCGTCTTTTCTCTTTCTCTCAACACATCATTAGCAGTCAAGGCAGCAGCCGTAGCGCTTTGAACCTGCAGCTCTCTGATCATTCGGAACCGGGCCATTTCTAACCACATTATTATAGCTTAGCGCTAATTTGGGTCATGTGTAGTTTGCTTGCAAGGCTGCACACCATCTGAGGGTGTCAGAAACGATCAGAGAAAAGAGCAGTGACAAGAAGCTTCAGCCACTTTTATCAGAGCGCTGCTCTTATTTTCAGTAATGGAGCTCAAAGTGGAGGTGTGGGAAAGTCTGTGAACTTTTCATGCGATTTTGTTCCTCTGCGGAGTTGCAGAACACAATGCACGCCTTCATTTTCTCCTGCAAGCCGCGTGCTATCACAGCAGCACAATGCTGCATATCAAACAGCCCCCGATGTGATGAAATACAACGACTGGCCTGGGAAAGGGTTAAGCAATCTTACTGCCTACCTCCATCTATTAATGGACCTGTGCTGAAATTTGTAAACTGGGAAACCTGATCCATTCTAGCTGACAATGTCATTCTCTTGCTCCTCAGTGAGTGCCTTTCACAGCGGCTGCCATGGAAACGTGGTTTGAGAGCACGTTAGAGACTGGTACCAGTTTATGCCAAGGCCCTGTACTACTGGTAGGGATGCGATAAGCAGAGTCGCGACTCCAGGCTTCAAAAGGCCAGGCTGCTGATTTAAGACGCCGCTCGGGGAGTCTTGCTGGCTTCTTTAACATCATTTCCATATCAGAAGTAGTATATTTAGAGACATAATAGCACACTGTTAGGAAATTTAGTGTAACAGGGTCTTATTTATGAGCTTGGCAAGTGATTCATACTGGGGTTTCATGCTAATTAACGTGTCTCATTCTAAGCATAATGCTCATGATCAAGTGTGACTAGCTAAAGGATAGTCTTAGCGGGCATCAAATTGTCATGCCTGCGCGTGTGGCGGAGAAAAAAAAGCAGATAAGTGTGGAGCTCTCTCTCTCTTATTTCATTGAATGAATGTCCTCTGAGACACTGGGGATCACGCCTCTGACGTCACACACCGTCAGCCATGGTTACACCCCCATGGGACTCCACGCCTCTTCTCGCACATATGCAAGGCAAAACAAAGTACCAACAGTCATTCACAAAATGCTTTTGGAAATTATTTGGCCTCACACACAGCATAAACGCAGCACCTTTCTGTGTGTAATTTCATACATAAGCTAAAATGATTAATGTGTAACCGAGCATCAATTAATGTGTTTTTATGATGACAACTATCAGAAATAAGCTTATTATAAAAAAAGATAATAGAAGAAGAATTTAAATCATTTGTTTTTTTCTTTGGTTTCTCTGAAACATGGACAGATATGCATACAATATGTGCGTGCATTGAGTAAGCCACCAGGACACAGAACAGAGAGGCTAATCTGACCAGCCTGATCTCATTAGTATTTATAGGTATTTGTACGTCATGTTTGCACATATATTATTGTATGTTTGGCCATTTCTGTAAATATTAACAAACATCTAAAGTACTCTAAATGTATTTACATATACACAGCTTAAAATCATTATGAATACTTTATATTAAAAATACATTTGTACAGACACATTTTACATTTTTTTTATAAATTTTGAATATCATATTTCACTGATTAAAAACAATAAAATCTACTTATTACTTTCATGAATTCAATATTCTATTAACCTAAAATATATATATATATATTTATGTTTCACACTTTTCACTGTATGCATGCCTTCTAAAACCACACTTTATCTAGCAAAACCCCTATAAATCACAGTTCATACATGTTACACCTTACACATTGTCTGCTTATTAAGTGTAAGATGCATGTAAACACACTCAATTTCATCTAAAGGCCTGTTAACTTTTTACATTTGAAGTACAGTATAAACAGGATCTGTTTAGACATGCTCTAATTCTTTAGATAGAGCCACACACAAAACCTCATTAGCTTCAGGCCGCTATTAAAAACAAAAGATAAGAAAATACACAAACCTCCATAACATTTTGTGTCACCTTTGACTTATGATGTGGCTGCGTTGCCGGTATCCATTATGTATGTTTGTGGAGACGCCCTTACAAGTGCTGTTATGACTGCAGTCTCAGGCTGTGGAGAGAGTGAAAGGCTGGATGTCAGACAAACACCTAGGCACCGTTGCATACATGTCTCCACAATAAATAGATGGGGTACGTCAAGCAGAATATTCTGTAAGCAATGACAAACAAATCAATTCTCCTATAAAACGTTGTGCAAACAAACTAACCAAGCAAGACGGTTTTGATTTGCATAGACAGAGCAATTATATTACACATTGATTGGTCGCTGAATGTGGTTGATTTAAGATGGGAGGTGGTGAAGGCGCTAGAAGGGCAATTGTATAAGCAGAGATAATGCATGTAGTACAACCAGCCATAAATAAGTGTTGCCCTCTCCTCACCTGGTTCTGCTTTGCGTGTAAGTAGATCTAATCTCTCACTTCCTGGAGTAGTGAGTAAAAGATTAGATCCATCTGGTGCCCCGAGTTTAAAAGGTCTTCCGACTAGCCTAAACTTTATATCTATTGGAAGCCTCTGCTCTTTATTTTTCATGTTGTGTGTTTGCACTGGGAGTGTATTGTAAATTTAGGCCAGTCAGAGAAATTCGGTGAACTATTCATCAGATTGAGCGACCCTTTATAAACGTTGCCTAGCCTGGGCCTCTCTCTCCCTGTCAGGAAAGTGCTGGGTGATGGATAACTCTCTCGGCTAAGAGGCAGCCCTGGGATTTACAGGGACACACTATCAGACACAAGGTGTCCAGCGGAGGCGAGGCACGGCGAGGCAGTCGTGTTAAAAAGTCAACATAATGGATGAACCTAAGGAGTGTGGTACTAGAGGATGAGATGGCAACGATCTGGCTATTTATCATTAGCCTGGATGAATTTGACCAATCTGAACACTTCCTGTCAAGCCACCATCTCCGTGTGAGCAAGCTGTGGTGACTTCAGCATTTTAGTGCCAGAATTCTCATTTTTTGAAACTCGATCAAACACCTCACAAAATGAAAATTTCAGCATAGGCTTGTAAAAAAGCGCCTAAAACTTAAAAAATATAACTATACAATTCACTGCAGTTTCCAGCAGTAGTGGCAGTAAAACAACAACAACTTTTATTACTTTTCACACAAATTTTGTGTGTGTACAATTATGTACCATAATGCATGATTTGTAAACTAGTACATTTTGACATCTGCATCACATAACGAGCTCCTGATGCAGTAAACTTGCTCGGTAGCTCACCTGGTATAGTGTTGCACTCAAGTACACGACACATCACTTGATAAAAGAGATCAAAGACCTGTAGAAGTACAGTAAGCTAAAATGGCATGGTTAGTTTAGCAAATGCATTTTCATCTCATATGCTTTTGCTCAGACTGTCAGTTACAGTAGGTTTAGGGCAGGGTTTAATGTAGGTGGTACATTATTTTAAAATTGTGAATATGTGCCGCAATAAGTACAACAACCAAAATACCAGTAATATAATTACGTGCCACATTCAGAGAAACTGAATTTTTTTTTACCATACAATGAACATCAATGGGGTCCAAATCAACACTGGACCTCAATTAATTTCATTGTGTGGACAAAAAATAAATAGATAAACTGAGACAGGTTTTTCTTGTGTTCCTCAGAAAATTAAGTGATACAAATTTGAAACGACATGAGGATGAGTAAATGATTACAGATTTTTCATTTTTGGATGAACTTTCACTTTAAGAGTTTGCCGTCTTCAGATAAGACTGCTGGTATCGTGAGAAACATCAAGTGGAATATTACTTCCTCCTGACTTGCTTGTTATTAGGTGGTGAACCTGGAAGAAATTATGTTGGTGAGAAGGAGGCCCACTATCAGCGCCATCAGATCTAATGCAATAAGGGGGCTAGAGCGTTTTCATCCCTGAGTGGGTCTGGTAAACAAGCAGCAAGTTAGAGGAAGATCCCATCAGCATATGCCATCTATCCCTTACGAAACAAAAATATATTGCAATATACTAGAATTTATATTGCAATACATTAGAAAACATATTTCAATGTATCAGAAACTTCCTCATATATTTGAAAATATATAGCAATATATGGATGGACAACCTATTGCTATATATTGATTCATATATTAAAATACATTGATATACAAACAAAACTGTATTACATTTATTGCATGTATGTTTATTGAAACAAAGTATTTTTTATGAGTTAAGCAAGCTCATGCATAGGTTTACAGAGAGATTGATTAACAATAGTCCAAATCAAATTTTTGCATGACATTCATTATATTTTACATTATATAGCCATATGGATGGGCTATGTATTGGCTATGGCTATGTATTGATTCATATATTGTAAAATGTAGATGAGAGTATTATAAATTAAATGATCATTAACAGCAGCAATACAACATTTTTTTTTTTTTTGAGTCCACTTTGAATTCCCCCACATGACATTTCATCCTCAACATGACCAAAGTCCAACTTTCCAAGCGCACTCAGGCTACGTTTACACGGAAACGATCTGAAGAGAAAACGCAAAAGTGATCACTTTTTATTCTGCGTTTAGACGAGCGTTATCGGGGGGGAAATCTGCGTGCATGTGGTGACGCAAAAGTGTGTGAAATTCAATTTAGTATGCACTCCAGGCGGCTAGGTGGCAATGTAAAGGACTGATCGGTGCCTTCACTGTCTAGCAAACTTTTGCGTTTTTACCATTTAGACGGAAACGCGACGGTGGAGCGTTTTTAAGATTTCCACTATGGAGGGTGGTTTCACTTTTTTGCGTTTTTAAGCCCCGAAAACGCCGTCGCCGTCTAAACGAAAGGCACATCTGATAAAATATTTTTACGTTTTCACCCGCGAGCGTTCTCGTGTAAACAGGGCCTCAATCACAGTTTTTGTTAAGAGAAGAAATGCTTTGGAGAAATGCTCTGTGCTGCTGCCTGCTGTTTCATCAGATCTGCTCTCATCTGACTCTCCCCTGCTCACACTGGCAGCGGCGCCAGCGCGATCTGAATGCGCCACTCCTAATGGCTCTTAGCACCATAACATAACACTGCACTAAAGGATTGTTGTCCTGTTTTTTCCACTGAGGGATTGTTCTGTTTTTGTTGCACTAAAAACTGTTTTATTTTTTTTACAATGAAGAACAGTTGTCCTTCAGCTGCTGCTTTTGAAATAAACCTCATTCAGTTAATGTGAACTATCGATTTCTTATTCAATCTATTATATTTTAAAATATATGACAGACATTGTACACTAGATTATTTAATATTTACCATGTATACAATATATAATATGATAATTATATAATATATTATTATGTAATATAAATCAATATATTTTTCAACATATTTAATATATGTTCCCATATAAATCTGATTATATTATCTTGTACATTGAGGTATATTATTGCATATAATTTTACATATATATTTACATATATATACAATGCCTCTTCCAATATATAATTTAATATAATGTGGGATATATTTCAATATACATAACAATATATTAAATAGTATAATAATATGTATTTATTCAATATATGAAAACGGCAATAATTGCAGTATTGTCCCATATATTGCAATATATAACTTACGTATATAATATATTATTATATAATATATCATATGATATATTACTATGTCAGTTTCACAATATATGGAGACACATGAAATATATTGTCACGTAATATATTGAGAAATATATTTTTGTTGCGTAAGGGATTATAGTATATCCACAGTTATTGCTCCTGTCACTTTGTATTCGCCACGAAGCGTGGAAAGATACGACCCCGCAGAGTCACACAAGGAGCTATGCAGATTAAGAAGAAGCCAAGAGTCGTAAAACAGACAGTGATTCTGAGTGCTTAAAATAGACCTCCCTCTTCATCAATCCAATGCATGTCTTGAGTTGATTCATAAATGCTGTTCTTATCACAACCAGAGATTATTTTTAGCAATTATTCTTGTTTGCGGCCTGTGATGACAATTTTCTGAGCGATTTGCTCCCCTCAAAGCTAAGCGGGCAGCAAACGCTGCCTGTCAGATGGTGATGGCAGGAAACATCTAAATTGTGTCATTATGGAGAGGTTTATGACAGACGCTGATAGTAGAGCTGCGGTGATGTGCTGCGTTCAGCTCAGCCAGGTGTAATTACAGCCACTTCTGCCTGCCTGGCCGAAAAACATTGTGTTTTTGCCCCCCACATTTCAAGACTATTCCTCACGCTGTAGAGAACAATATACTGGGTTGAGTGATTATGGTACTGAAAAAGCAAAAAGACTTCTGGCCTGTTTCCCACCGCTGATCCTAAGTGTTTTAAAGGACCAATCAGGTGGGGAAAATGTCTGATCACATGGAGACTTTTTAAATGTTAAACCCCTCAGATTAGAAATAAATGACTTGAATGCAGACAGAATGTGTAAACTTGCTTCATTCATTTGTGGAGAAATAACAGGAGGTTAATGCTCGGATTAGCAGGCCTGGTGGATAGATGGGTTTTAGCATGGTTTCCTTTTTCCATGAGATGTTGAAGTATGCAATGAAGTCTTTCTGTGGGGCAAATGAATTAGTCCACTGTTTCGTCGAATCAGTCCGCTGTGAATGTGTAATGTGTCAGCTAAAGGCGATTAGTTTGTAATTGTAATTTGAGCTGTCAGGAATTTAAAAATATAGTTTGAGGATATTTAACTCATAAGCAGACTTACAGGCGACGTGTTTGGCCTCACGTCGTCCAGTCACTACATGTACTAACCGTCAAAGATTTAAGTAATTTCAAGGCTGTATGATTACAAACTCAAACCGTATGGCGTTAGCTGCTTGATCCTCTCTGTGAAAAAAAACAGACTGTTATAAAGAGAAAGTAGCTGTAAGCTATTAGTTATTAATTTAAGTTTTCCTGCTGAAAAATCCATATTAAGCTAATAGATGTGTTTTGTAACGTGTTTTGCTAGTTTCTACCAGGTCCAAGCAGGTTTCTAGCTTCTCCAAGCTTTTTGTTTTACATCCAGGATGGTCTACCAGCCGTTCGAAGTTGGTCTATCAGCCTGGACCAGCTAAAAAAGCTAGAAACCATGTTCGGCTACCATGTTCCAAAACAAGAATATGTCTATTGGATCTAAAATTGGGTTCATTCTTACAATGACTTTTTGTTTAATTTACAAGAATTGTTTGTGCTATGATATTTAAAAAAACAAAAATAAAAATCTGCTCCCTGTTGTCTTCTTAATTTAGGTTGTCTGTCACTCCCCAGGGAGATGTTAGGAATGTCTTGACCCAACGAGAATAATCTCATTCAAGTTCTTGCTGGGAAAGGTTAATGGGATTCTCTGTTTACTCTGTAGGATAGGCATTTGTTGAGCTCTCACTGAAAGATTCCTTTTTTAAGACATTTCTGGCGGCGGTTTTTGAATGTGTTGGAGTTAAAGACAAACACAGACAAAAAAGGCAGAAAGACGTATGCATAAAGGGGAGATGAATTTGGAAGAACGGGGTGAATTATCTTCATGAGCTTCAGCGGAAAGAGGATAGTATGGCATGTGTATACTATGGAATGAAGGATTGGAGAGCAGTGGCCTGAAACGGGAAACATAACTGATGATTGACCAAGTGTGTTTTCCCATTCATCCCCTTCAATAATGTAGAAAAAAAGACGGGACTCATTGATTCTTGCTTCTGTCATTAGGAAGACTAGGAACTTTCCATGTAAAGACATCCAATACCTATGATGAACTCAAACAAAACACCCTTAGAAAGCCAATTCAGGACTTGAATGGGAGATCACTGACATCAGATAGTGCTGCACAGATCAAGGTCTCCCCAAAACCTCCCAGAATGTTTGCTCTCCCCGGAGGACTTGTTTGATTTTTCTAAAGAGGTTAGAGGTTAGAGACGCACTGATGTGGATCAAGCTGTGGATATGAGATGGGTTTAAAGGATCTACTCGCACTTATTGAGAGATGACTGGAAACATCTGAGCACACTGACAAGCGAGCAGCGTAGTGCACATAGACGCACAGACAAATATGTGTTCAGGACAAGCGTCTGTCCATTGTTCTTGAGACAGATACTCTTGATGTGAGAAGTTCAAAGATTTGCATGTAAACAATGTCTGTGATAGTGCTGAGGGACTTTCTGGTGGACTTTTTTGCAGCAATAAACTATGCTAATACTAGTGAAATATGTAATATGTAACTCTGGTTCAGCCAATGTTGTGATTTTGGGGTGGGGCTAAGTCTTTATCCAACCACTGGAAAAAATTCAGTTTGAAGACATTGTTTTTTGCAATTCAGTTTAACCAAAGTGGCCAAGATACTTTGAAAATAGACAAGTGCATTGTCCATTTTATCATTTTATGTTGGGTTTCAGAATTCACATGTACCTTTTCTGTCCGCAGGTCCAATGGCCTCCACCGAGCATAGCAAAGAGCTGGAGGAGGTGGGCAGCATGAGGACTCCTTTACGGCAGAATACTGCTCGAGCCGGTCGGAGCCAAAGACCCTCGGGCTGGAGGAGGAGACGCCCTCGACCCCGTCTCTCCCATAAGGGGCCCATGCCATTTTAGAGCAAGGTCAGTTTGACATTACTGTACCAATGCAATAGCCTGAAAGCAACAATAAGCAAAGAACAGAATATGAGTAACCAATAAGAGGGGAAAAAAACAATCTAATTTTCATCTATAAATGGAGCAGTTCTAGATAGGCCTTGAGGGAAGCACCTGTTTCAATCATCGAGTGCATACTGAGGAAGGTTGGAAAAGCAGGAGAATAACATGAAAAAAGGGAGACTGTGATTGACAGAAACCTGCTCGCTCATTCACTTCTTTCATGAATTATAGATTACTGCTGGCACAGAAAAACTGCATGTCTTTATGAGATTACTGGACTTTAGACTGCCAGCTTCTGTGGTCCCAATCTTCTCCAGCAGATCTACAAAACCCATTCAGAGTGGAACATAATACAATGTAAATGTTGTATTTAATCTGAGTCAACATGTTTCCGTTATCCTAATAATGCCAATTAAATTCCCTATCAAAAGATAATACTCCAGATTCTCGTCTGAACCGCTACAGCTAGTTTTTCCACATAAAAAGGATATTTAACTTAACGTCTAGATAAACAATTCCTCCGGCAACATTTTTTTTTATGTTTAATAAAAGTTTTTTTCTCTTCTTACAAAGAGAAATTTTCAGTGATGCAGCAACAAAGCCTATATTTTAATGTGGCCTTCATTAAGGAAACATTCAAGTTACAACGTCAATAAATAAAAGAGAACTGTATCTGACAGATGTTATCAGCACGTTTATGTTTTATTACTTGCAGGCTTCGTGCTGAAATACTGGCTCACAGTTTTTCCCGAAAACTGAGTGGCTTTTATTAACAAAAAAAAGATTAAAAAAATTTTTGTGGATGGCAGAGAGAAATTCAAGAAGCTTTTTTACATAGTCCACAGAGTAAGATGACTGAACAGGGTACAATGACCCCACAGGAGTTCACAATACAAGCCTGCAGAGTCTTGCCATAAATTAACTTTATATAGGGACAGAGTCTATGGAGAAGGACATGTCAGCTCTTTATGGCACAGTTAATCGTCTTTAAAAGCTGATAGATGAAGGCAATAAAAAGTAAGAAATCCCAAATCCTCCTATAGCAAATTAAAAAAAGTTCAATTTGGTAAACAATTACTATTAATTTGCTTCATCAATCTAGAAGAAAACAAGTAATAAAAACTCAGTGAGTGTTTTAGCGCAATTTTCTCACCTCATGGGATCACAACACTAAGAGATAGTAAATCTTTTCCTGGATTTTTTTTGTGCGTTCCCGAGATTAGACCTTCCTTAACATAATGCCGAAAACCCGAAGTATCTAGGTGGTCTGGTTGAGGAGTAGATAGAAGTGCAAGATTGGTGCGCACAGACGCACAGAACAGAAATCATGAGCTAACAATCGCAATTTTGTCCGGTGGAAAATTGCGCTAAAAATCTAAATGTCTAAATGACACAAAGAGCAAGGCCTATGTATGTACTCCCATCCCGACCAATAAAATGCACAGATTATTTGAGTGATTTAGGCAGTCGATGCTTGTTTTGATCTCCAGAATACTGGCAGCACAATGAGGGGAATTGCAGGAAGTTGTGTAGCTCCATTAAATGGAACGGCTCAGTGACTCACAATGTAGAGTCCACAAACAGCACTTCAACCCCAAACAAGACGAAGATTTCTCTTTCATTCGGCTCCTTCTTCAGCTCCCTTCATGCCGTACTAGGGTTCAAAGTTCACGTCTTTTAGCACATTCACCCACATTCCTTTGGGCCCGCTTTGGTGAACCAGTTCATTTGAGGCGACTAATGTGCCAATCAATCCTGCGGTACCAAACCCCAAAATTCTTCTCCTAATCCACTCACAGTTCATTATATCCACAATGTAACACATTTACATTAATATTCATTTCCTTGACAGACATTTTATCGCTAAAGAGAACATGTTGTGATAATTACTGTATGACACAGTACAGTAAATCAGTCCATGGCCCAGATGGGACTCCCACTAAAGTGTTTGACCTGCATCTGGCTTGTGTACAACATCTCACATTTTGTGCAGTGTGAGAAATGTAGCCTCACACTTCATCATCTATGGCTAAAACGGGGCACAGACTGACCGGGGCAATTAACTCTACTCAAGGGCTGATAACAGACAGAGAACCACCGAATAAGGCCACAGTGGAGGCACTTGAAAGGCCTTTTCTCTTTTTTCATTATGCAGCACCACCGTGCTTGCAGATGAGAAGGATGTCAGAGAAGGAAATCATTGCTTGAGTAGAATTGAGAACTTAAGTTAACACCAAGGGGATGTCTTGGAATTAGACTGACTTGTACGAATAAGTGTTTTTTTTTTTCATTCTCCTTTAAGGAATATTCACAGTTTACCATAAAATAAATAAAAGGAAAAAAAGTAAATGGAAATAAATGGGGCCAATTTCTGCAGAATTATAATGCAAAAATATCAAGCTACTACATTCATAAAAGCACTTGTATTAATTTATCTTCTAAAACTTGTGTATTATTTTAGCTATAAAGCTGTTCTCGTCGTTGATTTCCTTTTTCACACAAAAATCTTGTTAACATTCATATTGTTTAATCTTGTGGCTGTACTATTGAAAGTATTTTAGCATTTACAGATTGGCTCCATTCACTGCAATTGTAAATGCCTCACTATAATCCAGATGTTTTTTTTTTTTTAAGAAAAGGAGAGGGAAGTTAAAAATAAATGTTGTGGTAAATCAGCATTATGCCACAAGAGTTGTTGATTGAGCTTAACTTGCCTGACACTCTGAATATTCCTTTAAGACCAACCAGTCCCAGCAAGCAATTTTGCATTCAAAAGACGTCTAATAGCGTCCAAACACAGCCCTGACGTACAGGCTAAAACAAGGCAAAATCTGGCTATGCATAGAACATGTCAAAGAAATTAAACCAAATGCCTTGTTATCACTGTTGACTTTGCTTACATGATGGAATATCATACATCTTGCAAGTTATTTTGGCAAAAAAACGACATTCGACCAAATTCGAGGTTACTTTGGCTAGAAGTGGGTTACTCATAACCAGACTATAACGGGTATATAGTTAACCTAGACGGTGAAATGACGGCTATTGCTTGCTGGGGTCTAACTAAACAACACATTGGACAGGGCTTCTTCATTGTGAATGCTCTGGGAAGTAAATGGAAAAGGAGGTTAAAAGCTCAGCTGAAGATTATGAGAACTGAAGGTTGTGGTAATAGAACACAAGCAACACAAGAATGAATAACCCGTTACAAGATCCAGATGCCACAACATATAAGAGGAACAACACATGTTGAGAGACCTCCTCTTCAAAGACTTCCTAACACAAAGGCATTGCACTGCGGAGAGCTAGACATTGAAAATCTGCCTCAATAAGTACCAAGGGGCACACTGGATGATTAGAAAACAACTGCCTGACACAGCGTTTCTCTTTTAAAATGCACGCAGCTCGCTGTTGTTGGAATTTTCTGACAATCAGCATGATGTCATAGAGCATCACAAACGTGATGAGTCACAAACAAAACATGGTTCAGATAAGAATCACTGTACATTATTCAAACACAGAACTATGCAGGTGTAACACAGAGTAAAAAGATGGTTCTTATCGCTCAATGGGCACTGTTGTACTGGAAGAATAAAGCTAATTGACAGCTACAATTATCTGAAATCATTGTGAAGTCATGAACCAACACTAAAAGATGACCTCACTGATTTACATAGATTCCTTGCTCAAAGTGAATAGGAACAAAATTTTAGTGTTAAAGTCCAGATGCATGAATTTGATAAATTTATAAAGGCAGAATCCTAATCATACATGACAGACTTGACTCTGCCATTCATTTCAGTGGTTTGGCATAATAATTTTGTTAAGCTAAATAATGATATAGCTTAAAGCGATGGTCCACCCAAAAATGACAACGCTGTCATCATTTACTCACCCTCATGTCGTTCCAAACCTGCATGACTTTCTTTGTTTTGTGGAACATAAAAGAAGACATTCAAAATATCTTCTTTTGTGTTTTGCAGAAGAAAGAAATGCATTCAGGTTTGGAACGACATAAGGGTGAGTATATGATGTCTTCAATAAGCTTAAAAATACATACTGTTGGACAAATAAATATAGAGTAAACAAACAATTTGACTTGCACTGTTTTTATTGATACCTTTGAATACAGAATGAAACATTTCACTCTACCATCTAGTTTTTTTTTTTTTTTACTGAGTTCATCCAAATGCGTTATGCAGCTGCCTTTGCACATTTTCCTTAAACAACGTATCTTGTAGTTAGTTCACCTAAAAACAAATTCTGTCATCACTTACTCACCCTTATGCCATTCCAATCCTGTATGCATGTCTTTCTTGATGATCCATACGGCATACTGAAATAACTAGTTTGATGTTTTTTGAGTAACCTTTAGGATATTTAAAGACTTGCTCTAACCGTTCTTTTTTTTGGCTGTGTCATACGTTCGGTACCCACTACCTGTGGCAATTAGTAAAAGTACAGAAAACCCCTGCATTGTACCTTATTCATGTCTCTTTTCTTTTGTCCACAGGCACAGCTTAGAGTGCCCTCCCCCTTGGTTCTGATTTCTATGCTCTTCCTTTGCCTTGGGGGGCCTTGCAACAAGGGGCCTTTGCTAGCCCAGCCTGAAGAGTGATGTCCATAGCACCTGCTGGTTCTTCAAGCAACTCTTCTTCTGTCCACAAAAAACCAGGACAAGCCACTCACCCTCAGCTCTACGAAGAAGTGTGGGCCGGGAACGGGGGTGGGGGGGTATTGAGCCCGAGCTATCAGATTCTGTCTCTCTCTGTCTGTCTCTCTCCTCCTGTGGTTTTTTCTCATTTGCTTTCTAGAGCCCTTTCATGGCCACACTTTGCATGATGTGTGAGCAGTGGGGAGCCTGGTCCAAACAGTTATAGTCCGAAAAGCATTTCTTCTCCGAGGTGTGCTAGTCCCATTCTCTCCAGCGTGAAGGTGACCACGGCGCTTTTTCATATTGCTACTTGTTGGCAACTCTTGGCTTATAAACTGTGTTTATGAGGGAAGAAAGTGGTAGGGAACCTAAAATAAGGCACAACTAACAGCTCAGGCCCATTATGGCCAAGTCAGCAACATTAATCTTTCACATTTGGCACAATTTTTATCATCTGCCAACTACAAAAAATGGACAGTTAGCTTAATAATATCATGAGTGCATTTACATGAAAACCACTCACAAAAAAATTACTTTCTAGAAGCCTGACAATGCAAGAAAACATGTTTAAATGAGATCAACTGTTTAAATAGAGTTTTGGCGCCAAAATGTTAACACACACGCGTGCACAATAAGTATGCACCTCCAGAAAGCAGATTGTGCATGTAAATGCATTCATTGGAGGTTCATTTATAATTACCTCTAAAATATTAAATGAATATAATTCATTGGCACATCCATGTAAAACAGCTTGATTGCATCTCATTGTGCTGTCCAACGGTCATTATACTTCATCCTACCAATGAGCCTAAGAGTTGTCAGTCATCCGAAGCTTAAGGATAAAGCCACAGTGTCATTATCAAAATCACACTCCACTTCCATGAGCGTGAGATCATCGGTCCTGAGCCCTCTTCTCCTCCCCCATGACACACGCTGCTTTACAGCAGAGATACATGACTGTTAACTGGCCAGGGTGATCTGCGTCATATGGCGGATCATCTCTCCTTTTAATGAAGTGCCAAATAGCAAATCTACTCCACAGTGCTGCCCGGAGAAGAAAAGTAAACATGTTACCTCTTATCTTAGGGGAAGCACAACATCTAACCACATGTATGCATTTTGCCATTTGTTTGAACATCCAATGTAAAGGCAATGGTAGCATGGTTTGAAGACATTAGACCAAAAAGAGAAAAAGAAAATTCCATACAGATCTGATGATTTAGCCTGATTGTCCCCTTGACCAGATTCTTTGAATGACAGAACTCTATGCCTTTATTTGACATCATACTGGAAATGATTTCTTGTTTAGTCCTCATTCTTTTGGCGTTATTTTTGTTATATTTCAATTCATTTCTCAGGGTGCTGTGACAGAAGCCTGTATGGTCTATATTACATGCATTTATTTAAGAAACACACATTATTTGTATCTGCACCATTTAGCTTCATGCTTATGTATCCACCACTTTAGCTACATATTCAGACTAAGTTTTTACAAGCCATTATTGTTCTCTCCACAGTGGGAGCAGTTGCCTTTTGAGTTTGAGCCTCTTTAGCACAGACGGCTGTGACGGTTATTAAACCCCATTGCTAATCGGTTTTAGATTGGAATCGCTAAAATCTCTTTCAAGTCTGATAGAGCTCACAAGTCAAATTGGCATAGAATGACCACACTACCTTAGCGTTCGACTGATTAATGATGTAATAATCTATAAATAGGAAGAATCCTTGGCTTGGGCATCTTTAAACTTTCATAACTTTCAGTCAGACACAAATTATGAGGCTGAGATTAGAGGCTTTTATGACACTGTTAGCTACACTCATTAATTAGACAACACAGCAAGTAATTACAAATTAGCATTTGAGCCCCTCCCCCGATTTCCTGTTCACCGTTTGTCTGTGGAAATGGAAACAGAGAGCCGCCGCGTATATCAGCAAACACAGCCTCGCGGCAAAATCAGATCTTCATAAGAGAGTGCCTAAAAACCACAGCGGTAAAACACCCAGCCGAGCTCACCTCGATTAAAAATGTATCGAATCTTAGGGCACTGTGAATACTAATAATTCCAGTCACGCCATAATTATTTTATACCCTCTCAGACAGAGATGTGGATTTCATTAACACTATCTCAGAACGATAGTGCTCCCGAGAGCTCTGCTTCATGGATCAGTAGGTCAGAAAGCAGAGAAGATCTAAGTTTGGGCGGCTGAGTTGCCGTACACTCCGTCTGAAGAGTCTGTTAGAGGTGCAGAGTAATGCCTGTATCCACACTGTTGTTCATGAATGTATCTTCACCATCCTCACCAGACCTGAGCTGCCCCTCCAGGGAGGGCCATCGAGCAGTGTTTCAGTTTAGTTCAAGCCTTGAATCTTGAAAAATTAGCCCGTCACTGCTACTTACGACAACCGACCCCCCTTCCCACCGATGGTGATGGTTATCTGTTTCATCAAACATCCAAAGACAAATATGACAAAATCCAAAGCTCGCTATAGCAGAGACCCCTATCAATCACTTGGCTTTCCTCCAACAGTTCTCTTTACGGACATGCAAGGCTGCACTTTTGCAATTCCATTATGCTGCTGGAAAATTAAATCCTGAAAACAAGTCTTTTGGCATGTAATGGTTTTCCAGTGTCTTGTGACAATTTAATTGACTGATTCTTGTCTAGCTGGTTGTCCAAAGCTTACTTTTCGATAGAGTTTGGAAAGCTGTATTTTATTTTTGTGTGTAAGGTCGTAAAAAAAAAAAGTGTAGAAAAAGTAGTCTGCTGCAAAACATGTCGTGGACACAAAAAAGCTTTCTCACCCTCCTCCGTAGTCGAACTCGGTCCATCGTCTCCGTCAGAACATCAGGTTAATGGAGCTTGCGGCACCAAGAGTACAAGCACGTCCAGACTCAGTACTGAAATGGCAAACACATGCATTATACTCACAGAGCACAAATCATTTTGTACAAATGTTTTGCTTTTCTTTAAAGAGCTCACATGAGAAACTCATTCCTAATCTATCATGTGTTTCTGCCCAATTTGGCTTCATCTAGTCCTATGCACTTGTATGCACGTTCCACTTGATCATTCGGAGGTCTTTTGTTTGAGTACAGACTTTTGCATGGGAGAAAGGTATTCAGAAGGTATTTGTATGTTGAAAACAGAGCTGTGGAAAGTGAAATGAGTTCCCTTGCATCTTAATCATTTAGAGAGGAAGGATAAAAGCCCCGAAAACAATACAAAACTCCTCTTTACCATTGTGATACATTGGTTTTGCCAAGACATTCATTGGGGCAAACTGCTCTGCTTTCATATATTTTCTCACAAGAGAAAATACCCATTTGGCCGCTTGTTTTCAATTAGCTTGTCACGGTGCATGTAAAATGTGGCGACCAGATCAAGTAACAATTCACAAATGTCCACCAACTGGTTGGGATGCTAAGAATGATCTGATTATTATGTTACTTCAAATGAGATTTCACACCCATAAAGAGCTCTAACCTCTATCCAAAACATGCATCCATACACATGGCCTGTTTGTTCAGCACACTCATCCATTTCAAATCTCAAAATCTGTAGTCAGGCCTGGCATTTCAACAGTATTAAGTGGGCCATGTGAAAAGCAGCGTAACGGCAAGGTATTATTCCTCCTCTTTATTCCTGTTGGAGGTGTGTGCTCATCAAACTCACCTGGCCAAATGTACAGTCCCTGTCTCTGTTTTGATGTTGACCTGGGCAAAAACAAATGAATAAATAAATTAATTAAACAAGTGTATCAGAAATGGTTGAAATACTGTGTACATATTTGAACTTTTGGTTTCTAATTTATAAAAGATAAGCTTTAGCTCTTGGAGTACTTATTTTATTTTTTTTCCTTTCATGCGTAGCTTTGTGTTTTTATTTTCTATTTCTGTAAAGTGTGTAAATATATCTTTATGATAATAAGTAATATTAAAAATCTTATTTTAAGAAACAAGTGTGAGTTTGTTCTTTTTATAAAAATGTTACAGAAAATAGTCATTCATAATCATTTTCACAATTTAAGACAAAAATATAAAGAGATTTTTTTTTTCTCCCACGTCATATTAATACATGACAAGCTGAACTAGCATTATCCAGTTAATAATGACAGTTTAACCACAGGTCACTTTAGAAATCTTGATTGGTCAGACTTACTCTAAGGGATAATTCATCTAAAAATGAAAATTCTGTCATAATTTTCTAATCTTTTCCACTAAGAAAATAAAAAATAAAAAATCACACGTAGCATGCTAACTTTCTTCTATGGGACACAAAAGAAGATATTCTGATAACACTTTATAATACAGTGATAAAGTATTTCCAAATTATAGTTAATTCATATATTGTAGTGTCTACAATGTTAATACATTAATAGGTATTACACACACATACACACTTTCCTACTGTATACTTAAAGTGTTTGCCATAGATTCTTTTTTAAAGAACACAATACTAATGCAGTTAATATCCAATAAATGTTGGTTTAAAGCACTTAATGACATTTTCCGTGACCTAATCTAAAGTGAGAACTCTTTATGGTTAATACTGTACGTATTTAAAGCATTAAAAAAAACGTTATCCAACTCTTTACATATGATCTAATTAAACAATAATTATTGTGCTAATTACAGTGACAATGAGTAAAAAACTATATATATAGATTATTAATATATTAACAATGTAGAGACTACAATATACTAACTATGAATTAACTATAAACGAACAGTTTGCAAATGCTTTGTAAGTACTTTATTAATGTACACTGATTATAAAGTGTTATCGATATTTTTTTTAAAAGTCTGTTTTTTATCAGACAAAATGTCAAAATCAGTCAAAATGGACAAATGTTGATTTACACTACAGTGACTAAAGTGTGGACTAAAACTTTCTTCAATGAAAAGAACAACAAAAACAAACTATCCTTTGGTAAATCATAATAATGACAAAAAGTTGAAATTATGAGATACAGTTTTATTATTATTTTTCTTATGTGGTGGAAATGGGCTTCCATATGCATGACTTTCTTCTGTGGAACACCAAATTTGACATTTAAAAAAAAGAAAATCATTTTGTCAATACAATGAAAGTCAGAGGGGTCCATTATACTTTTAGACAATGAGTTTTATTGTATGAACAAAAACATTTTGCAATAAAAAGAACAACAGAAACTTAAACATGCTATAACATCAATAATATTTATGACACAAAAGTTGAAATTTTGAGATACTAAATCATAATTATGAAATATAAAGTAAAAGTTAGGAAATAAAAAGATTAAATTATGAGATGCCAAGTATGACTTACTAAAATTATATTAGGATTTGATAAATTATGATTTACCAAAGAAAATGTTTTTCTTATGTGGTGAAAATGGGCTCCCATACTGTACGTGTGCCTTTCTTTCTTTTGTCCAACACCATTTTTAAAAAGTCTGTTTTTTATCCATCTAATGTGTCAAAGAGGGTCCAGTGTTGTTTTGCACCCCACTGACTTTCAAAGTATGGCTATGGACTAAAACTTCTTTAATAACAAGGACAGAAAATGAACCCTAAAACATTAATTAAAAATACAAATATTATTGCAACTGCTTATATGATTGAAAACAGAAATGGAGGGAGAAAAAAAGAAAAAAAAGAAAAGAGAAATCGACCAGAAGAAATGGTCCGTCTGCAGCCCTTCATTGCTCCGTCCATTGGGAGCAGCTCTGGGAAGTGTCTGCTTAGCATGGTGAGCTGACATGGGCTGACAGGCAGTAGGGTACCCCACGAGGTGATCGCACCCCGATCCGGAGAGGTTATGTCATCAATCCCGGGTCAGCTGTATAATTGGGCTGGGGGCCAGTGAGGTGATATGGAGCGTGACAATGAAGCTCTAGAGTTACAGTGGAGGTGACTCCAAGAGGCAGTTATTTACCCCAGACTGTTCAGGGATCAGCAAGGAGTCTGCTCACTCTCACTGCAATAAAAGGTGTCACAGAATCCCATTAAAGCTAACTCATGGAATGAGTTGACAACCCTGGACCCATGAAGACGTAAAGTCTGTTAGACGCTTATTAGCTATCACGTGGTGTTCTAAATGATCAATAACGATTGAGGTAATGGAAAAATAAAAGCCATGATGTTACAACACGAACTTCAAGCCAAGACACAGCAGTAACATCTGGAGCGGCCCTGGCAACAAGCCTCCAGTCTCTTCTGCCACACCATAAAAGCCTTATTATTATCAACCGGCTGTCTGAAAGTACCACCAGCGGTAATATTGGTGGGTGTTTTCTGGTTTCCAACTCAGTCATTTCTAATTAATCAGCCACACTGATACATAGTGGATCTGACAGCATGTTGTCAAATCACTGCCATTCCAAACGTCAAAACTGCAGAAAGAACAACATCACGGGCAATTAAACGCATTACAGCCTCCAAGAGCTGCCACTTGGACTCCTGCGCGGGGTCTGCGGCTGCACTGAAGTGGAAGGAAAAAACAGGGGACAGCAAACAGAGCCTGGAGTCAGGTAAGGAGCAAGAACAACACAGGCCTAATGCACCTCAGCTGTGTTAACAGTGGCCATCCTGCGGAGAGGGTGGATCACTGACGTGGACAAAAACAACAAAAGCAGCAAATGCTAAAGGTTGTGGGTGAAGGGGTTGTGGCGAGCCACCAGGGAGTGGTGTAGGAGCGTCCGTGCCATTTTGAGAAGGTAGTACGCTTGTATTCAGTTACTGCTCTAATCAGGGTGCCAAATTCTTGTGATTTGCTCAAAGAGCCCCCTGGGGAGGACCTACTCTGATGGACCAGTAAAGGAGAAGGTGAGAAGGAGAGAAGAGGGAATTTATCTCACCACTGATCCAAAACCATAGTCCAGGATTAAACACACAGGGAACGACTTCAGCTTGATCTCATTAGTAATCATAGGTACTACTGTGTTAAGTTTTTGTACATTTGGATATATGTTGATAAGTACAATATGGATGTTTTGACAGGATCTACACCTAAAAATCTTTATGCATTAAACTGATAAAAAATTACAGTAAATTTACATTGTTACAAAAGATTCCCATTTCAAATAAATTAAACGCAGTTCCTGTGGACATTCTATAAATCAAAGAATCCAGAAAAAAAAAATGTCATAACCCTATAACATGGTTACATTTATACATTTATAAAATTACAATATTAGAAGCATATTAATCAAATAAATTAATTCAATGTTGACACTTTCGTGTGTATTCTAAACTCACCAATCAATTTGCAGATCTTTCACGGATCTCCAGTGGTCTCTGGTTTCGAAGCACTGGTTCAGAGGGATGCTTGAGATTGTTATGGGAGTGGGGAAGAATGGAAGCTCTACCTCAGTCTTTATGAGGTAGAGCTTCCAATCTTCCCCAATCTTCCAATCTTACTGCTTTGCATTTCAAGCAGTAAACAAGACTCTGCCCACGGGGATCCAGTGACATTGTAAAATGGAGCAAGGGCTTGTGCTTAAGGAACTTTTATTGAACCATTTACAGTTGCTTTGGCCTACACATAAATTAATTATGGCAACACTTTAAACGTCAGCATATGCTTGAGCACTTCTAAATGTTAACTAGCACTCAATGTGATTTTACACCCAGGAACAAGTCTCACGAGGGCCCAAAGGAAGCAGATTAGGAGGAAACCACCCCAGAGAGAAGGTTATCAGTGCTGCGCACCATGAGAGATTGTCAGATATCTAACAATAAAACATCCTGATCCAGGAAAGACCACTGATGAACTTCATTGAGGGGCACCAGAGTGCGGCTTCTCCAAAAAGCATAGAGATGCACTTTCCAGCTTATCTCAGAACAAGTGCAAAATTATTGACAGCTAAGGAGAGTAATTATCTGTAGGGGGACGCCACATCTTGAAGGGAATGTCAGGCCCTGAGGGAGGGTTGTGGTTTGCGGCTGCAAACCGGCAGACGTTAACGGCACAGTCACCGCTTAGTCAACAGACAGATAGACAGCAGCACAAGTCGCTAGTACCCTCAAGGTATTCAACTAATCTTTCAACTAAGTGGGAAATTAATCTTCCTACTGCTCAGAGAGAAGAATAAAGGCCGTTTTGTCTTTAAAGTAAAGTTTACCATAATTAGAAGCGCAGCTTAACTAAAGTTGGTAAGTTTGAGTAGACAATGCGGTGAACTCTTTTCTTATTTACATTTTTCCTTTTTTTGCCAAAATTACATAAACCATCTGACACAAGGAGAAATTTTGTGTTAAAAAAGTAAAATGATTGGGCAGATGAATTTTATTTCCACAACTTTCATATAATAAAACCATAGAACAGGACCATATACTCACAACAGAGATAATCCCCAGGAGCAACCTGGGGTCAAGTACCCTACTAAAGGCACATTGGTGACTGTTTTGTGCCCTTGAGAAAGGCACTTAAATGGTGAACTTGAATAAAACCAGGACCCTACCAGTTACTGGCCCTGAGACTACACCACACCACCCAAAAAACAGAGCTGTGTGCATGAGGAATTGGCCATCATTTTTCAAAAGATCCTTAAAATGATCTCTAATTTGATCCCATAATATTAAAATCAACTCAACGAAAGAGGTAAATGCATAAAGTGGTGCTATGATACCCTTTCTTTGAAACTTTATTGATCAGTGATTGATTAATAATGATTGTCAATTAATCAATTTCAGCACAAATGCGCTTAGCAATCATGCGAGCAGATAGCAAAACTACACAACACTGAGTAAAAAAAGTGAAAAGTGAGCAACAACAGCTTACTAAATAAAAATGGTCATCTAACACTGTACATGGAGACAAAGTACACTGCAGGAAAAGCTGAATATAGATGCCATGATCAAAAACTTCATCTGCATTTGGGGTTAGATGCAAGTTTTACTAACTCTAATAGAATAGCAGAGTTCACACCACACCAATAACAACGAGACAAAGGAACAAATTACAATAACTAGATTCAGATTTTCTTTTCTCCAGCTGATCAATGATCAAAATCCTTGTTGTTTTAAAGCACGCACTGTAACTATGTTCATGGCGCAACATCCATCTAGTGCATATATGCATTTACTTCTCTTTTCTGGGGGGTTCTGTGCACGAAAATTATGTTGAAAATTTTTTTTTTTTTTTGTCTAAAATACTGATATCACTTGTTCACATGTTTACAATTGGTCAGTATATGACAATAAAGCTTTGGAGAGCAGAGGTCATCCTGAAATTACACTGGCTGTTGAAATCACTGTGATAGTCCTATGTCAAACATAAAGAACAACAGAAGCATCAAGGAATGCTGCAAGTTCAAGGAATGCAGAAACAATCTTTTCTGTAGAACATTACATATGTCATACATGAAACATTACAACAAACTGAGCTCAATGAGAAACAGACCTGTTTTTGGAGGAGAGGCACATTAAAGCACAAACTGCACTGGCTATATCATCCTTTACCTCTCAGAGCTGGAGGAGGTTCTGATGTAATGGCTGGAAAATCTTGGCCGGAGACGCTTCATTCATGCGATAAGGCTCACACTGACTGCCTTTGTGAACACTACACAGCTTATAAACGCATTAGTATACAGAGATGGAGATGTCACGGAGCAAAAGAGATGGTTTTTGGGAGGGGGCCAGACTGCTATAATTTGCCAACTCGGATTTGATGAACCCCATTAAACGATAATAGCTGATTTTCTAAATCGCTGCCAACGCTCCTCTCTTTAACAAGCTTCTGAGGATGTTTGCCTGTATCCATCCTATTAACTGCCCAACTCTTCCTGATGTCTTAATGCAGGTCAGCTCCTCTGGGTTTTAGAGAGAGAAATGGATAGAGCAAGCTTTCTGTTCTCTTTTTCTTATCTTATAGCACAGCCAGCTGAGCCCCTCTCAGACACCGCCGCTCAACAACCAGCCAGGCTTTCTTGGCACAGTCTATACCACATAGAGAAACAGCCCCACCACAGACTAAATCTTAGCACATCTGGAGCAAACCTGTTGTCTGGATGATTACAGAAACCTGTATCGTGCCATGCGTACCCAGAATATCACGAGGAAGTCAAGATGTGCAGTGATGCTGACAGATATGCAAATCCATCTGCACTGTCCTTCCCTCAACTCTCCCCGAGGAATAAATCTGCATTTCATCACGGTTCCTTTAGGTTGTAAATGTATTAAAAATTCAGGATGTATATTAAAAATGCAGCTGAGCTTAGAGAAGATATGTAAAACTTCACCTCCACGCTGAATCAAAGCATGCGCCTTATCAGCTAATTATTTTTCAGTGGATTGTTTATTAAACATGAACCCGAAGACCTTCCTTTCTGCTTTTTTGGAGTGTGTTGTGATGGCAGGCAGGGTCTGGGTCTGTTCGAGACAGCCTGTAAACAGAGACAAGGGAAGTATAAAATGACACAGGCAGAGTGGTGCTGAGGACCTCCACCCCTCGTCCTGGTCTGAGGAGCCTGCTGTGTGGATTACAGCATGCAGTAGACAGCACCACAACAAGACCATGAGACAGGAAGGGAGCACCAGAGAAAAATATTAAGGGCTGCATTGAAATGTAGAGACGCCCTTATTTCCAAAGGTCAAGTCAAGTGGGAGTGCACAGTGTTAAAACTTTACTATTAGGGCAATATTTTCATAAATTAACTACATTTTCAATCTGAATCTCTTTTTAAAATCGCTATTTAAAAAATATTGTACAAACTAACTAACTAAATATGTTTTTTTTTTTTTAAGATAGGCCAATTTTGAAAACAATGTTAGAATAACATTAATTTCCTTAATGACTTTGCACTGATAAGGGACAACACACTATTTTATAAAAAAATATATTTTTAACTGAATTCAGAACATTATCAAAATTAAAAATAAAAAACATTATTGTTTCATTGATAATTGAAAGTCACATCTAGTGTGTTTAATCTTAATAAAGTACATATAATCTTAAAGAATGTGAAAACAGATAATTGCTGTGTCTAGGAGTAGGTACTACATTTGAATTTGAATTTACTTTGCGAGTATGCTCTATGTAGTATGAATATGGGTAGTATGAATGAAATTACTACATCTGCCATGTTGTTACTGTCACGTGACCTAGCAGCTCTTCATTTCTATTTATAAATCCTCTCCTGCGGCCTCACGGGATAGTAAAGTGTCCTTTGACTGCACACTTCAGAATCTCAGCGGAAGTAGTAGGTCATCCAGGGACGTTTCGCCTACTGTTTTTTAAATTCTAAGCATTCAGACATACTACTCTTTTGGTGTTTTTCGCATACTATATGGGAAGTATTTGATTTTGGATGCAGCGATTTTTTTCAGACTGTAATGAGAGAAACTAGGCCTATTTAACCTTCCTACACTACCGATCATAAGTGTTTTGGGCGTAAGATTTTGTAATGTTTTTGAAAGAAGACTCTTCTGCTCACCAAGCAAAATACTTAATATTGTCAAATATTATTACAAATTTAAAATAACTTTTCTATTTTAATATATTTTAACATTAAATGTATTCCTGTGATGGCAAAGCTGAATTTTCAGCATCACTACTCCAGTTTTCAGTGTCACATGATCCTTCAGAAATCATTCTAATATACTGATTTGCTGCTCAAGAAACATTTCAGATTATTATCAGTGTTGAAAAACGTTGTGCTGCTTAGTATTTTTTGAAATCATGATACATTTTGTTTTTGTTTTTAACAATTCTTTGATTAATCTAAAGTTCAAAATAACAGCATTTATATAAAACATATATTTTTTAATTTTTTTAAACATGTCTTCACTGTTACTTTTGGCTAAAATCTTTTGAACAGTAGTGTAGTAGATCCTCTCTTTCCCTGAGAACAGTGGGTACTTTCGTTATTACAGCTACTTTGAGGCATATAATTACAATCCAGATTTATTTGCCTGGATAAGAGTCTTGGCTAAACTATAAGTAATCAACAAAAAAAGGTTAGCTCTCTGTGTTTAATGTGATGTTTGTGTTCTAATCTCAGCCAGAATCCACAGAAAGCAAGTGAATCTTCAAACTACTACCACATGTTTGAGTGTTGCAACTTGCAATGATTGCTTATTTTGTTATGATGATAACAAACAGCTGGCATCTGATTCATCACCGATAGGCAGCGGAGTTTATATCAGCATGATCAGCCATGATTACCACTGTGGTTGTTGCCATGACTACAGTTTGGCGGAGTGATGCAGTGACCCCAGCTCCCCTTGCTACTGGCCGTAGCCCTGAACAACAAGACCAACTGAGAGCCTCAGACAGTCGAGACATCTTTGACAAACAAACAAGCCAATTTGAAGTAGCCAGACAACATCTGCTGCAAAATAATTTACTGTGCTTTGCCTGGCTGGAGATTTTCAACACTAAATGAGCCCCATTTGACACGGTCCATTTCTTCTAGTCAACACGATGAACCGTAACTTACTTGAAGTGTTAACTGCAACAGAGATGATAACATCGATTCTAAACGTACAAGCTGGGCAACAATCTGCTAAACGAACACTGTATGACTATGACACATTGAACAAAACAAGTGAAGACAAAAACTAACAAATTTAGTAGGCCTAGAAGTGAAAAAATAAATCTTGAGAAGCTTGTTGACCAAAATTGTAATATTTGGTCAGAGTTTTTACAATATAGCGACGCGACAAACTTACCTGTTTTCGGTAGCTCGGTAATTTTCATAACAGTTTAGTTTTTCCAGTAACTAGCTACTTTATCGAACTAATTGCGCGTTAAAACGCTAACGAACATCGCTTTCGAAATAAACAAACGTGCTCAGTAAGTGCTCACCTGTTCTCTCCCTCACAGTAGGCCAGTGCAGCACAACGACCGATTCATTCTATTGCATCAGTTTATCCTAAACGCTCCTCCCGGATACATGGGAAAGTTTGACTCATTTTAGTGAATCACTAAAATGTCTCTGTCATCTCGAATATTTACTGTAGTGTTGGAAAGACCGACTCATTGCGGTCAATCTGTTTATACTCTAATGAAACGGTCGCGGTCATCTCTTCTTTCATTTTTAGAGTTGAAAAATCCAATTCATTACAGTGAATCGGTTCAACTCGGTCAAACAGCGGAAGGGATGGCCTACCAGTTAATTGGAATGAACAGATTCACAAAAATAATTTACCCTAGTTATGCAAATTAGCCCAAGGTGTTTTTGTTGTATTTAGGTTAGGATAAATTTTCCTGTTCCAAGTTTGATACTGAAACTGAGACTGTTCATTCAAAGCAAAAATATAGTTTTTATTAAATTATAAATTAATAGACAGTTAGGTTATAGGCTACTTTTTCATTATAAAAAACACATTGCCCTCTCTAAAAATCAAAAGTGACAATGTTGCAATAAGTCGGTTGCAGCTTCCAGTTCATGTAAACACACACACAAAAAAAACTTTTTGTTTGCTAGTAGCTTGTAGTGTAGCTATAACTAACTTTTCAAAACATTCGTTTTGAATTACTTTAAATTATGATTAGCTTGTAGCTTTCAAGATAGCTTCCACAGAACTGGTTTTGAGAGCTGTTTCAGAGGCCCCAAATGCGGTCAGTTCTCTCAGCTGAACAACTTCTGCATAATTAAGTATGAAACTATGGAGCCTAAATACTCTTTACATGCTCTCCCAGAAAGTCAATGATGCTTTTTAAAGTTATTAACTATCAGTGGAGCCTATTTTCTTTTCTAACTAGGAAATATCACGTATAATGTCCAAGAGCCTGACTCTGCATAAATCCATATTTATCTGTGCACTCTATAAAGAGTACAAGTCCCTAGTGGACTTCAGAAGTAGCACCCTTGCATGTTCTTTCCACATTTACCCTGGGAGAAAGTGCATGATGTTTATGTAGTTGCCATGACGAGAGATGTCCCTTAGAGAGAGACTGAGGAGGTGTTTAATGATCTTCGCCACCCTCAGGTTTAGACAACCATTATAGCATCAGTCTCAAACATACACAAGCGCTTCTCTCTTCTCAGCAGGATAACCAATGATCGTTGGCTGAGGACCAAAAAAGGGATTTTTTTTTCAGCTTCAATACCACCCAGAAGCCTAATACCATCCTGATGATTACTACTGAAGCTGTTGACAAAGAGATAATGTTCTCATGCATATGAAATGTCTTGAAGTCTATACATATCAGACTGGTTGCATTATTTAGGTTACCTTTCTTTATTTTCGGTCTCTTGAGAGACATGCATTCTTAAACTTGGATATCAGATTCATGAGAAAACCAAACACAGCGTGTAAAGAAAACAAGTGCTCCTGAGAGACATCCATATGCGTAAACAAATTATATTCATCCTATGTGGAAATGAAACAATGAGCTTCTATTGCTTGGAATTCAACTCGCATCGTTATGGCCATCAATCATTAAATATTCTCATATTCAAGTCAAACTGCACTACTCAAGTGCGTCTAACAAGGTCAATGTATTTGGCTTACAGTAAAACATATGGGAAGTGTTTGTGCAGTTTAAAAACGGCAATTAACATTGTTTATGTCACAATTCCACATGCAAGTAATTCCCAAGCATGCCGTGAATCAGCTCCATGATTTTAACAATGGCAAAATAATATCTCTTTTCAAATGCAGTTCACATGCAAACAATTAAACGCATTTAAAAGCTCTTCAGTTGTATTAACGTGCCACCAAAAGGCTTGGCGAATTTCTTCGTGAAACGCGCACCTACGCTATGCCGTTTCATGGAGCGTGTTTGCCTTTTGCCCCAGCAGCTCCGCAGCACATTTGTCTTCATCCGAGGCAGCTGCTGAGCTGTGTCTGGCGGACAGCTCCTATTCGTTCGGTTTGATGATTAAATAGATTTTGATTTGGCATGCTGCTGTGTAAACTTCCTGTGTGGCTAACCCTCGGGTCTGGCCTCGCCTCTGGGCCCCCCAAGAGGGCCGAGCACCATTGCAGTTACCATCCGTCCAAATTACCAGAGTTCAAAAATTCCTGTTTAACCCCCTCGTTTCTCCAAGCATCTGGGTGTTCTTCCAGGTCGTTCTCCTGTTTTTAGCACCAGCCGGATTCCAAAGACTTTGTGAATATTAAACAGCACTGACTGCAGGAATGGCTCCCAAATGGGCAGCAGATGTTGTTCGAAGGAGAGGTGAGATTGTTTTGTCTTCAAATGGAGTTTGGATATTGCCAGTTGACAACACTTCACAGCAAGTTACCACTAAAGATCAGTGACCAGAGTTTTCACCAAAACATAATGGTTACAGATGACTTTGACCTCATCAAACCCTTTTATCGAATATTTACTAACCATATGGTAACTGCATAAACCTCAGAGGTTGAGTGTAAGTATCTTTTCATCTGTTGGTAATCACTATAAGCTCCATATGTTGTTAAAGTTCCTTAGGAACATTATCCTGCAGATTTACTCTGGTAATAGGGGATATAGAGTCTACCATAATCTCTTTAGTATACAAGATGTGTCAGATAACATTATTTACTAAAACAGTAGAGGGGTGCCAACTCATGCCAGCTTAAGCTGCCAAAACTGAATACTAAAACAGTCAGTACAACCTCCTGGTCACCTGCTTGACCTTTCAGCTCTGAGAGGAACCAGACCAGTATATGGAGTAAGATGAATGAGTAACTAGTGGAAAATCATTTCTGAGTCTGTTTAAGATCCAGCAGCAGTCATACCTTCAGGCTAATGCTGTATCAAACTCAGCGAGACCAAAGAAAGGAAATGGCTTCGAAGGATGAAACTAGAAGCATGCAAACGCATTTTTAGGGATTTATACAGTTTATATCCTACTTTTCACTCCATATAAATACTAATAATTGCTGTGATGATAAAAGCAGATGCTACAAGAAATAGTTTATTTTTTACATAGCACAGAATGAGAATGTTTTATGTACACTGTAGGCCATATGTATTTATATTAATTATAGGACATTGATAGGATTGATGAGATCAGCCTAGAAATGCATATTTTGGGGTTAAAAGGACAACCAAATATTCAAGCATGATGCAAAGCAGAGCATTATGGGTAAACATGCCTGGAAACATCTATAGTGAGAGCCCTCTTTTAACGCAGCGCTGTTGTCTTCATTCGCCCGCGTGAGGAGAAGCGCTCAATCTGTTTAATTTGACAACATTTTTTGACGTCTGAGTAAAAGACTACATAAGGGAAGATCAAACAGAACGTTTTTGCTTTTAAAAACACGAGACGCGCATAATAGTATCCAACTGCATAGCCGCAATGCTGATGAATGGAAAAGGCAGCTGGGTCTCGAGCGCGACACGTTGAAAAAGATGCAATGGTCAAAGATGACCATCTTGCACATATTTAAATAGAAAAACTATTAAAAAGCTTAGCCTACTGTAAATTGTGCATATGGTGCATAAAGGTGCAGTCATTCACGAAATTAGAAAAAAAAGAAGGTAATTTGTCTATTGTCAATAGTGTATTGTCAAATAGTGTAAATCCATCATGCAAAATTCATAATTGCGTGGGTATTAAAATGACTTGGAAATGACTTTTGGGTATGCAAAGGCCTTGCTTATTGTGGCCTTAAAGGGATACAATACAATAGGAGTTGATGGGCAGTGAATGGGCGTTTATGTTTTGAAGTCCATCAAAGTGCATCCATCCATGATAAAAGTGCTCCACACGGCTCTGGGGGGTTAATAAAAAAGCCTTCTGTAGTGAAGTGATGCGTTCGCATAAGAAAAATATCCATATTTAAAACTTTATCGACTAAAATAACTAGCTTCTGGCAGATGGCCGTACGCATCAATTTACGGCTAAAGAGTAACACTTGACCTGACACACGCCACATTGACAAACGTGCAGCGCAGAGGATAGAGAAAAACAAAACACCTTTCACGAGTCTAAAGAGTCTAAAACTATCATTTTTAAAGTGAAATGTCGGAGGAGCTTGAGTTTGTTGCCCAGCCCTGTTTGTTTGAACCGCGAGAGGTGTCAAATTTTACGCTGCTACTTCAATCCTACGGCATACATTGTCAAAGTGTTACTTGTGTAAGACTGTCTGCTGGAAGCTAGTTATTTTAGTTGACAAAGTTTTAAATATGGATATTTTTCTTACACAAACGCATTGATTCGCTTCAGAAGGCCCCCCAGAGCCGTGTGAAGCACTTTTATCATGGATGGATGCACTTTGATGGACTTCAAAACATAAACGGCCATTCACTCCCATTATCAAGCTTGGAAGAGCAAGGACATTTTTTAATATAACTAAGATTGTATTCATCTGAAAGAAGAATGTCATATACACCAATGATGGCTTGAGGGTGAGTAAATCATGGGGTAATTTTCATTTTTGGGTGAATTAACCCTTTAAATTCTGTCATCATTTACTCATCCTCAAATTGTTACAAACCTGTATAAATTTCTTTCTTCTGCTGAACAATATTTTGAAGAATGTCGGTAACCAAAGAGTTGATGGGCCCCATTGACTTCCGTATTTTTTGCCCCTCCAAACTATGGAAGTCAGTGGGGCCCATCAACTGTTTGGTTATCGACATTCTTCAAAATATCTTTTTTGTGTTCATGCAGGTTTCGAACAACTTGAGTGTGTGTAAATTATGACAGAATTTAAAATTTTGGGTAAACTGTTGGCGTTAACACAAAAGACAATAACTATAACTAAAGTTTTAAAGTGACCCAATTATGCTATTTTAAAGGTTCCTAATTTTGTTTTGAAGGTCTCCTACAACAGGTTTACATGCATGAAAGGTCAAAAAACACTTGTCTGATGATTCAGTCCCTCTAAACCCATCCTTTCCGAGAGCCTGCTCTGCTCTGATTGGCCAGATGGCCCATTCTGTTGTTTTTGGTCTACCCCGTACACCACGTAACCATAACTGAATTTCAGCTCCAGAGGCTTCCTGAAGCTCAGGGATTGTACACACTGTAAAGATAGTAACGACGGCATCGATTTTACCATATCAATCCGAGTGTTAGTCCGATGATGAAACATTAGAAGAATAATTGTTCAACCCGAACCTCAATCGCAAAGACGACTTGAGCAGGACGTTTCTCCATGATAACCTACTTAGTTCGATGTTCAACATGAGATGTTGCAACTGTAATTCCTCACCATCAGCATTACCAAGTGTATGTCCATCAACAAATCCATGTGTATATTTCTTATTTATGGTGGTGAACTGTATCATACGTTAAACGAGCACTAACGTGAATGACTGATGTAACATTAAAGTTAATTTGTAAAACAAATCTGGCTCAATCCTTTAACATTACTCAAAGTAGTAACAACAGACAATTTGCATTAATAGACACAGTTTTAGGTAATAGTGACCAGGGGCGGATCTAGAAAAATATTTATGGGGTGGCGAGAGGGGGGCAGGAATTTTTGAGGGGTGGCAAAATATGGCAGACGTATATACACTGAATTTAATCACAGTTAAATTGGCCATAACTTTTAATTTGTTGCTGCCAATAGGGATGGGTATCATTCGGTATTACTATTCTTACCAATATACTCCTTATCGATCCGGTACTTTAACGGTATTCTTATCGGTTCTTTTTGTTATATTAAAAAAAAGGAAAAAAAAAAAAATTTAGAACACAATTAATATTGTTTTATATTTTGAAATGTAAAATAAATATACATAGCAAAAGAAAAAGCAATGCTTTAACAAAACAAAACATATGTTATGCAGAAGGGTGCAGGCTTTTGTGTTTTATATACAGAAGACAGGACACCAAAAACAAAGTACAAACACATGGTCAAACAAAAAAAAGTATACAATTAAACAAATATACAAATTATAGACCCAGTGCTTTAATTTCAGTAATGTCTGACATTACTGTTCAGGAGTAATATGGGCTAAAAAGACATCTAATAAAGTCAGATTTAAAATAACACTGCATAGTTTATCATAGATAGATTAAAGATTAAAGAGCTGCGACAGATTTTCTCTTTGCCTTTTGTAGTTTGGTTCACATTAATGGAGCAATCGTCAGCAGGTTTATTAGACTGCTGCCTCTTTAAAGGAGAACTCCGGTCAATTTTAACATTGAGCTCATTTTTTTGTACATTTGGAGTGCTGTCAATACAGAGAACAACGACAAAAAACGGTGTTGCCTACACCGAGTTATTCTATTTTTAAAATTTGCACCCTGTGGACTTCAATAGGGCAAGTAGTAAGCCTGCTTTTTAGCCTCTTAACATCCTTTAAGTAGGGTGACCATACGTCCTCTTTTTCCAGGTCATGTCCGGCCGGGATTTCGAGATCGCCCAAAATATCCGGGATTCGGCTTTTGCTTTCTCGTCGCCATTCATTTTGTTTACATGCACACCTTTTGATTCAATAGGACTGAATTAATTCCGATTGGTGAATCTGAATGTAGTGTTTACATGAACGCTAAACAAGTGATCGGTTGCTAAGAAAATTCCTGTGTTTTCGTCTCGATCGGGATCCGTGTGAAGCAGAATGCATGACCTGCAAAGCTGGCATGTACGTGTCAGTGTCAAATAATGTAATAATGTAAACATAATGAATGGTGACTGTAGGAAGCAAAAGCCGAATCCCGGATATTTTGGGCGATCTCGAAATCCCGGCCGGACATGACCTGGAAAAAGAGGACGTATGGTCACCCTACAGTGTCATTACAAGTGCACAGAAAATGTGAGTGATTCCTTCCGAGTGAACACGGGTGGATCTGACTGCAGTAGATGTTAGAGATATTAATAAAAACGAAGTTAATTCAGCCAGCGCTCATACCTTTGTTTACATCCTGTTTTCGGTGGAAGGCCATAGTAATCGATTGTCGAGTTCACGCGCATAGGTTTAGTTACCAATGATCACGCGCGTGAACTCGACAATCGATTACTATGGCGTTCCACCGAAAACAGGATGTAAACAAAGGTATGAGCGCTGGCTGAATTAACTTCGTTTTTATTAATATCTCTAACATCTACTGCAGTCAGATCCACCCGTGTTCACTCGGAAGGAATCACTCACATTTTCTGTGCACTTGTAATGACACTTAAAGGATGTTAAGAGGCTAAAAAGCAGGCTTACTACTTGCCCTATTGAAGTCAACAGGGTGCAAATTTTAAAAATAGAATAACTTGGTGTAGGCAACACCAATTTTTGTCGTTGTTCTCTGTATTGACAGCACTCCAAATGTACAAAAAAATGAGCTCAATGTTAAAATTGACCGGAGTTCTCCTTTAAGACCAAATGCAGATCTATTCATTATTACGCCTCATATTTTCTCCCAACTATTAACGCCCATACTTAATCCTATTGTATTTGTTATTTCCCCAGTTGTAGCCTGGTTTCATTGCTGTGATATCTGAGAGAAATTGGATTTAATAGGACTGCTTAGCGAATCAAAAGATCGATCTCCTAACTGGCACTGTATTGTGTGTTGTAACGTAACTTCTGCGTAACGGCGACCATCAGTAAACGTTATGGATACAAACAATATTTTATATTTTTTATTAAGCTGTTCTTGTCTTCACTAAAATAAAGATTAGGCCAATCAAAGGGAAGAGTGATCTTACAAATCACGAGGGAGTGTTTGACCGCTGATTTTGGCTAACGTAATAGACTCGCTGTTTTTGCTGATGCTGAATCGTCTTTAGCATACATTCATTACAAATGTAACTTTAAGTTAAACGTGTATTTAAACTACACCTGGGGAAACTCACTTCACCTTCAGAGGCTCTATCAGGGGCAGCTCTCCAGTAGGGTTGCAAGACACTACGAACTGCAGACAGATGCACTGTGCTGCCTGCCCAGGCTGCCCTGCTGCCACTGGTGAAATTTCATTTTCGCGGGGGTCGCTGCCGTGCTAGTGATGGGTGAAACCATTGTGAGGGGGAGGGGATTCTAAATCGGCGATTTCTGTTTGAGAGGAGTTTGTTGCGGGTCTCATTGGCCTTCAACGTGTAGGCTATGAACATAAAATATCCTTAAAAAATATTATCTGATTTACAAATGGGGTGGCAGCAGGGGTGGCAAGACTGTATCCCAGGGGTGGCAGCTGCCACCCTTTGCCACCCCGTAGATCCGCCACTGATAGTGACCCACTATTAGCTGAACTAGTTCAGTAAGACGCGAGTTAGCAACAAAAAAACTATGTATTTTGAACACTCTGTAGAAAACATCAATAATTAATCATACTTACGGGTCGTAATTCTGAGGAGCAAGTTGGTCCAAATAAAGTGGGTATAGTACTATGTTTAATG
This sequence comes from Scardinius erythrophthalmus, assembly GCF_964197995.2. Lineage (NCBI taxonomy): Eukaryota > Metazoa > Chordata > Actinopteri > Cypriniformes > Leuciscidae > Scardinius > Scardinius erythrophthalmus. The sequence continues at coordinate 19,101,881 of NC_138233.1, read as the reverse complement.
GAAAAGCGTTTAGTAAATCCCATTTAGACCTCATGGAGATTTGAGAAGAAATCGTCAGAAGGTTATACTGCTGTTGTATCACTGTGGTAATTTTAACCACTGACTCTTCACATCCTCATCCTTTGGAAGTGTTTACAAAGAGAATTTGTTTTTGCTGAGCAGAAAAACAGCATCTTCTCGACAACACGAACCAGCAGTTAGCTACAGCGTTTGAGGGAGGGTCAAAGTTGTTCACGGGGACAATGTGGTAGAACATAGGCAGGCATTAGGAAAATGTGTTACTTAGTGACGTGTAGCCGTAACAGAAATGGGATTCGAAATCCTGACGACTCGTTTAGGAGGTTCAGAGTCAATTCGTTCTTTTGAGAGACAATAACTTTATTTAGCGTGCACTTTTGGCTTCACAACTTTGCAGATCGTTTACATTCACAGACAGCTACATTACACATTCCATGAAAGCCAATATTTGAAAAAGCATATAGGGGGAACTTTAATAATTGTTCAAAATTGATTAAACTAGGGTAGTCAACACCACAAGGATATTACACTGAGGAACAATATGGTTGGAATCACTTTCAGAATGATTTATTTTCCAGCTGATGAACATTGACAGCCAATCAGAATCCACTCGACTTTAAAGAGCTTGAGCAGATGACAAAACTGCAGCTTTTGTTTATAATAAACAGGATGTTATCGTCTGTTGGTATGGATGCTAATAATGCTTTTTGGTGTGAATGGGCCAATACTGACAAAAAGTTGTTTAGATGGTTGTGACGATGAAATTTACACTTGAGATCCTGTCAAAGTCAGGCTCTAAATCCATCCTGCTATGTTGATCCATCAGCCAGATATCTTCATCGATGAAAGAAGCTGGACAGAGTCACTGATTGCAAAAATCATTAACCTTCAACATCCCAATTGAATTTATGTCACAAAGAAACAAAGTAACCTCATGAATGATGAGATTTATCAAATGTGAACCAAAAAGCCAAGAAGACTTTTTCACTTGTGCATTATCATCAGAATGAACAAGAAAAAATAAAGACAGCCATGATCTAGAACGGTGCTTGGTGTTCTCACTGTTTGTATGCAGCATGATCCTAGTGAGAAAGTGAAAGAGTGATGCTGTCTTTCTTCGGCTGGCAACATCTTGCCGATTCCCTGTAGCTAAGGCAACCTCTGTAATTTATTATTTGTTCGGTTCTTATTATGGAAAGATTTTCTCAATTGACTCTCACTTTTGTATATTTTCACAGTCGTTGTTTTCTTTCTTTACTCTCCCCCCTCCCTGTCTTTGTTTATTTGCTGTAATAACATGCTTGGTCTCGTTTTCAGACACATCATACTTGAACCTTAAAAATGAGTTTTCTCTTTCAAAGGGACTTTGATTATTTGTTCAGTCGGTCAGGTTGGGATAAAACAGCCAAGTGTGTCTATCAAGAGGTGAACACTGAATTGAATCACAAGCTGCTCTCGTAGTGAACATTACCTTAAATTCCTAATCCAATTTTTCATGACTGAAACAGCATGTTCTGTTTGGCTCAAATATCATAAGGTATTGCCAATGACCACTTTATGCAAGGTTGGATGCCATTCTTCATGTGAAATTCCCCTGTAATATGTGTGGGGAACAGGGTAAATCTAAACATGACTGGGAAAATTTAAACATGTCCGGGTCTTATTTCAAACCAAAATTGAAAGAAAGAAATGAACCCACTTTTAGTACCATTCCATTTTTTTGGCATTATGACATTGTTTTTTTTGTATTAAATAATAATAATAATAAAAAAGTAATATTTAAAATGATTTACAATTACATTTATCTATATTTAAATATATTTAATAAATAAAGCATGGAAGTTTGATTGTGAAAAAAAAAATACTGTATTACAATAATGATAATAATGATAACCACCATTGAAAATATTTTGGTATAATTAAAAAAAAAAAAAAAGTTAACTACCAAAATAAAAAAATAAAAAAATACTCTGAATGCACTAAGCAAGGTGATGAACATTTGGGGAGAAAATGTGCTTAATTATTATTCAAGTAATGTCACAATGAAGTGAATGAATCTTTATGGCCCTAAAAGGCTCCATTTTGTTTATGCAAAATCTAATTTCCAATTCTTTAATTTTTAATTATTAATTATTCAACATCTTTTTCTTATTTTAAACCTTATTACTTACAACAGTGTATTCGTTCTTACACACAGGCTGGCCTTCTGGGTAGCAATAACACTGACCAGACTCAGGTGTGTAAACTTTCATTAGCATTAGTATTAGTGAAGATTAGGAGCTGGTTTTTAATCTTTGTTATTCATAGATGTCTCTCCCTCAATCTCTGCCTCCATTTTCACTTCTCATCAAGGACATCAGGATTAAAAGGCCAGGGGTGTCACTGACCGCTGACCCAAACCTCAGCTTTGATGACTGACCCCTACTGCCAAGTTGTCAAGGTTTGAAAGCTAAAAGGAAGACCGGCCTCTGACCTCTCAATGTCACTGCTGGCCTACAAGGGGTTAATAGCCCCTCAAACCTCCCATAAGGGTCCACTGAGAGGGGTAAAAACTCCCATACTAATACATCATGTCCAAACCTGCCATTATCATCAAAATAATTCTGTTAATGTTTTAAAGAGCAGTCGTTTCGGTTTTAATCATTTGTTTTCAGCCTGGATAAGTTGTTGTTTTTCAATTTGGGAAAATTGACAAAATGAAATTGTAAATGACGTACCCACCATCCCTACGAAATTAACAATGTAGTGCAAATTGATTTAAAAAGGCATTGCCTGTGTTTAAGAAATGTTTCATTGATCAAATTTAATTTGAGGTACATCAGCACACGGTAAACAAATTAGCAAATAATGAGAACATATTATTCATCACATTAGAGACAGAAACAAGCTGGAAAAAGATGCAAAACATTGCGCACCGAATAAGAAAATGCCCAGCCAGATTTCCCTGCATGACCTTTTGATCCCCTCCTGCTGATGTCAGATCCTTCCCTCCTCTTTCCCATTGTCAAACCTCAGGAAAGGCCAGAAGCAAACTAAAGTCCCCACAGGCCAGCCGACCAGGCCCAGGGTCCCATACTTCATCAGAAGCACCCTGAAGGCTTTGGGGTGGATGAGTGTATTTAAAGAGGGGGAGGTTCAGGGTGATCTGGTGCCCTTGGGCAACAAGAATGACTAAGTACCTCAGCAGTGAAAATAAGGGCCCCAAAGACAGAGTGACTTCCTCTCCTGCTGGCCATGTTTCATATCCACAGAATTAAAGGAGTCAGTTTGGCTGCACAGGTCCGTTCAGCCACACCGCAGCCCTTACGGATGGGCTTCAATTCAACAGGAATTCACGGGTCCTGGATAATCTTATCTAATCCATTATTAGCTGCATTTTTCATCTTAAATGCACAGATAACAAGCCTCTGATAGGGTTAATAGCACAGGGCGCTTACAAGTGAGGGTCAGTATGAAGATTGAAGGGCTTGCTGGGTAAAACTCCACAGCGCTCCTCTCCAAGACTTCAAAGGTGGTGAAACGATACGGCACTTGACTGACAGAAGGACGATTGCGGTCTCTTTCAAGTCCATGTCGGCAGAAAACACTCCCATAAAAAGTGAAACGTACTCAACTTACACTGTAAAAACTAAAGGAGCCTCAAGAATCCTGTTGGATACTCAAGGAACTTCAAAATGTAATTTTGGTGCCTCAAAGCTCTTTTTCCTATAGTAGGGTTACTGGAGGAGCATTGACAATCTTTGAGGTTCTTGCTGGAACTTATGGGATCCTTTAAGCACTTTGTATTTAGTTCAGAGGTTCTGGAGTCACCTTTTCATTACCATGAGACCTCGAAGTGCTTTGGGGGAAAATAGAGGAACTTGAATGCGATAAAAGGGTTATTGGAAGATCTTTTAACATTTAAGTGGTTCCTGGAAGATCTCTTATGTTAAAGCCAGCATCTGGAGGAACCCAATGGTTCAGTGAGGCCCGAATTAGATTATTATTCTATTATTATTATTATTATTATTATTATCCTATTATTATTATTATTATTATAGGCTACTTAAGTTTGATTCAGTATACATACCCAGGTAAAAAAGACGTACTATTAAATGTATTAAAAATGTACTTGAGTGTGTTTTTAGTAGACCTACAATACAAATATACTTTAAAGGGGCTATATGCGTTTTTCTGAAATTTAAACTCGCGACTGACACCTGTGGCCAAAAAACGGAACTGCTCTTCCTTTCTGCTCGCTCTCGTAAGTGCACACTTCACAAGTCATCCGCTGCAAAGAAGTCTACATTATGTTTACAGAGGTAAGAACAGTCAAATACATATATTGTTTGAGAAACTAAGTTTGTTTGCTGACTAGCGGTGGTGGCAGAGTGATCTGAAACGTTTAACATGAACGCGCTTGACGTCACATCCGCAGACAGCGCGCGAAAAATCCGACCCGACAGAAAATAGGAAAAATAGGATACAGGCTTATAGGTGCACCCACTGTGAGCTGACAAGGTGTCAGTATGCTCATCAGGAGATGTTTGAGTCATACATGGTCAAATAAAAAGGCTATTGTTACGTTTATTTTGGGGGAAAAGTTGCATTTAGCCCCTTTAATGCATTTTTAATACATTTAACAGTAACCTATTCTTTTTCACTTGGGTAGCTTACAAATATTTAGTATAGGCCTATTTTATTAAGTCATTTAAACCTTAAACAACAACACTAAATAATAATAATATTATATGAAGAAGAAGAAGCAGGAGGAGAAAAGTATTATTCTGTCACGAAACTGCTGCTATTCCTCTGCTGTCGTCGCTTCAGATATGCTTGCGCTGCTCGCGCGCAACAAAGCTCAGCTGATCGACGTCATCAGGAAAGTAACGGCTCCTCTCATCAAAGCTTCCGCCGTTTGTTCGGCTCTCCATTACAAGGTTTGTAAACTCGCCAAATAAATATAAATACAGAGTCTACTCACTATATATTTAAACACACATATATATAAACTAAATTTATTATACATTACTACGTTTTTACAGTGTTTACCACTCGTTTATTGCACAGTATCTGGTATGAAGGTTTTAGCCGCGATGCTAACTAACAGTTAAGTTACGTTGATCTAATGAACAAATGGAAATGATTGACTTATTGTCTTAGATTGATTTAGTCATTCAATTCAACATATTTTGTACAACTGTGTCTTCAAATTGCTGATATAGCCTAACTACTTTAGAAAATTCTCTCTTGGCGCTTGTTATGAATAACAAAAACAGGTTATTGTTTGCTCTGTTTTTGTTTAACCTAACGTTAACTTTACTTACTACAGGTGCCCTCATTCTCTCTCCATTTACTGGTCAATAAATATTATGTTGTGAATAATCAGCTTGTTCTTTTGTTTCCCCAGAACAACCATTAGGCTACATTTCTAAAATAATCTGAACATTTCAGTGGCAACATTGAATTACAGTAAGTTACCTGCACCACATGCTGTACTTTATTACTATGAACTTTCTCTGTGTGAAATTGTATTGTTTGACTGTGTACTTGTGTTTTTTAATCAGTTACTCTCTGAAAATCTTTTCTCATGATCTCAAATCTCATTCATGTTACTCAGAAAAATAATATCACAGGTTTGATTCACAAAAAATGCTATAGACATTTTAACTCTGAATTATAGCTTCAAGTTTAGTCTTTTTCGACAAAAAAAAAAAAAAATAGGAAAAAGCAATTAGGCTTCAGAAGACGCAACACAACCCATAACACATGAGTTGTGAACTCATTGATTTTTTTTTAGGATCTTTTCTGGGACATTTTTGGAGCTTAACCATTTTTACATAAATTGTTGCATTGAATTGAACTAGACAAGTGTACATAAGAATGGTTTCATGAATGATTTACACAATTGTTTTCTGCTTGTGTTTCATGCATTGTCAGCGATCGGTGACTGGGATTGCATTATGCCTGAGATCTGCTTTTGGATTCCACAGACAGAAAGTCAAACAGGTCTGGAACGTCACAAGGCTGAGGAAATTATTTAAATTTCACAACTATCACTTTAATAACCTTACTTACAGTAAATTTTGTACTTTGCAGGGATCATGGTAAGCTGAAATACAAGTTTGAACAAGAATAAAAGTCCTCCTGACCTGAAAATCATTGAAGTGCCTGGACCATCCACCAGAAAAGAGGGAAACCAAACGGAAAACGAATCTGCTGTACCTTTTCACTTTTCTAACTCTTTAAGTACCTCACACCAACTTGGTCCCATAGTGACATTTTTGACCACAAACGAAATTGCTGATCGTGTGAATTCTTATTGAAATGACTGGAATTCACCAGTGAACATTCACAGAACAACAGATCATTTTACTGCACCTTAACTCTGTTTCCGGGTCGAAGCATCTACTTCTACTTCCTCTATCTTGTTTCATGAGAATACTCAACAACCATTTATGAACACTGTTGATTCAAGTCGCACATTTAAGCTTTTCAAAAGCCATAGTGTACATTACAGTCTCCAGTCTAACGGCATCCCGGACTTCAACATTTTATGATTCAAAATAGCTGAATAACTAACCATCTGAGATTTCAGTATAGAGATAAAGGTTACAGCACAATGAGTGTATATTAGCACTGTTTGTTTGTTTGTTTTTGGCATCTGATAGAGCTTTTGGACTTGGAAACAGTGATGTCAGACTAACCATCGGACTGAAACACAAATGTTTTAAAGTTAAGTATGATGGACATTTTTAATTAGTTCAAATGTAATTTTTTTTACATTGATTTATTTCGTGGAACATATGTGTTTCCATGCATTTTGTTGAGATGTCTTTTCTTGTTTATCTATTGTATATACATGGTTGATTATTCATGTTGCTTATGTATTATACTATTTTTTTGTGTATTCATTGATATTAATCTGTAGTTAGCTTTTTTCCCCATGTGCATGGAAATGTATAAGAATGAATATCAAATATGTAATAAACAGTTCTTATTTTGTATTTGGTTCAATTTGTTTATTATAATAGATGTCAAAGGTAACCATAGTAACAACATGAAATTAAATATAAAAAAAAAAATGAAATTTGGTTCCTGGAGGCACCCAAAGTGGTTCCACACAGTGCCTAATATAAGAGTTCCTCAGGAAACCTGTGTGGTTCCTCAGAGAACCGCCCCTTTTTAAAGGGTGCCTAGAGGATCTACAGACGGTTCCGCCGGTGTGGCGAAGTGAAGCACCCCAAAAGGTTCCTCCAGGCACCTTTTATTTTTACAGTGTAGAGTTCAGAAGAAAAAAGACTGAATGATTTTTTTTAAAGGCAAAGATTTATTTAAACGCTGTTGCACAGAAGAGAGTCAGTATGTTCAATTAAAAACTAGCTGCATATCATAAGGGACAAGCAAAAAGTCCAACAAGTCAATGAAAAATGTGGAGTACTAGAGTTATTCGTGAATTTTAGTTTCTGTCTCTGTCAATATGTATGTTTTATCCAATCAAAAGTTTGTGTGTAGTCAAGCTACAATCTTCATCTGTCTAAGTACACATGGCAGCTTTTGATAGAACAGGAAAGGTTAAAGGTAAAGTGTCTGTCATCAGGCTCTATCTGCAGAGTGATACAACTCCAGTGTGAATGAAACATGAATGTATACTACCATTCAAAAGTTTGGGGTTGGTAAGATCTTTTTTTTTTTTTTTTTTTTTTTTTGAAAAAGCCTCTTCTGCTTACCAAGGCTGCATTTATTTAACCAAAATACAGTAAAAACAGTGAATTGTGAAATATTATAACAATTAAAAATAACTGCTTTGTGTTTCAATATATTTTTTAACATGTAATTTATTCCTGTGATGGGTCATTAATCCAGTCTTCAGTGTCAAGCGATCCTTCAGAAATCATTTTAATAGGATCATTTGCTGATCAAGAAACAGTTTTTATTATTATCAATGTTGAAAAGTTAAGCTGCGTAATATTTTTATGGAAACTATGATAATATTTTTCAAAATTCTATGTTGAATAGAATGTTCAAAAGAACAGCATTTTTTTTAATAAAAATGTTTTGTAAGTTTACAAATACCTTTTACTGTCACTTTTGTTCAATTTAATGCATCTCTGCTGAACAAAAGTATTGATTTCTTTAAAAATAAATCTTACTTATCCCAAACTTTTTGACAGTATAGTGCATGTATGTTCAGTGATCAGTGATGAAACAGCAAGTAGAAGATTCCTGTGCTGAAAATCCCCCAACACTCCCACTTCTGCTTCTTGAAGACCCCGGGTTACCTGCCACTGACCCGTTATCAATGAGCTTGCACACACTCCCTGAAGTTCATCTGTCAGTGAAGCTTTACATCTGCTCAGAAGGTTAAGTGTGTCTGACAGCTGTTTTCTTTACTATCCTGATTTGTGAGATTCATTGTTAAGGGTTGAACTATGTGGTTTTAGCGTTTCTTTGTGTTTGCTTCAGTCCAGAGTAGAGCATCACAGTCTTGCATCTTACAAGCAGCTCAGTCTCTCCACCTCTTCTTCAACCAAACCCCTGGAGCAGGGAAAAAACAACAACTCAGTCTGCATTTATTTGACCCAAAACGTAGCTTGAGGTTCCCCCCTTTCATCTGCACTAGTGAAAGGTTAGGGTAACTATTTCACTGCTAACCAACCTGAATCTCAGTAGCTGTTTTGGGATATTTTGGGATACTGCATAAAAAAAAAAAAACACTGGATGGAAATGCCAAGATGCACATAAATTAAAAAAATGCCTATATAAAAAGTTTTGCACTCAATTGAGGCGGATAGATTTTTTTATCTGACAAGAAAACATGAGCATAAACTACGATGAAAACACATTTCCCGAATAAATCCCTCACATTAACAAAACAAAACCTTTTGATTTTGCCTCAACAGAGAATGTGATTGGGTAACTGGACTAAGCAGTGGACCAATCACATTGCACAGCATCTAAAATGTTGGTTTGAATTCTGAAATGCCTGGACCAAAGTCTGTCATCAGAATGATTTGGTTCAACTCCCTCTCAGAAGCGTCTCGAACAATTGCGTTCCCAAACACCAGGCACCAGAAGGCAAGGTAACATGACAGTGTTTATTGCATTTTGTCTGCATGTTCTGAGACGCAAGTCATTTATGATGTTGGAAAAAAGAGCCACAGTGGCTTCTCTGATTGCAGCAACTTCCCTTTTTATTACAGATATTTTGCACCACTTTTCCAGGAAGTGACGATTTTGTTCTCTTGAACAGATGGGATGGAAAGGTGCTTTATTTACAAATGTTTTCTGTAATATTCCAATTAAGTTAAATTCGCAGCTTTGGATGGAAACGTATAGTGTCACAGGGCTCAATGTAGCCCTGATCTAAGGATAATCTTAAGCAACTGTATAGCATGGTAAAATGTCTGTCGAGAGGCCGGCACAGATGCTGGAATGAATGATGTGCAGTCTGTACAGTTTTGAACTGATAATGATGCTGAATGTGGCATCAGAGAAGCTCGGAATTTGGCAAAAACTGTATTTGGGATTTTTCCCAAGCCAAATGGCAATTGAGAAGGCAGCATGGTGTCATTAGGGGTTTGTCGAGCAGACAGCTCTCTAAAGTCTGCAAGAACATACAAGCCAAGCCTTCATCTCTTATTCATGAAGGAAGAGAAAGCAGCTGTAATATAAATCTAGTTTATAATTGATAAAAATGATGTACATATGCAGAAGGCACAGAGTTGGGACAACAGCTGCATGGCCTGTCGACTAAGACAAAACCAGCACCCTCTGTCCATTTTAATGAGCCTTTGTTTGTAAGTTGGTCGCTTCCTGAACCTCAAAGGCCAGGAACCTCTATTTTAGGGGCATTTCAAGGGATGCCTTGTGCATGCGTCATCATGCCACATACATCAGAGGAGACTGGGAGTATTCCCAATCCGGTGATGCCATGAAAAGACACGCGTTTAGGGAAGAAGGAAATTACTTCATGCTTTCTGCGACTGTAAGGGGATGCGCTTCCTGTGACCCATCTTGGCCTCAGGAATAGTTAATTGTGTCACAGTCATTTACTCTGCAGTGCAATGACATAATTTAACACATATATCCTTTATTACCTGTAAAAATGCATTTAAAAGAGGGGGGATTATTATTGTTTATATTTTATGATTTATTTTTATTTTATTTCTTTCAATTTATTTTTTGTCTTACCTCCATTATTGTCATATTTAACGTTTTATACTAATACGGTTTTATACTAAAAACTGTCACAATGCTAGGGTTGATTGATAGGGCTTTTGCTAAGGTCGGTTTAAGTTGTTGTTTACTGATTCACGTCTAAAAGAGTCCACCCTCAAACATCTATGATACTCTGGTTTGTCCATTTTATCAACCACTGATTACTTAGAAAAGTAACAGCACACCTCTCTGCAATAAGCTGCAAGATTTACACTACCATTCCAAAGTTTGGGGTAAGTAAGATTTTTTTTTTTTTCCCTTTTTATTAATTAAAAGTTTTCAAAAGTGACTGTAAAAGCATTTGTAACGTTATAACATTTTTCCATTTCAAATAAAAGCTGTTCTTTCGAACTAGAATCCTAAAAAACTGGATCACGGTTTTCACAAATACATTAAACTGTTTTCAGCTTTGTGAAGGTGAAGGATAATGTAACACTGAAGACTGGAGTAATGGCTGCTGAAAATTCAGCTTTGCCATCAATTGAATAAATTATAATTATAATAATATTTCACAATATTACTGTTTTAGATCAAATAAATGCGTCTTGGTGAGCATAAGAGACTTCTTTTAAAAACATAAAAAATTTTACCAACCCCAAACCTTTCAAAGGTAGTGTATCATGTATGAGCAATAGTGATGGTGATGATAACATGTAACACCTGTAAGCAGCAATCTCAATGTCTAGATTCATCTTCTGATTTAGCAGTTCTTCATAGTCCCCACTGTGATCCTTCATCTGGAACTGAAGATCAGCCTCCTCGTCCTCCAGCTGACAAATGTAATTCTGGACAGAAACAACACACTGGTGAGATGCTGAGAGCTGCTGCAGAAAAATATGAACAGCGAGTGCTTGTACCTCCAGCTCTTCTATCTCCTCCAGGTATTTGGCTTTCTTGGATTCTGTTTCAGCCTCCAACTCATCTTCACGCTTCTCCAGCTCTGCCACCTCTTTCTGCAGCTCTGCAATCTGCAATTACACATATACAGCACCAGTCAAACGTTTGAGCTGACTGAATGTGTATTTCTGATCTTTAATCGCATTTTAATCTAAATGCTTATGCTTAAAATAATGTATTAATGTATGCATTTGTACCAAAGAGGAAAAGCATCCAGTAAGTGTCCAGCATATATGAGAGGTCCTTCAATACTCTTTAAAAAGCACCTTAGATGGCATCATGTGAAGTTGGTGTGATTGTCCAGAGTGTGCAGAGCTGTGATTTATACAATTTGACGGATAGTTTTGATTTGTCACCATGCAATTTCAATAATTCCATTTATTTCATTGTTTTGATAACTGCAATGTGGACAGCTAAATTATGTCCAAAGACACTATGCATAAACATGAAAATGCAGATACACAATGTATAACAACAAAGAGCTGTGCTTAACAAAACATGATGTTGTAATTAATGCCTATTTTGGTCTTAAATTAGTAATTGTGCGAGCATGTCTGAAAACTGTTGACATTTCACTTTGCATATTCACCTTTCAACAAACACAACACAGAGAACTGTCAGCCACACCTCTGTGCACGAGCTGCCCTGCTGTGAGTAATTACTGTAATCAGGTAAGTTAAACAGTCAGCTGTCAGAGATGGATGGAGATTGCACGCTCTGTTTCTCTTTCAGGTAGATCCTGGGAGGCTCCGAGCTCTGTTATTAACAAGCTGATGATACGTCAACCGATGAAAGTGGTTGTTACTCTGCTTTGGGTCTCGATTAAGAGTAAGGCGGTCTGGTTGGTTGGAGAAAACTAGCCGTGTCTCTGCCGTAATACACAGCTAAACGAGACCTGATTTCACCACCAACAGTTTGTTTAGCCAAAGTGTCTCAGAGAGCAACCAGATCACTAGTATCCATTCTTAATGGCAGGAGAGATAGGGTGAAACTGAAGACAGCTGCCCTGCTGCCAGGTCAATCAGTAACATCATAGACAGCGTTTTAAAGAAACTGAATTCAGGGTCAGTGACAACTTTTTGTTGTTGTTGTCTGGATCCATCCCTTTATTCAAAAATACATTAAACATGCAATTTATATATACAATGCCTTCAGTGCATCTCTTTTATGCATGAGTATGTTTTAAGTTTTAAATAAAAATTCATTTTGATCATTTATTGGGGCATAATATCCTTAATTTAATGTAGAAAAGCCTCATTAATGTGTCACTCATGTGTCAAGGTCAATAAGTCTCTAAAATGGAAGATTATTTGACCCTTTTATAACAAGGAAAGGTTAATTCAGGTTGTAAAATGTCATGTGGTGCAAACCTAAAAAATGCTAAAATAAAATAACACTTTTTTTACTTTTCTATAATATATTGAAAAATGTTTCTCACATGTATTCAAGATAAGTTAATACTTTTTACTTTGGTTTCACCACATGACATTTTTAGACTCAAATGTATCTATTTTGTCTTAAAGGCATTAAAAAAATTGCAAGCCACATGAAACTAACTTGAATATATAGAGCACTTTTCTAAGAAAAAATTAGAATTTCAAAAGATAGTTCCTTTTCTTTACCTAAGACATTTATTTGTCAATGACCCTTCAAATAGTCTTCCAAGACAACACAATTGTGAACCTGGACCACAAAACCATTCATATGAGTCATTTTTTTTTAACTGAGATCACATGAAATCTGAATAAATAAGCTTTCCATTAATGCATGGCTTGTTATGATATGACAATATTTGGCTGAGATACAACTATTTGAAAATCTGGAATCTAAGGGTGCAAAAAAATCTAACATTGAGAAAAATCACCTTTAAAGTTGTCCATTTATGTTCGCGATTGTGCTGCATTCACTCACAAAAATAAATGTTTTATATATTTACGGTAGGAAATTTACTAAATATCTTCATGGAACATGATCTTTACTTAATAGCCTAATGATATTTGGCATAAAAGAAAAATCAATAATTTTGACCCATACAATGTATTGTTGGCTATTGCCAAAAACATACCCGTCACGTTTTGTGATCCAGGGTCACAATTATCTAAATCGTCAATCACTCGTCAAGTCATTATCTAAAAAATTCAAGTGAGCTTCCTAAATAAAAATATATATTGACAACAATGCATATTTCACACTAGAAATTAAATCAACCGCTCTTTTAAGATGTCATTATTCTTTCCACCAACCACTGAACTGCTAACAATGAATTGGATATCATAGACTGTGAAGGAGACATTTATGCTGCTTTCAAAAACTGACTGTTTGAAGGCATTTTAGTAGAGATGAGACAACATAAAAACTGGATTCAAATGTGTATTGATGCCTTCCTACTCATTATCCTACCTGCAAAGCTTTTTGACACAAGCTACTGTAGGAAACACAACTGATAGAGGAGAAATGAGGAGAGCAAACTAAAAGAGAATGTAGTATGAAGGGAGGAAGCAAGATGAAGCAGTTCAGACTGTCCATCACTGATCAGCAAACAGAATCCTGTGTTATGAGAGTGAGCATTGTGGTTAGAGACGGTCGGTTTATTTTAAGAGAGGGGCTACGACCACAACCACAATAATTAGAACCTAACCACCTTGATTGTTTTCTCAAATGTTAAGGTGTGAGTTGTGGCTGACCAATGATTTCCTTGCTCTTCAGGATGTAAACTAAGTCAGCAAGCGGCTCCTAATCATTTCAAACATAAATCCTGAATGATTTCCCTGTACGCTAACGCATCCATCACTTTTTCTTTCCCTGCCTCTTTTCTTTTTCAACCTAAAGTTTCTCTTCATGCCGGTGAGGGAGGCTGACAGGTGAGATTTTATTACTACGGCTCAGTACGATTTGCTGTCTCCCAAGGCACTGCAGGAATGTGTGAAGTTTATGAAGTTTATGATTGGGAGAGAGAGTGCGTTGGCAGACTGTGAAATGTATTGTTCATAATGGAAGACGGTGAGAGAGATAAACACTGTTATAGACTATACACTCCTCACATCCTCCTGGTCCAATCTCTTAGAATAAACACTCTGGGCAGCAGGAGTTCTCTTCCTTTATTCCTCCGCTGTCAGTCTGACTGAGGACATGACATTGTGATACACCAATGATACTTTTAGTGAAATATTTATAAGTTTTTACATTGTTCCCAGTTCATTTAGAATCTATCATCACTGAAATAATGACTAGCAGTTCAGTGAGGGAGTCTTTGTGAACTCAGTAACTCATCTGGGGTGCGTTTCCCGAAAGCATCGTTGGCCAACTATGGTCGCAAGTTCATCGCAATGTCCATTGAACTCTATTGGTAACGACGGAACTTGCGACCATAGTTGGCCAACGATGCTTTCGGGAAACGCACCCCTGATCGATTCACCGAGTGGGTCTGACTTGAACTACTAACTCAAGAGTGAGTTCGAGACATTTCATAATAATTCATAAAAATAATTTCTTTGCAACTAAAACAGTGGTGTGCACTTAAATGAGACAATATCATTGTCTCAATATCACAGACAATGTAAACTAAATTTTAAATTATTGTCGAAAAAGTTTTGTTTTAGGCCTCATTTGCAACCATTTTAAGGGCAGTCTGGAGTGCTGGAGTGTCTTTTGATGGGTCAGAGCTCAATTGTGTCGTTGAGAGGAAACTCACTCACCAAGTTCTTGAGGACATTCACGTCAGTCTCTTTAGAGATGTCCTTCACTTTTCCTCCAGTCAACTTGGCCAGCTGCTCCTCCTTCCCCTTTCCTGCAGCATCAACGGCGGCAGCGGACTCAAACTTAAATGCAGGAAAGTTTTACAGATTCAGGTTTCTTGCATCTCTAAAGAAGAGTTACCACCCATGAAGCAGAGTTCTATAGAGAGCAGGCAGTGAAGATGAATCACTGATTATTCCCAGAAGAAAGAAGAGCAAATGAAGGCCCATCAGGTGAGCAGGTGCAACCAGTCAAAAATCAGCCTCCAATTACTGTTCCCCCAAATCCCAATCAATATCAATTGTGAGTGAGACAATTGGACCTTGTGCGGTGCTAATGAAACAAAGCACCAGTTTATGGTTCTGAGACCACCTGAGAGAGCAATGAATAGAAAAGCAGACCAAATGAAAACAGAGAATGGTGGTAAAGGATGTGTTTGTGTGTGTGCGAACTGGTTTTTGTGTATGTACGACTACTAGCACACTAGCAGGAGTTGTTCTTGGCCTGCTTATCTTACACCCACACACAAACACACACTAGAAGACTGTTGAGCCTATAGAGGCTCTCCAGTGTCCTGGTGTAGAAGTGCTCTCTTCTCCTCTCCAGACCCATTCTGCATAGGAGCCTGGGAAGCGCTCCAGAGCTCTGATTACCACCGCGACCCCAGTCAAGAGCAGCTACTCCTGGGGCAAACAGGGTCAGAGGGCACTGGTGCTGTAGGATGACCTTTAGGGAGCCCTCACTCCTTAAAAGACACAGAGGGGACAATAGTGCTCTGTGCTAGATGTGGACAGAGCTCTCTGTCCCACAAAACTGCCCTCTGAAGTAAAGTGTGAAAGAGGAAGGAAAATACAAAATACAAGCACAAATACAAGTTGTGTTAAGAGGTTAGTTCACCCAAAAAGACAATTCTGTCCTCATTTATAGGGAATATTGAACTTTTTTGTTCCTTCTCAGTGCTGGATAGTGTCCATCCCCATTCACTTTCATAATATGGAAAAGAGCAGCATGAACACTATGCTACATTTCTCCTTTCTGTCCCACAGAATAGTAATTTTTTTGAGTGTGGGGGTGGGTGGATGGTGGGGGACCAGATCTTTCAAAAGGAATGTTTCAAGTTGATACAAACTCAATTGACAGCATGTGGCACAATGTTGATTACAGCAGAAAACAATTATAAAATAACTGACATAAAATAAAATAATAGTCCCACTGCAAAAATGTAGAATTCAGACTTTTTTAACACTACATTTCACATTCCAGCCTTTAAAACCTTAAACCTTGGTTTCATTTACTTTTATTGTAATTGCCTTTCTCTAACTATTACTCTATTTTTAAATTATTTTCTATGGTAATCAACATTAACTACCATTCAAAAGTTTGGGGTCTTAAAGGATTAGTTCACCTCAAAGCTGAAAATTGTGTCATCATTTACTCACCCTCAAGTTGTTTCAAACCTGTATGAATTTCTTTCTTCTGCTGAACACAAAGAAAGATATTTTGAAGAATGTCTGTAACTTGGGTCCCATTGACTTCCATAGTGTTTTTTTTTCCTACTATGGAAATCAATGGGACCCAAGTCAGTCTGTTTTCTTCAAAATATCTTTCTTTGTGTTCAGCAGAAGAAAGAAATTCATACAGGTTTAAAACAACTTGAGGGTGAGTAAATGATGACACAATTTTCAGCTTTGAGGTGAACTAATCCTTTAAGAATGTTTCATGTTTTTGAAAGACGACACCAAGGCTGCATTTATTTGATCAAAAATAAAGTAAAACATTAATATTGTAAAATATTATTGCAATTTAACAGTTTTCTATTTTAATATATTTTGAACTGCAATTTATTCCTGTGATGGCAAAGCTACATTTTCAGTATCATTACTCCAGTCTTAGTGTCACATGATCTCTTCAGAAATCATTATAATAATATGATGATTTGCTGCTCAAGAAACATTTCTGATTATTATCAATGTTGAAAACAGCTGCTTTTTGTGGAAACCATGTTACAATTTTTTCAGGATTCTTTGATGAATAGAAAGTTCATCAAAAGAACAATATTTATTTGAAATATTAATCTTTTGTAACATTATAACTGTCTTTACTGTCACTTTTAGTCAATTTCACGCATCTTTGCCGAATAAAAGGATTTATTTCTTTAAATAAAAAATCGCACTGAACCCAAATTTTTTAACAGTAGGGTAAATGCCACCAAAGCTGTCAATTTAGCTTGTACAGACCACTGGAGTATATACTGGTGTGTAATTCACCGTGAGGCTCTCAGCCAGCTCGCTGTAGTACTCCTTGATGTCCATGATGGCTGGAGTGATATCAAAGGTTGGGAACTGCAGGGATACAGCGGGAGAACCTTCATCCAGAGGCCTGGGCTCACTCAGCTTCTCCAGTCTCTGTGAACAAATGCAATTTCATGACTTTTGGTTTCTACTCAGGTAACAATATCTGCCTGTGCAAGATAGGTCAGCTGTTCATTAATCTGGCCCCAATGAAGTGTTCATGAAAAGGAGATTGAGTCTGAGTCTCAGCTTGTTCTCGTCAACATAATGAGAGAGCGGCAGATGTATCAAGATAATAATAGCAGTTAATAAAACAAAAAGAACTTCTGTTTTCATTTCATACGCAAGGAGTGAGTTATACCGCACGTCCCAGAGGGAGGTCAACAGATATTTCCCTGTTTCCAGCCATTGCGTACCCGCAGACTCCCTGTGTACTACATTCTTTCATTCTGTGTTTGAGGAACCGTGTTTCCTGTCAGTCTCCGCTCCCCTAAACCTGTTCCCCTTACGATCAGAGGAGACACCTTAAATAGCAAAAACCCCACAAGCCCGTGCCAAAATTTTCCGATTTCAAATAAGAAGTAACAAGAAGTGTTTTTCACGCCACATTCTGCATGGCCTTACCATTTGGTGCTGCCTCTCCATGGCGGCCAGCTGCTCCTCATAGATGGCCACTTGCTCTCGAAGGGCTAGGCAGTCAGTGGTAATTGCATCCACCTCCTGAGTGGGGAAGTGGAAATAAAGGTCAATTCAAACACAATGCACTTACCCTCTACATCTTCTATCACGAGCATCCTCAGTGCCACCAGGTTGTACTCTGGCAGAGACTGCAATGCAGGGGAGAGGAGATCCACATACAGTACGTAGCCTAACGTTCCCGATTTTATTCGGCTCATCTGGGTATCTTAAGTGCCTGATTAATTGGCGATGAATTCAATTACTCAGAATGAAAGCATTTGCATGTGAATGCTGCAGTGTGACGATGGATCTGGGCGGCAGAGGACGCGCACAGCACACACACAAGCTTCCCCGGAGCCCAGAATTGGCACAGTGGCCGTTGTTCCCGTTATCTCAGCTTGAACACAAGCCCAGTACGGGAGAGAGTCTAGACAGCATTTCGATGCCGAATTACTTTCCTCTATTCCACACCACCGAAGGGCTGAACTTCACTATGGTGGAGACACATTCCAGCCAGATGCAGCACTGGTGCTTAAAATCATACATTCTCATGCCAGTTTTTTTTCATATAACCACTGCTATTGTTAAAACCAGTTTAGTGAAATTAAACTAGTGACAGTACAAAACTGTAAATTGAACGTCAGGCTTATATCTCTAAAGTATATTAACTTATGCAACTGCAACTATATTATACTTGTGGCTCCATCATAACTACCTCTTTGGATCTCTTCCTGTTTTATTCTCATCTCAGTCCAGCCTGAGCGCTAAGCCCTGCTCTGTTGCATCTACGAGATATGAGAGGCTGAATGAGTGAATTATTAGGCACGGTGAAAGCTTTCCCACATCTGCTCTTTTACTGGAGATGTGCTCTGACATCTGTGGGGTGACGGAGTGGTTTCTACAGAAAGCAGCTCGGGTTTCAGAATGGCCGCTGGCCGGGAGTCAGTGGGGCCTGTAATCAGGACTCTCCAGAGCGGATCTGGGAGCAGCAGCTGTGCTGTGCCACTCCAGGGACTTTCACACACACCACTGGAGCCAGAACACCCCACCCGCAGCACAGGCTAACACTGCCATCTAGTGGTGGGTAAAGTGTAGAATTTCACTTAAGTTATATATTCTGGGGTATGAATGCAGCGATTTGAATCTAGTGGAGAGGTGGCATGGTGATTCAGTTTCTGTTTTGCTTATCTGTTAAATTACTACTTACTGTTCAATACTGCATTGTGACATCCAAAAAGTATTTGGATACACTTAAGCCACACTTAAATGTATGAATTTCATTACAATAGATAACAAAATATCAAACAAGGCATGTGACATTTATTTTAAACTTGAGAAACCATCCTATCATAAAATGAAGGATAAACTTTTCTTATTCAAGACAAAAAAATGTTGTATATTTGATCAGTGTTTATGGTTAAGCTTATTGTTAACTAAAACTTAAAAATAGGTTTTAGTAATTGAAATAAACTAAAATTAAAATGAAAACTGAAAATATACAAATAAAAGCTCATTCAAAATATATAAATATTGTATATTAGTATATAAATAATAGTAAATTAACACTTGATTGGATATGTTCTGTTTGAAAAACTTGTTCATGTAAAATGTATATTTTTCTATAATATCTATCTTTAAATGTGGCTCAGTGTATCACATATCAAATAACATCAGCAGTTTTCATGGCATTTTTCATTACCAAAGAGACATCTTCTCGCTCTTGCAGGATGAGAGTCTTGTGCTCAACCACCTGATCATATTTCATCTGCAGACACCGCAGCTCACCCTTCAGCTCCTCTGTGTTACATAAAATCTCCTCCTAAGAGGTAAACAACCAGTAAGCAGCAAATAAAGAATCAACAGAATAGATTGTGTTAAAGAAACTGACATATGAGGAGAAAACACACACAGCTTAAATCAATGTAATATTATCAAGTAAAGCATAAATATCCATCACCACTCAGGCCAGAGTTTCTGAGTGGTACCTTTTCTTTCCGTAGCCTCTCTATCACAGCCTCCAGGCTGTAGTCGGCAGGGCTGCTGATGCTGACGGTGGTGGTGGTGGTGATCTGCTCTGACTCTAGTCTCTCTTCCAGCTCAATGATTTCAGCCTCAAGAGATTCATTCTCCTCCTCTAGAGACCGAACCTACCTCAGCCACACATAAGGTAACGTATGAGATTAGAGGACATGCAATATATATGAGTAATGGCTTATGCTCAAAATGTTGTATCATATTACACTATGCAGTAGAGGACACCGTGACAGCATCTTCATGGCCTTAATATGATTTTCTTCACACCCTCTGGCAAATGACTGACCCCGTTAAACATCATCATGGAAATATGATAATTGGGCCACACACAGGGAGACCATTAGATTCAGCATGAGCACAGCTGGTTGTTACCCAGCAGAACCTTGGGTGTGAGTGTGAACATTTTCATGTCTCACCACATTGATGAGGCCGGCCAGGCGATCGTTGAGGGCAGCGATGACAGAGCGCTCACTGACAAATCGAGCCACACCCTCCTTGTTTAGGGCACGAGCTGCAGCAAAATCCAGCTCGGGACATTCACTCACAGGCACTCTACCCCTGTCAAACAGACTGAAAGCTTTCTAATGTCTGAAATGGCATGTTTATTTTCTAAGCAAAGCAGGCAAACAATATTAAAGGGAAAGAGGAAGTACACAAGAGAGCTTAACTAATAACACATTTATGCAGTGTATTTATAATTCAAAGAATAAAGAGTGAAGTCAGTTTAAATCATTCACACAGAACTCCTAGTGTGACTACATGGTACAGTTAAAAAAAAATGGGTTAAATGGGTAAATATTTTATCCATACAAGTAAATAGAAAACATTTGAAAACTTTTCAGTGTCAAGTATTTTAGGAAACTAAGAAACATACAGTATACACACCACAGTTCAAAAGTTAGGGGTCAGTAAGGGTTTGGTTTTAATTGATACTTTAAAAAATGTTGCATTAAATTGGTCAAAAGTGAGAGAAAGTAAAAGTACATTTCAAATAAATGCTTTAAGAATCCTAGAAAGAGGAACTTGTATCATGGTTTCCACAAAAATATTAAGCAGTGCAACTGCTTTCAACATTGATAATAAGAAATGTTTCTTGAGCAGCAAATCAGCATATTAGAATGATTTCTGAAGGATCATGTGACACTAAGAATGGAGGAATGACTTCATAGGAATAAATTACCTTTTAAAATATATTCAAATAGAAACCAGCTTTTAAATTGTAATATTTCACAATATTAAAGTTTTTTTAAATAAATAAAAGCAGCATTGGTGAGCATAAGAAACTTACTGACCCAAAACTTTTTCATACAATAATAATGATAACCACTCCAGATGTGAATCATAAATTATTTTTTTAAGAAACAAAGTGAAAATTAAACTTGGCCAACAATATTGATTTTGTAGATGTTTAGCCAATAAACTTTTACATGGAGGAATGCTTTGAAATGCCAAAATAGCAGCTCTATGCTGATTACAATACATTCATTTAAAATGTACCAGCAATATGTGTAAGGCTTTCAGATCTAAAAGCACTGACCTGGCAGCGGAGCGGGCCTGGACTCCACAGCGTCCTGCAGCCTGGCTCCACTGCTCCTCCTCAAACAGCTTACGGTACGATGACACTCTCAGCAGGGCCATGACAGCAGCAGGAAAGCAAGAGATGATGACAACCGCACAAGCCGGGGGTCTATATAGACGGCGGGGCAGAGAATGTCACACACGCTTGTGGGATCTCTCACTGAACACAAAGTAGACTAACTAGGGCAACAGTGTCAGAAGATCAACCTTTCACATGGGACAGAAACAATTCAGCCACTGCAACGTGATTGCAGGCCACTCCTTCAGAGAGCAGTTACACAAGTGCAGACGGGACAGTTCAGTGACTGCACTAGTATTACTTGGTATTATTTGAACAAACTCCAGTAATAAGGTTGAGCAATAGTAATAGACATTAGATAAAAAAGAATTCAAGAAATCCCAATAATAGGTTCATAATGTCTTTATTTTATTGAATAAATTAGATGTCCCACCCCCCAAAAATAAAACAAAGTATGTGCAAGTACCCAGCTGCAAAGTACTAGGATCATTCCAAAAACTGAATGGAAAGAAAGACAAGACACAAAAATAAACAAACAGATGGGGTGGTGATCACAGAACACCAGAAATCTGTATAATGGCCATCTGCAATGAGGTCCTCCCAGAAACATCATCTATTGGCATTGAAAAAAGTGATTTCAGCCAAGTTCTATGGTGGCCCTCTCCAAAGCAGAAAGTAGAAAACATAAACCCAACAAGCAAGCTCAGACAAAGACACAAGCTTGTAAATATGGCAGCAGATGTGAAGTGATTTAGACTGAGATTTGAGAGTGGATCATTGAAGGACATTGAGCCACAGACAATATCATTCACAGAACATCACTACTTAAGAGTTTTCAACACTATCAGAAAAAGAAAAGTGCAAAAAATTGTACAAGCTTGTTACTAGGGCAGCGCCCAAAGGACATTTTTGTACCTTATTTAGCCCTAAAACGTTCACAGCAGTACCTTAAATATTCATACTGTATGACTACTCTGAGGTACTAATATGCACCTTTTAGGGGAAGATAAGATACAAAGTCATCCCTTTAAAAGCACTGTCCCAGTGACAAGCTGTTGTGTCCCTAAAGCAACCATTTTTGCATATTTATGTCTAAAAGTAAAGGAAGGCAGGACACAGAGTTGGTCGGAAACTGATTACAACTCTTTTTCCAAGTTGCAAGACTCACACAAAACATTTCCTGTGAGATTCTGAGGAAATATCACTAGTGGACAGGGGCAACATGTCACGCATTACGTGGAGAAACAGCTTTAGTGGTTTGTGTTACAATAATATTTTAGCATTGGGGTGATGATTAATGCTGGTATAGCAGAAGAGACTTCCTCTTCACACACTGTTCAACAAAACCAGACTGACTGGCGCAAGGAGTAAAAACCAGCAGAATTTCAGTCGGCACTCACAAATAAGATCAACAGAATCACAAAATGTACTATGAGTTCAAGAGAGAGAAACATATGCCAGTAAGTCACTACATGGAAATATAAAGTGTAAATGTAACATGAAACAACACCAACAAAGGACACAAAGACTGTAAACATACACAAAATTATCCCAGTCTGGGTTAGTATAACACACAGCATACATATAGAAGGACCACGTTTGCATCATCATTACAGGACATGACAGAACAATAAAAGATCCAGTGAGCACATCAGTTAAAATGTTAACGTGTTAACATTTGGTAGCACTGTAGCACAACAGGATCCAGAGAAGATCTGTAAAAGAATAAGACCTCAAAAGAATAAATGTATCAGCCGTAGAGTCCAGATCTGATAAAGACTCATTGCTATTATTGAAGATGACTAAGGATTATGGGTTTGGATATGCAATCACAACAGACTGAAGAGTCTATTCTGAAGGATAACAGATATTCATCTGTGGAGGACATACAAATGCCCAATGCTGAGGACAACAAGGATGTATGAGACTGGAAAACATAAATAACGTGCACACCACAATGGACAAAGTCGGCTGATTCATCATGATTCAGATACAACTGTGAGTAAAGATCATAGTCCAGACTTCTCCACTCTGAAAGGTAGTCGATTGTCTAAGTCACCTTGTCAGAAACACTTCTTTGTGAAGGTCATTTTTCGAAGGAGAAAAGGAAGCGTGAGACAGGTGGAAAAATGTGCTCTGGGCTCTGAGGGAGCGTTTAAACTGGCAGCAGCAGTCAATACAATCTCCAATACATGACTTTCCTTTAGTGTAACAAAGACCTTCTTTTGAGTAGCAATAAGTCGCATTCAGTCAAATATGGTCGGGAATATCGGATTTGGCATTACAGCACTGATCCAGAGGTCAAAACCAGAGAAACTGGGGCTGCACGTAGGATTATGGATGCTAGTCAAAAAGATTAGGTTTGTAAGGGTTAAAGTGTAGTTATTAATACTCCCAGAACAACACATTCAGGGAGTAGAGATAAACTGACATCTATTCCTCTGAAGCAGGATCAGAAGAACAGCTTATTGTAACCAATGGGCAATGTCTGTGCAAAACAGAACTATCCAACAGTGCCAAACTTTCATCACGGAGGCTGTTAGTCATCTTAGTGCAGGGGGGCCCATTTATCTCCCAGAAGACCAGCCACAAACACACCTCAAGAGTCTTTTTTGCTTCAGAACCACCTGAACACCTCATTCTGCAGTCCTCTACCTCAGTCTTCATCACCTCCCATCAGGAACCCCAGTATGAAGTCATTGGCTTTCTGACGATCGTGTAGTGTCTGTTTGCCAGCAAGGTTGGGAGGAGGCCGAATGAGGAGGCTTGCGAAGAGAGTAGCTGGACAAGAGGTACAAGAAACAATACAACAGTAACGCACCTGAATGTTTGCAATCTGCTGCCAATAGTATAAAGGCCGTTTCACACGGGACATGGCAAGTGGTGAAATCGCCATGTGGCTGCTGCTTTCTCTCATAGTGGAAGCGCTTTGTGCAGTTGTGGCGGTGTTCGCGTCGCGGTCTCAGAGCGAACAGTGCCATATTTACAATCGACAAGGTAACATTTGTATTTACTAAAAACTAAATAGATTAAACAACAAAAATGGTGTGTTTATGTTATTTATCACTTCATGGGAATATGACTAGCATAGTTTTCATGTCAGACACAGTTAGCTTTTTATATGGCAAAACAACTATGGATTTTATTTCTTCTTTTATATCTCTGTATGATATTTTTGATTGGGAAATTCCACTACATTTAAAACGATCTTCTCAATCATGTTTTGAACAGTCTGATATGAGCTCAGTGAAATGTTCAATGATTGACTGGTTGTTAAAAAATATGTTCAATAATTGGTTAAAGCCTATACAGCTGCGCTGCCACTCACAAAAACGATATAACCACAAAAAATGTGCTTGTGGAAGAGGCAGAATTTTGGGTGCTCGAGCACCGCCAGTGAAAGCGTTTTGCTACTTTTTGCCCGTCTCCCATTGCATCACATTCCCGTATGAAAGGGCCTCAAGTCAGACTCACCTAGGAGGTTGGCGTTCAGGTTGTTGTCAAAAGTGTGTTTGAGTAATTCTCTCAAGAAGGCCATCAGGTAGCGGAACACATTGCGATGGGCTCGTGGGAGCTGAGATATTAGCTGTTGTTTAGAGGAAAACAAACAATTAATTCTTAAACTTTGTGTATTTCTAGGTTTAAAATAAAATTTTAAACAGATTTTTCAATGTGTTAAGAGCATTTTAGATATAATTTCATGATCAACATTAAAATAGTTTTAATCATTTGAATGATCTTGTGTATTATGTATAAATATGGTTGGATAGTTAATACTGTACGTATATATACACTGCCCTATACATACACTACTGTTCAAAAGTTTGGAGTCAGTAGGATTTTTATAATGTTTTTGAAAAAGTATCTGTTTCTCAATAAGGCTGCATTTATTTGATAAAAAAAAAAAATCAGTAAAAACCATAATACTGTAAATTATTATTACAATTTAAAATAACTTTTGTCTATTTTAACATATGTGATGACAAAGCTGAATTTTTTATAATTTAATAGAATTTTTCAATAGAAAGTTAAATGACAGCATTTATTTGAAACAGAAACATTACAAATGGCTTTCTGTCACTTTGGATCAATTTAATGCATCCTTGCTGAAAAAAAAATATATACTGACCCCAAACTTATGAACAGCAGTGTACATCGACCAATTTCAGGTTTTTTCATGGGAATTTATGTTCATGAGTTTGTAATATTTATAATATTTGCACATTATATTAACAGTTTTATAAAATAATAAATGCAATTTAAAGTTTAATTTTTGTTTCTTTTACATCTTGTGTTGATTATTATAAATAAATAGCAATTGAACTGCATAGTTTAGACCCTGTTCTTAATTTTTTGAAAATAATATTTTTGTATGTACCAACTTAGAAGGTTCCATCTAATTTACATCAATAGCTGAAAGACAATTCCTTTAATTTAAGCAAAATGTACATTGTAACTGAAATATACCCAAATGAATCGGAATCTAATCACATTGAACACAGAATCAAATTGAGAGCTTGTAAATACGAACTGAATCAAGAATATAGATAGATACCAAGCCCTACTACCACAAACAGCATATGAACTATATTGTCAGGACACTACAAATATAATTTGTACCTGTTTGCAGAGGCGGCTGTCATGAGAGCATTCAAGACAGCGCTGATAGAGTTCATAACACAGCACAGGTTCAGGAAGAGCCTCCAAGAAGATCAATAGTGCTTCAGCAACTGAGTGATTACAGCCAGCTAACCAGCAGTCAAGGAGAACCACGGTGAACAGTGAGAATGCACATTTTAGCTACAGCAAGAATAAATATAGCAGTGAGAAAAAGGAAAAGACAGGGAGAGAAAAGAAAGAAAGAACACAGTGTCTCTAGGGATATCTCAAGGACCATTACAGTAAGACAGAGAGCACATTCTCAGTCTCTCAGTAGCATAGGGAAGAATTGTGTGGGAGAGTCCAGCCAGTCAGAGCAGTTTTAAAGGGAGCCACTCGGTCACATTCACTGAAGTGACAGGCATTAGCATTTCTATGCTAAGTAACTCTGAGAGCCCTGAAAGAGATTTGTCCAGACTATCCACTAGTAGTCAATCTGCTGGGAAAATCTTTAGCTCTTTCTATATATAAACATTTTTTTTTTTTTTTGTGGGAAAGGATACGGATGGATTCAGGAATGCTGGTGTCCAAGCAGTCAATAATACTTTGTAGCTCGTCTTGCAGGCCAGGGGTCTGGAAAAGGTCCTCCTTTAATAAAGAAAAAGAAAATAATCTAATTAGTAATTTGAGATGTTATGGCTAATCATTGGTGCATTCATGCTTTATTTTGTTTACCTGCTGGCAGGCCTTGGTGTAGAGGTGATTAACAAGCAACCAGACCTCTTTGGGAATCTTCAGAGGTTTATCCTCTGTTCCAGAATTGTCCAACAAGGAATACATCCGGGATTTCTCCTGAGAAAATTGAGAATTGTCTTAAAAGCTATATTTAATTCTGTATTAAATTTAAGAAGAGCGATATAAATTTAAAGATAAATAAATACATTTTAGATAAATTTAAATTTAAGATATAAAATGTCTTATAGCACTTTGCACAATTCAGTACACTTTGGTGTCTCATTATTATTCTTTTTTTAAAGCAATAGATCCAATGTTTGGATAGTGTCTTTAAATATACAGATTATCAGACATTATTATCATGATCACTTTGCTTAAAGTCCCCCATTACAATTTTTTGGATATTACCTTTCATGTAGTCTGTAATATAGCTGCTTGTGAATGTAAAAGGTCTGCAAAGTTTCAAAGATCAAAGCACGATAAATGGGGTTATTGTTTCCCAAAAGAAAGAACTGATTCTGAACATCCTGAAACAAGTAGTCAGTAATTCCTGTTTCTAGCATAATGCCAATCCCATATTAGCATTATGCCAGCTTATGGTCTTCATTGGCTGCTAGGCCTGTTAAATTTTACATTTTAATTTCAAATATTAATCGAATTAATCGGTTTGTATCACTGTTTATCAAGGGCTGAGGAAGCCTCCGGAGCTGAAATTCAGATATTGTAATGAGTGTGTCTTTTCCAACATGCGCTGTAAGCGGTAGACCAATCACAACAGACTGGGCCATCTAACCAATCAGAGCAGAGTAGGCTTTCGGAAAAAAAGGGGTTTAGAGAGACGGAATCTTTCAGACACTGTGAGAAAACAGGCGATGCTGCAGTGCAAAGTATGAGAAACTTTGTGTTTTTCGACATTGCAGGCATGTAAACCTATTGTAGGAGACCTCCAAAACAAAATGAAAAACCTTTAAAGTAAAAAAGGGCCACTTTAAAGAACATAACAGACATAAATTCAGCCACGTTGTCTTTGAAAAGGGGCCACAAATAACATTACTCTCATACACACACAGAAACATGTTATGTGGAGAACAGTGACAGCCCCAAGGCCGCTAAACAATATAAGGGGACTCATTCAATTAGTAGGAATGCAACTCATGCTGAGCCACAGAAGCAAGATCAGAGTCAAAAACAACAGTGAAGAACGGCTGACTCCAAATTACAAACAATGATTTCTGAGACTGTTTCACCATGCTGTGAGCTGCTTCCTCTCCCTGCTTATCTAATATCGTTGGCTGGTGAGCAGTGAGTTGGGTGGGGAAAGGAGGGGCAGAATACAAGCTGAGAGATTCAAGCCTCAGTGGCATTCATTAGCCTGAACCTGCAGAGTGACTGCAGCAAGCTAACCTGTGTGAACCGGCAAGCACCAAAGGCTGTCACACAGGGACAAACATTTAAAAACAGGACACCAGTCACCCTTAATCAGTCATCCTCAATCATACATGTAGACCCTGATAACAGCAGCTGTCCTATGGCATGATCTAATGAGTCTTTTCTGTGCATGAAGAGGAACTTTACCTTTTCCATGCAGCTATCCTCTCCCTGAGAATCATGCAGACCCAGAATGATTGGTCGGAAAGGAGTGGTCAGAGCAGAAAGGAGTAAAGGAGGGAGGAGAGATGAGACAATAGAGAAACATTGCGTAATCACTGAGAAGACAGAGACAGTATTGCATAATTACAAATAAGCAGGTTTCAGCTACCAACAGTGATCAGTGAACAGCAGAGATAGAAACATAAAATGACTAAAGATGATTGACTACTCTCTAAATTAAAAACGAATTATATTTTGAGAATATAGTGGAGAATGGAACAGTGATGAACAACACAGAACATTTGCATGATGACCAACTGCTCCTGAACAAGCTGTATCTCATCAAAACATTCTCTTTGTACATGACTTCTTCATTGTAGCCTCATGTCAGAATCATGTCAACCCTGAAGGTATTTCCTTATCTAAAATCTGGGGACAAAATTCCTCACCACTGTCTGTCATTACTTTCCACTGCCAAGAAAGTGAGAAGACGACTTTCGTTTTTGTAATGGCAGCCACTAATCTTTACTCAGCCATGTATCCTGTGATAATAATCCATCTAACCAACTGCAGCTGTGGCCTGTGCCTCACCAGATCGATGAGTTTGGTAATGGGGATCTCACGGATGGGCTTCTTCATACGGCACAGAGTCTCCAGAGATGTGCCAAAACAGCTGGGCAGATAGTTTCCAGAGAAAGTGATGAAGTAGTCTTTTCCCCGGTCCAGATGAAGCACCAGAATGTCCTCGATTTTATCCTCACCAGAGTTTAGTAGTGTTACAGAATCTTTACTGACATACACCTCTAAGACGATCTCCATTGTCTCATCTATATAAAAAAACAGGAATATTTGAGACAGTCTGGTAGATGGGCGCAGTCTGCATCATAAATTAACAAATTCAGATGACATCATATTTGTGTCCTCTCTACCTGATATGGGCAGTTGACATGACATTTCTTCATAGAAAATAGCCTTTTATTTCTTCTATTTTCATAATTTGGCAAAATTATCCATAATTGTTTAAATTTGTGATGCATTGGAATTCTTTTTCCAAAACTAAAATTAAAGTTTTAAAATACACTGAAAAAGTCAAATCGATACAAATTAGGTATATTTATTATCAAAATGGGATCTATTTTCAAAAAATACATGAAATGAAATTATATAGTGTATAATTGTATCTTGATAATCAGGAAGTAAAGGAAGATATCATAAAACATTAAAAGAATGTGTCATTCTTTTTTTATGACAAAAATACAGGACTGAAATGAGATACTCACTAGGATCTAGTACCCCTTCGTTGGGCTCAGCACGTAGCCAGGGCTTACAGTATTGAGAGTCATTAAGTTTGGGAATGAAGGCAAAGGTGCAAGCAACCTGTCCATCATTAGTGATGAGAAAACTCTGACGCTGCAGCTGACGGAACTTCACATTCTCAAAGGTGAACTATGGAATAAAGAACAGAGATAATATGAAAATGTGTTTGAATGGTAGTGTATGAAGCTGTAAACATACACTACCAGAAGAAAATATGAAAGATGTCACATTAAAATAGAAATCTTTCAATCTTTTATAACATAATAAATGTCTTAATTGTAACTTTTGATCAATTTAATGCATCCTTTAAAAACAAAAACAAATCTACACACTGGCTCCAACTTTTGCATGGTATTGGTATTTGCATGTGTATTGCCCTTAGTATGCACTGATGAAGTGATTGCAGGTGATGCTGATCAGTTTATTTTGATAGTCTTTTCTATTTTAAAGACACTGCCCCAGTGCATTCAGTCTAAAAGCAATTATGGCACATGTGATTAGCCTATAATCCACTCACAGTCCAGAGAAGTGCTAAGATTGTGCAAACATTATCGACCCTCCACTGATATATGGTGGGATCTCAGAGAGAATGGAGGCAGGCCAGAGGATCAATGCAGTTTGTCAGAGGATACACTGACCAGTCTGTCTCCCTGTCATTACTTACCTCCCGTCGGGTTAGGGACAAAGAGGGCAGAAAGTCATTTTCCATTCTGTCCATGTCCCGCACAATCTCTTCAAACACCTTCTTGTAGCGCTGCTCTATCACCATTTTCACCTGCAGCACACACATAAAATTAATGTGATGGTCTCAACTCCTTTATTGGAGCATGATGAATGGAGTTATCCTCACCCCGACACTAAAGACAGAGCTGACGGGTTTGTGGTCACTGGTCTTTAGCTCCATGTGACTGCGGTAGTGAAGTTGCTTTATGTTGCTCCCCCTCCAGAGGATACGGTCGCACCAGGCAGGGACTCGACACTTCCCACTGTCAACGCACCCCAGAGAACAAAACCAAATTATGACGTGACAACGTCATTTTTTTTTTCTTTAAGAGCATTTTAAGAGCAAGTGATCTTCAATGTATAAAGGAAGACGTCCTGATGTCCAAAAACTTTACCTTGAGTCCCATCCATCGGATTTAGCATCATATTTGTAAGTAGGGATGAAAGTAATATCCCCTTCCATGAAATCAGCGAAGGCACGTTTAGTCTTTCTCTGGATATTCAGCTGGCAGAGTGAAACAGAAGATGCAATTAAGTGTGCTTTCAGAGCAAAAATGGAAGTCTATATTTGGCTACCACTTAAAGAACTGTCACATACACACACAGGAAAAAGAAAAGAGGAAGCAACAAAGAATAACATAAAACCAGATAAATACAGTGGGGTGCATTAGTAAAAGAGAACACTAGTGGAAAATATATTTGTGTTTTTTCATTAAAAATGTTAATAGTCATTTTAATATCATCATAGTTTGATTGAAATGTTGTGGATTGAAAAAAACATTAATTGCAGGATTTTATACATGTTATTTATATGCATATAAACATTACATTTTTATAATTCAAATATGTATATACATTAAATATGTAAAAAGCTTTTGCTATTCAGAACTATTGTTGTGCTAATAATACTACTTATAACAACTGGCCACTTTATTAGGAACACCTTGTTAGTACCGGGTTGGACCCCATTTTGCCTTCAGAACTGCCTTAATACTTCGTGGCATAGATTCAACACAATGATTCCTCAGAGATTTTGGTCCGTTGACATGATAGTATCACGCAGTTGCTCCAGATTTGTAGGCTGCACATCCATGATACAAAGGTGCTCTATTGGATTGAGATCCAGTGCCTGTGGAGGCCATTTGAGTTTAGTGAACTTATTGTCATGATCAAGAAACCAGTTTGAGATGATTTGAACTTTGGGACATGGCGCTTTGTCCTGCTGGAAGTAGCCATCAGAAGATGGGTACACTGTGGTCATAAAGGGATGGGCATGGTCAGCAACAATACTCTGGTAGGCTGTGCCGTTTAAACGATGCTCAATTGGTACTAAGGGGCCCAAAGTGTGCCAGGAAAATTTCCCATACCACCAGCAGCAGCCTGAACTGTTGATACAAGGCAGAATGAATCCATGCTTTCACGTTATTTACGCCAAATTCTGACCCTACTATCTAAATGTCGTAGTAGAAATCGAGACTCATCAGACCAGGCACTGTTTCTCTAATGTTCTATTGTCCAATTTTGGTGAGCATGTGTGAATTTTAGCCTTAGTTTCCTGTTCTTAGCTGATGTGTCTGATGTTCTCACCCGGTGTGTCTTCTGCTGCTGTAGCACATCTGCCTCATGGTTTGACGTGTTGTGTGTTCAGATATCCTCTACTGCAAACCTTGGTTGTAACGAGTGGTTATTTGTATTTCTGTTACCTTTCTGTCAGCTCCAACCAGTCTGACCATTCTCCTCTGATCTCTGGCATCAACAAAGCAAATTCGCCCACAGAACTGCCGCTCACTGGATATTTTCTCTTTTTCGGGACATTCTATGTAAACCCTAGAGATGACTATGCATTAACCCTTTCTTCTATGCCAGGGGTGCCCAATCCTGCTCCTGGCGATCGACTGTCCTGCACAGTTCATCTCCAACCCTAATCAAACACACCTGCCTTTAATTTTCAAGTGATCCTAACGTGCTCTGAAGACCTTAATTGGTTGCTTCAGGTGTGTTTGATTAGGGTTGGAGATGAACTGTGCAGGACAGTCGATGCCAGGAGCAGGATTGGGCACCCCTGTTCTATGCTATTGGCTGATTAGATACTTGCGTTAACGAGCAGTTGAATTATTGTACTAACAAAGTAGCCAATATATATATATACATAAAGGATAAAATATTATAATAAAGAGGCATCATCCCCAGGTCTCACCTGATCATACTCCTGAAGCCTCCGTAATTCATTCTCAGCAATAAGTCTCTTTACTTCCGTGGTATCACTCAAACATAGTCTGTAGTTAAGATCTCCAAGCCAAATCACCACACTTAGAGGAGAAATCATAAGCATTGAAGCATTTAAATACAAGTACAATATTAGCTTAAAATATAGTTATCTAATCATGGGTTCACAATGGCTACACTGGATGACAGTGACACTCACTCATGTTTCACTATACTGAGAGGGGGGTATTCCAGCAGGTGGAAACTCATGCGAGCACAGATGTCTTTGTAGTCCTGGTTCCGCCTCTCAAAATCATCCACATGTGCCGCCAAATGAGAGTTCACGAAGCAGAAGCTGGTATTGTGAAACACAAAACGCACAGCCACTCCTCCTTTATTCCCCTGTAGTAATGGAGTAATAAAAGTAGGTTAATCTTATCAGGTAACCGAGATTGAACTACTAATAGAAAGTATCATTCGATTTGTGGTCATATCTGTAATTTGTGTAATCAATACCACTCTAAGATTTACACCATATCTAATACAAATACAACAAAAGATATGCATTCTATGCCAAAAGATAGGCTAAAATGACTTCCAGTTTTGACAAACCACTTCCTATTTTAACAAATGCAAACATACCATTTTATTCATGAGGCCAGTTCCCACAGACTCAGAAGCCACCTCTCTAATGTGATCTTTGTGCACCTTGTTGACATACACCACCAACATCATTCCCACTAGGCGAATGATACGGACCTGAAGACAGCATACAGAACTTCATGAAAAGTCCACAAACAATGAAAGCGAGCAGCACATACTTTCTTCAGTTGACTGCCAAATGCTTTTTTCAGGGTGCCACAGGAATGATAAGACGGTTCTTTGCATTTTAAATGCTGAATAGCATAAATCAGCTGTCGTTCACTCACCTGTATGTATCTGGCTTTATGGTGGAGGCTTTTCTCTACTGCATCAACCCATAACTGTTCTTTGGATGAGTCCATATAGAAAAATGCCTCTGTGCTCAGGTCCAGCTCCTGAAATCTGACAAAAAACACAAGAAAACAATTAGACAAAGCATATAGCACTATGACCTTAATCAATTAAACCTATTAATGTATAATGTGCAATGATCCATTAAGGGTGAAATACATTAATGCTTGTCACAAAACTGCAAAAAAAATGGGGTTTCCCAAACATGGCCCCATTTGCATGCTGCCAGATCTAACAATAGCCTGGTTTTCATTACAGACTTGCGCAAAAACTTTGCGATATTTTCAAAATGTCGATAAAAAACTATTGTGAAATGGCAACGCTTCCATTAACCGATGTTATGCGACAAAAACTCAATTTTTTCCTCTTGCGATAAGTCATTCCAAACATCATGGCAACGGATGTTAGTAAGTTTACGTATAATCGCAGCCACAAGCCATATTTTCAATCGCAGGAGACGTTGGCTTGTTATTCAAGCATTAATGGCAAGGAATGGCAAGGAAATCCCCTTATACTTGGGAGCGTCCACATGTGAGGTGTTTCTGGGTTTTTCACCCTCCTATCTGCTTCGAGGTCTTGATAAATAGTGACATTTCTTTGTTGTTTAGAATCCAGTATTCCTGTAATTCTTTTGTCTTTTATGAGTTTAATAAAGAACTCTGTCTCGTCTTCTGTCCAAACATATCGTGCCTTCTTTAAAGAATGATCGACTTTTACGTACAGCAGGTGACCTGTAAATGCGAAAAAACTGTTTCCATTGCAGTTTTGCAAAATAATCATTTTTCAAATTGCCTGAAAAACCACCTCATTCGAGCGTAAAACTTCTTTTGCGATATATGGGAATTTTTGCAGTTTCCACTGGCCGTATTTTCAATTCGCAATAAGCGCAATTTGAAGGGTAATGGAACGCAGCTTATGTTTCAGATTCGTTATTTTGGAGCGGGGGGCTATTGCTTTGCCACTCACCCCAGTGCGTAGACATCTGGAGGTTCTGGGTCACAGCGCAGCCAGGGCTCAAGACTGCTGTCAGGGGACTGACCGTTCACATTCCAAGTGCCCAAGAAGAACCTGTAAAATACAGTGACTTACTCAAACACCTGGAATCAGTCAAAACAAAATGATTGACATTATGTTTCCAGGCATGTGACACTCACCGAAAGTTCTTAATGTCCACATATTCTTTCTCTTTCTTGCTGAGCCGATACTTAAGCAGGCCTTCCCTTGACCCTGACTGGCTGCTCATCATGGTCTGTCTCATGGTGTAGTTGGATGGGCTGTCAGACCAGGAAACGGAGCGGTCTACAGACTGAAATCTGCTACAAAAAACAGCACAGAGTTTAACAAAGCTGAAAATGTACAGGCTTCTGCATTTAAAACCAGTAGCACTCACTCATTTCTGACAGGTGTGGCATACAGTGCGGAGGGTGGCCTTTCTTTAGCAGTCTGGCCTGCCGTGAGGTTAGTCGATGGCTTGTATGTGCCTTTTCGAGAAGGAAGAGGGGGCACTGGTGGAGGTGGCGGCTCTCGTTGTGCAACTATACGGTTTTGTTGGTTCTTCTTCTCTTCCACTTTTATACAATGGTTAAAATTTTCTTCAAAACCAAAATCTGTTGCAAGCGAGAGGGCGGGGTCTATAAACATAGAGAGGAACAGAGTAGTTACAGAACGTTCACGGTCTTTGGTGCATCTGGCCATGTAACCCAATGTAAAAATGGTTATGTTCTGCCATTTTTAATTCCATACCTGTGTTTGAGGGCTTTGCTAAAGCACTGTTGCTGATGTTGTTTGAGGTGGATTTGGAGGTTCCTCTTTGAGGTGGAACAGGAATGCAGTCTTTGACTGGAATAGGTACAACAGGCTCCATCTTCCTAGGAAGTGAACTCCTCTTCTCAGCTAAAGGTGGACCATTTAACAGTGATGTTCCATATACTTATGAAAAAAATTGATAATGGCCTTCAAAACATATTTAGCAGTGGTAGTTTGATGAAGGTTTAATATTATAATTTTAATACAGGCAGCTCTACTTATAAGATTTAACAGTAAAGCACAGATACAGGCACACTGTTTCATAGTACAGTGGGCATAAACTCTTTGATTCAAGACCCTAATCTGTACATTCAGAGTACCGTACACAAAGTGACCTCAGAGGGATATGCATTTTTTTAAAAATTAACATGTCAGAATAAACTAAAATGAAACGAAAACCAAAACAAGAAAAGCAGGTTTTTATGGTTTTCTATTTTAAATGTTTCCCTGGTCTGGATATGATTTTTACATCTCTTTAAAACAAAAAAAGAAAGTCATGAATACAAAAATATTTGACTGACATTTTTTATACATAATGTTTTTGAGTTGTCTTACCTTCAGTAATTAATAATTTCAGAGTATTGCATAAAGTATCCTGGCTGGAAGGCTGGAATACACCACTATTGACTAGATTTATGCCAAAATTTGCAGTCTGGATGCTAGTTAATTAAAGTCAATACCAGTCTGCAGACTTTGAGTTTCACAGACAAACTCCGAGAACATGCATACAGTCTGCCCATTTATGTCTAGATAACCTGCTGCCTCAAAAATTCAAAAAACATTTTGATTATTTCATCCTCAAAATTTGTCATTCTAACCTGACAGATTTCACAGTAAATCGAATAGTGTATGAGCACAGATGAGCAGACTATTCCATCCAGTCAGAGGATATCAAACATGATATTTTGAGGTGAATTTAGTAGAAAATGTATGACACGACTTATAATAGGCTTTATAACACTCGCCTCAAACCTCTGTCGCAATTTGTACAGGTCATGCTGACTGTGTCTACACCCAAGAGTTCATTCAAATCAAAATTTTTGCAACTCAGAAGTCGCTACAACTACTGCAGTCAAATCCTGCACATCTATGTTTGTTTTCTGTCATGCATTTCCTTGCAACTAGCACATTTAGTTCTGAGCAAGTTTGTTGTGTTTTGGAGCGACATTAAAGTCTGGTAGTGTGTGCTCATCAGTCATTTAGTGTGTGACATCCAGTCTTACTCTACAGCCATTTACAAAGTTGGCAAGTGTATGTCCAGTGTTTTAAAAACTTTTCAGATTGTAAAAGTCCTGTAGTGTATTCCAGCTTTAAGTAGACTTCAGCACACTCTCAAACATGATACATCGGCCAATGGACGATGTCAGGAAATGAAGCCTATGCCTCTAAGGTAAGAGTTTGAAGGACAAACATACCCTGAGCTGAATATTGCAAGGTGTGTGGAAACAAATCAGAGAAATCATGCAGCAGGTGGTCTAACCTTTGACCCGATTGTGGCTGCCGCTGTAACAATGTAAACTAAAGTAAACCAACACCAAAAATGTATATCTGTCAAACTTTCTGCCCAACACTGAGGTCAAATTCTTCCAAGAAGCATGCATTACTGACAAACATATAAAACTGGGTGTTGGTTACCCTGGTAAATAAATGATTAGAGTAGTTAATAAATAAGAAATGTGGCTTGATGTTTGTGGAAGCATCCTGTGGAGGGAAAATGAGGTATATCACCTTGCTGTTTGGCCTTCGTCACATGTTGTAAGAAAGACTGAGTGTGCATGTCATCCTGCAGCTCCAGAAGAACCTCTGGCATTCGCTCGCCTCGAAGACGAATCCGTACCGTTGCTGTGGAGGAACAGTGTCACTTTCTCACATCCAAACATCACAGCTGTACATTTGATTCTTTTTCAAAAGCATTTTTCTTAAGTTTATTAATTAAGGCAGTATGCATTAAGAAACCTTCCATAGTATACAAATCACATAAATAACAGAGTGCATATAATCTTTTGCAATTTCTTACAGTTTATAAAAAGAAAATTAAATGGATAAAAGTAGCAATAAACTGCTTAAGCTGAACGCTGCTACAATACACTGCTTATGGCCTGATAGATATGATTCAACTGAAAATTATATAACATTTATTTTAAAAATTATGCACTAACATTATATCCTATGCTGATGTAATAGTTCAAAAACACTACTTAACGCTTGGTAAAATGGCAAAGAAGGAAAGAAATATGAAAATAATTTAATTTAAAACAAATAATTAATTTTACAAAAGCTGGCTCATTAAAAAAAAACTTACTTACTGTTAATCGAGATGTCAATGAGAAGCGCTTCTTCAGCCTCTAAAAGGGAAAAATTAAAGAAAGTCAGAGAGAGGTATGTTATACAGGTTTTCAGGGGACTGTACCAGGATATATAAAACATAGCTGCTGTCTATGGTGACAAATGGTTTTCAAATATTTGATCATGGGAGAGAGATTTTATCATGCAAACAGAGAGCTTGTTTTCTAAGCCTCACTCACAGAGACCAAAGGTGAAAAATATTATAGTGAGAAGAGAGCAAATGTATTTACACTATTACAAAGTCCTTCTGTAAACTATAAATAGTCATTAGAAACTTACCTCGAACTAACTGAAAATGGTTATTGATGGGGATGGACAGCTGGGGCACTTGGCTTAATACAATTGCTTCAGGGTTTTCCAAAATATCCAACCTAACAACAAGAGACTCATTCATGAAAAGTCCTACAAGAGTAAATAAGTAACTCATCTCATAAGATTTCCTTCTACTTATTGCTCCAGGATATTAACATAGTCGGTTCATACATTTAGGTTTTTGAAAGAAACTCAAAAACAGGGTGATAACACCATTTCTGATCACTTAATTGTTTAGCATACAGCACACTGAGAATGATACACCATTCAAATGTTTGGGGTCAGTAATATCTTTTTTTAAAGAAATATATATATATTAAAGGAATTCAAACTGATCAAAAGTGACAGTGAATACATTTAAAATATTACAAAAGATTTCCACTTCAAATAAATGCTGTTCTTGTGAACTTCTGAAATAAATTGTATCACAGTTTCTACAAGAACATTGACAATGTACATTGACGATAATAAGAAATGTTTCTTGAGCAGCAAATCATCATATTAGAATGATTTCTGAAGGATCATGTGACACTGACTGGAGTAATGATGCTGAAAATTCATAGGAATTATTACATTTCAAAATAAACAACAATAGAAAACAATTTTAAATTGCAATAATATTACACAATATCACAGTTTACTTTTTACTGTATTTGTGCTCAAATAAATGCAGCCTTGGTGAGCAAAAGAGAATTCTGTCAAAAACATGAAAAAATCGTAATGACCCTAAACTTTTAAACGATAATGTAGCTCTCATATTTCCACACACTATGGTCCAGCATAATCTTATCTCATCAAAAACAAAGCTTCAGAATACAGAGGGTGGAGGGAAGCTTATAGAAATGCAGCTAAATACAGTGGAGGGCTAATTGCAGACCATATTTCACTCTCTAACAATAACAGTGCCAACCCCAGGGCATCAGGTTCCTTTTATGGTCTTGCCTCCATTTCACTCAATAGGAAATTCAATTACAGTGGATTATTGGAAA
Source organism: Scardinius erythrophthalmus (assembly GCF_964197995.2). Classification (NCBI taxonomy): domain Eukaryota; kingdom Metazoa; phylum Chordata; class Actinopteri; order Cypriniformes; family Leuciscidae; genus Scardinius; species Scardinius erythrophthalmus. The sequence goes on along the minus strand of NC_138233.1, from coordinate 19,062,816 downwards.
AACCTTCAGATTTCCCTGCCTGAGTATGCCATGCAAACACATGGAGGCAAGACTAGAACCCCTCTGTGCTGCCAGTGAGCCCGCTCTCTCTCAGTCTCAGAAGACGATAATTGCTGTAATGGATGCTGTTGCCAGGAAACACAGCACTCATGAACAAGGGAAATTTGGCCTAGACTTACTAAGCAATCTCATATTCAATCAATACAAATAACAGCCTAATGTAGTGATGATGGTTATAATCTGCTCATGCCAAATATATCTCCTTCCTTTCTGAGGTTAAACCATGGCACTCGCTGCCACATCAAAGTTCAATAGACAACATAGCTCAAAAATCCACCCCAAAGGTCTGTCAGGCTAAATTAAACATACTGTAATATAGAGCTGCACGATTCTGGATAGATTCTGAGAATCACATTATTATTTATTTTTAATTAGAGATCACGATTCTCCCACAATTCTGAATAGACAACTAAACAAAACAGTCTATTTACAAATATATATATATATACTACCTACTGGCGTAATAATGATCTTTATTTGAAGCTTCAAGTTTCAAAAGGCGATTTACTCTATTTTGATCGGTACAGTAGACATCAGTGTTTATATCTGAACTAAACACTTTTATGCCAGTACTGCTAATAATACTTTGTGGTTAAAATTATTTTTGTGAAGTTGTTTCATAACTATACATGACAACTGCTCTCTCTCAGCGGCAGCGCCAACACAGTTCTGAGTGTTCGCTGGGATCGTACTTGTTAAATGTTTAATAGACATAGGCAAATCATCATCATTTAAGAATAAGATCACGTAGGTGTTTCGAATTCGCAATCTTTTATTAATTCATGCAGCTTTACTGTAATACACTTTTATAAGCTTGTTATACCTTCAGTGCTCCTTACAAAGATGCTTGAGCATTTCAGGTTAAAGACTGAGTTCATCCAAAAATGTAAACTCAGTCACATCATCTACTCACAATCAAGGCATTCTAAACCTGTAAGGCTTTCATCTTCAAAACACATATTAATAATAAAAATCTTTGATATTGCTGTCCCTCCACTGACGGCCCATTCCACCATAACTTTGACTCTTCAAAACGTTCATACTGAGATCGTCAAATAAATCCATATGAATAAAGCAGTGCTTACTTGCAACGCGAGAATCAATGACGATTGTTCTTGCGTTACGCACGTATGGTTGAGCTGCAGTTGACCATATTTGATGTGATCCATGTATGTGCGTTGAAATATTTATGTCAAGTTTAGTCAACCTTTATTTTTTATAACACATTTAAAAACAACAGAAGTTGACCCAAAGCTTTACAGATTAATAAAACATTTAAATACAAGATCATACATTCTATCAGCTTCAAAAACCCATTTCATGATCTATTCAAAAGCCAAAGAAAACAGATATGTTTTTAAAGAAGACTTAAAAATGGTATATTTAATTCATAAATGTGTGAATAAAAGCCTAAATTCATTTCAATTTTGGGTGAACTATCAACAGTGTACCTTGTTCTTTTTGTTAGAAGATTATTTTCATTACAAAGAGATTCAACAAATATCATTTTTGACCTCCTCTTTTACCCAGTCAGTTCCCGAGCTTTGAGTAAAGCTGAGTGTGTACACTTTTAATGCAGTTAAAGAGTTTGTGTGCTCATGTGAGGCTTATTAGGCTCTAGGACACCGAGGTGGAATGTAGCATAATGGGCAGCATGCTGGCATGCAACGAAAGCCACACTGACTAAACACCATCTGACTGCACAATCTTTCACAGTGTCTTCTCACATCTATAGTAACCGGCAAATAGATTCAAATATAATGGACCGTTTTCACTTTTCTGGGGTTCTTGCTTCTATAGGGGTCAATAAGAGACTACAGCTAATATGATTTTTGCACTCCCATTTGTTCCAACAGCAAAATAAAGAACCATAATAATAGTGTTTCCTTGTCTTTGCAAAAAAGGAAAAAATATTTGATTACGGCAGTCAGAGGACAAAGATGTCAAATTTACTGCCATTGGCTGCCATTCCCACAGCCATTGTATTAGAAACACACTTGCAGCTGTTAACTAATTGTTTTTTTTTTTTTTTGTAATTTAATGCCAAGGTAATATAACAAAATATAGCGTTATGTACATTACATTTTTAAAATGAAAATACAAAAAAAGCTTAGATAATACATAACAATTGTGGGAATGCTTCATCACAGTAAAAGGGGTCCATAATAATTAATTTAGCCATGTTTTTCAAAGCCAGCTGCATTCCCAAGATAGAGATTCTGTTTTGATAACTAGCAATTAGATGTCCTTCATTTGTGGGTTTGGAAACGAATCGTGTCAAAAAGGCTAAAAACGACCACACAATCATCAGTGTAATAACACAAACAGGCAGCAGCAATAAACCACCTGACAGAATGCGCAGTTCAGTCCAACAGAGATTAAACAGCTGCTCAACTTTCTCAGGCTTTAACATTTTCTTATGCAACTAACCCTGTTTTACACATAAAAGTGCAGTTTAGTGTGAATAAAGTGGAATGAAAAACTGAGATCGGAGTCTACTCACTTGAACTGTCCAGAACACTGTAACAGGGACAGGAGTCTTGGTTCTTTCTGTCCGCTTCTGAGCTCGTGTGCTCGAACAGTCTGAAAAAAATCACTGTCAAGGATTCAATTGAATAGCCAGAGGCAGAGAAAAAGGGTGGAAAGCGTGACGACTCATAGCTCTCTCCCTCCCTCACACAATCAAAGAACTTGTTGGACTTTATGCAACTTCATTAGGTATAGGTAACGTCCCTAACATACTCCAAGATGCGTGAAAATCATAAAAAGTGTTATTCTCTTTGTAGCCTCCAGCTGCATACCTTACATACACATCATATCGTATCAAGTGACATGACAATGTCACACAATGCTGTTCCAAGTTATTCCTAGGAATGTAAGAACAGTGATGGAATATGGTTGGATAAACGACACTTCTGTTTGACGGCAGAGAGAAAACAGCAACAAAAACTGACAGCATTTGTATTCTGTTAAGCCTCTTTATTACATAGCCTTAACGAAAATAAATGTTATGTTTACCTATACAGCTAGGCTAACAAGACATGGCTAAATGGCTTCAAAAGAGGCTACTATAGCTCTGAACAAAATGAAAATGAACAACTGAGCTCCAAAATAAAGGATACGGCCAAACATTGGCTATCTGAAATCCCGTATGAATGCTCCATCGTGAATGTTGTCAAGTGTGGTGAATTAAAGCCGTCAGGCGGCTAGCTAACAGGCTAACCTCAGCGGCGAGAGCGAGTGTTTTCTCATGTCAGGCTCCACCCCTCACCGCGCGTGGACTCAGTGCTGGACTTCCGGAGGGCTCGCGATTCAGCTTGTGACTGTGACAGCTTCAGCCGGTGTGGAGAGTCATTGAACTCCGGAGAAAACAACACCTATCGAGTACGTGTGTGTCAAATATGGCCGTAAACAGAGAGAGTGGTCACGGTTGATGACCGTTTTGTTGCTGCGTTAATAAACCAATGACATTTCAAGTGATGCTCGTGTTTACGTTGTCCCGGTCATGAATGAGTTTCGAGGTCATCATCATCGCGCTCTCCCGGACGCAGCAACATCACTGGGTGTGTTCTGCGCTGCTCGGGAACGTCAAAGATACGCAAGTTTTTCGCATATTCACTGTAAACACAGTTCACTGCATTGTTTAAATATTTGTCATTGCAGAGACTTCGTCAAACGCCCTTATTTAAATCAGAGGGTTGTTCCTTCATTTTCTATAAATGTCAAATAGACCATCAAACGGATACAGGGCTGATTCATATCCTTTTGGTTGCATAATGTTTTCTTTAGAAGGATAAACAATATGTTGCAACTTCTAAGTTTATTCCAGCACAACCAGGTTTTAAAGACTGGTAATATAAATTCAAACCAAATCCCTGGTTGGCTGTGTTTGATAAGTAGGCTACGCAAATATATTTTATTTTCAATGTGCACAACATCCAAAGAAATCACACCTCACTCATTTATTAAACCAGTTCGAATTATACATGAAAATGTATACATAAATACAGTCTATTCATAAAACACAAGCAGGTGGGCTTGATAAGGATGTCACAGATGTCATTCTTATTATGCATTTAAGATCCAGACAATGTAATCTTATCATTCATGTTAAACAGTAGAATATAATTAGTGTTTGTTTTATTAAAGAAAACATTCATCAATCAGATTGGCAGAGAACATCAAGATCAGGCAGAGGAGGTTTTGATTTTGTGCATGGCATAAGGGCTGGAGTTGATATGTGGCCAGATGTCTCCATTTGGCATCTCAGGTTTGTCCTCATCCCTTCTCTCTTCCATCACCACTGTCATTATCATCTCTTGGTTGAACATGTCTGGCGTGCGATACGGGCGCGCGAGGTGGCGAAAAGAAGTATGCAAGGAGGCGTCATCGTCATCAAAATCATCTATTAGTCCTCCCTGTGACCTGTGGGAGGACTTTAGCTCGTCTCCTAGCTCAGACGCCAAGTCTTTCAGATCTCGAATCAGGGTGGATTTGAGACCGAACAAACACAGCAAGAAGAACAGACCAGCACATATACCAGAGACAAAGTATAAAGCCACTGTCTCCGGAAGACCTTGGGGAAATGGAAAAGAGAGGCCAAATTAACATTTAAAATGTAATAAACAATACATTCAACAATGAAGAGGAGAAGAGATTAAGAAAGTAATTAGTAAAATGCTACCACACTTAGTAAATGAGAAGGCCATTGCTGACTGCTGATGTTAGCAAACCACTAAGAAAGATTAACTGGTTTTGCATTGTTTTTTTTTTATTACTTTTATGTTACTGGTACATGCTGTAACATTTATGTTTGTATTTAAAAAATGAAAAAAAAAAAAAAAAAAAAAAGGCACCAAATCATTTGAACATTCTGGGATCAGGCCACACATCTAACGTACCCTGGATCTGGGAAAAGATTTCCAGAGAGTTGGTGAAAATGTTTTGTGGTCTGGACACACCGGGGCCAGTATACCACCCTCCTGTGAAGGGGGGGAGAGGGGATTGGATCCCGCAGTCAGCAGGACCATCAACAACCAATGACTGACAGTTATATTATATGAGTCATACGGTTGTGGTCAAAATGTTACATAATACCTTGAAAAAATCTGCAAAATGTTAATCATTTTAACAAAATAAGAAGGATAATAAAAATGTTTGCTGCTGAATTTATACAAATGACCCCATCAAAAGTTGACTGTTAATGCATCTTGTTGCCTTTTTTAGCATTAGTGTTTTCAGTTTTCACCTTTTGCAATAGTTGTTTATGAATCCTTAGTGTGAAAAGATGAATCTCAAAATCATACAGTCACTGGAAAGGATTCAAATATGCAGAAGATGCTGAGAAAAAAAAAACTGAAATTTTTATGATCCCTCTTATTTTGTTAAAATTATTAACATTTTACTGATTCTGCAAGGTACATGTGAACTTTTGACCACAATTGTGTATATCTCTCCTGTCATATTTTCATTTGCAATACTAACACATGGAATAAGTCGCAGTTATTATGTTAAAATCATCTTTTTAATACAAGCCAGTTTAATACAATGAAAATTAGCTTAGCAATGATGATCATTTACACCATAAACTCCTTTTTCTTACCATGCGTATAGTCAGAGAGCAAGAAAGGATCTGTGTTTCCACGTCCAACATCTTCCAGTAGATACCGTGGTACTTAAATGTACAACAGCAACAAAGAAAGTGTTTTTATGACTGCTTCAGCAGTGAATAAGTTGATCATAGTTTTTCGAAACCTCTTGAAACTCACCGCAGGTGAAGGAAACTCGCAAGTGCTTTCTGGTGCCAGGGAAACAGGGGTCTCCAAAACCCTGAGCATCAGCCAACACAGAGCAGTTCGTCCTGCCATGACACTTCCTTGACACCCTCCTCAAGGCCGACGGAGACAAGCACTCTAACAGGAAACATAATCTCATCAAATGAATTTGAACACATATTTTACTGCCTCTTCTGTTGTGGCAAAACATTCCCACTAGATGGAAGAAGTGTGTTATTTTATTCTCAGACCTATGTCCGTTTTTGTTTTAGCCTCTTGAGGGCACTCAAGACTGTCGTGCTCCAAGTGGCCAAACGTGGCTGAATAGATGGCCAGAACCGTGTCATTCTTACAGGCCAGCTTCAGCCGCTCATTCTCGCACACTGTTTTCGAGCGATGATGCTCTGTGGAGAAGGAAAATCATTGATGTGCTGCTCGGTTACAATCTCGCTAAAGTGAAGCACAATATACAGTAGGCGTCTGTCTCACCAGGCTTGCACTTGTAGGCGACAATGATGTATTTGCTGGTTTCAGGGCAGGGATCTTGACCAAACACAGGACTCACCACAGGAATCTGACACTCCCATCGATCCTGGCACTCAGACATCACTTTCTGACCATGAAAACACATTCTGACTGAAATTCATTATCAATCATTATGAGTTTTATACTGGAGATTTTTGCCTCTAGAATTAAAGAATGAGTAAACGCAGATCAATGATACCTGAATGGCTGTGGTTGATATACAGTCAGTGTTTTCCTCTGTTATGTTTGGGTTTGCGTGTGGGCATAGATATGGACTCGGGACACGGCGTCCATAAAACGCTGAGAGGACAGCCACAGATGTTCTAGTAGGGCATCTGATGGACAGCGTCTCTCCATCACAGGCATGGGCAGTGTGGTTCTTCAGGATCCTGTGGAGGTAATCTAAGGGGAAAAATAGACTGATATACGCAGACAGCTTTTAAAGTGGTCTAAACATCAGTTGAGCATCACTGTTGCTGAGTAAAGGCACTGCTCAGCATACAGACAAGGCATTGTAAATGCATTTAGAGAACCCACTACACAACAGCATTGTTGACCACAATTGTACACTTATAGTGTAAACCGAGCAATGTGACACTGGACAAACCAACTCCCGCACTTATCTTTTTTTTGCAAATGTGGTTGACATTATGATGTCTTCTAGGTACTACGAGTGCTGTTTTTATCTTACAAATACAGTTATGCAATATCAGAGATTTCCAACTGGTGGGTCGGAACCCAGGACAGGAAAATAAAATAAAATTAAATGATAATAATTTTGCCTTAGGTGTGCCTATGCAGTTATTAATAAAAGTTTATTAATAATTAACTTATTAATGTTTCTTATTGATTATTAAACATTAATAGTAATGTTTTTTTATGGGGCTGGATGGTAATTGAATAAATAAAATAAAATAATTTCTTGATAGGCCAAGTATTATTAATATATTTCAGTGTTTTAAGCATGTTTAGTATAAAATAAAATAAATATTTTGGTGATTCTAAAAAGATATATAGACAATCATAAATCACCTTTAGAAATGAAAAGTTTAAAAAGTCAGTTAAATTTAAATTTCAAGTTAAGTTGCTTTTAATTTATTGTTTCTTTTGAAAATGTTATATTTCAACTACTGCAGTGAAAGAGAGAGGCAGAGGTCAGGGACAGCCATGTAGTCAGAGGAAATGACCCCTAAAAGATTTGAAAGCGCTCTGCACTGCAAATTTGAGATTTAAATGTTATGAAGTGGACAACATGAACGAAGGACACTGCAGAACATTTCCCTCTCTAGATGCATTTTCTCTTTCTTATCCTCCACTTTTCCACACAGCTCAGGTTTCAAGCTTGTTATGTTTTTAACATGCCCTAGCCTATTCAGTATGTTCCTTCATTGGACCGTATCTTTGAGTATTCAATGAAAAGGAACTAGATCAAGGGTAATGTCTGGCCCGTACCTCTCTCTGTCTCTCTTGGGTTAGGCCATTCTGCATCTGTAGAGCCCTCTGTTATGCAGTGCCAGGCACAGACACACTCACAAATAAACACAATGAGCTATTCTTGGCTGATTATCACTCTTGAAGCCATTATGTATTGTATAGGGAGGAGATACAGAATTAATTAAATCAAGAAGCCAACATGTGTCACTGAAATGCCTGAAGTAATCAAAATATAAAATGCATGAATACATTTTTCTTTTTACCTACGACATATAAACACTGCTGTTGGACTTATATTTGTGGATTAGTGTATTTGAGTGTATTTGCCCCTAACATATACACTTTGTCAACCAGCTTCAACACAAAATGTTTGTCTTTGGTTCAGAATGGGTTAATGTTTCCTTGACTTCCAATATGGATTGTGCTCAAACAATAGAAGAGGAAGGGACACCCATCTCTCTTAAGCTGATGCTCTACAGATTGTTGACAAAGACTATGTAAAAGACAAAATACGGAATGTTCTCTTTCCTTTGGGAGTTACGCTCCAAGACAGCATGCAGTATTTCCTCTATCACAGCCACAAAATTCGAGAAAAACACTTACCAGAGAAATCTGGAGCTGATGAGGATTGCCCTGTGTTGACAGCTAGGGCGAATGAGAGGAAACACCAGGACCAACAAGAGCTCCATAGAGACATAGTGCACAACGCACATTACGAACCGCTGTGATTTTTAACTTGGAGAAGTTGTTTGGCTGTTTACTGCCCTCTGACTTCTGACCAGGAGAAAAGGGTCAATGGTGACATTGTGCTGAGCGGAGAACAAGCACTCTTTCAACAGCACTGACACTGACACACATTTGTCTCATTGCACTGTTTAGACAGTTTTCAGGCTTGTTTTCCATTTATTTATCAAAAGGGCTTTTTGAGGTGACAAGGTTCACACGTCTGTAGCCACCCTGATGATAATAAATGTAGTTTCTAGTCAAATGTACAACAAAAATCACTTTCTTAATCAGTATTTTAGTCTTGTTTGAAGTAAAAACAAGTTAAATTAACCTGATAGTTTTCATATATTGTTCATATACATCTATCAAAATGTATCACAAAAGCTTTGTATTTTTATTAAATGTTCTTTTGAACTAATCCTGAAAAAAAAAAATCATCATGCTTTACGTTAAATTTACACTATTTTCAAACTATTTTCCACATTGATAATAAAAAATAAAAAGAAACATTTCTGGAGAGTGGCGTAATGTCTGTATAAATTTTGTCTTCTTGATCTTGTTTTAAGGATGTTTGTATATTTTTTACTGGAAAACAAGATAAATACTGAATAAGACTTGCAGTTTTTGTGTAAAGAGTCATGCATTAAATCAGATTTCTCTCCATTTATCTTCAGTAAGACCTAAAAAACCTAAAAAAAAGTTGTCTTTGCTGAGCTTGACGGTTTTGTTTCCTTTACTTGCATTTATGTATAAACGACAGAAGTGGGTCCTCATGATCAACATCGGGGTCCTGTTCAGGGAGATAAAACAAGGATTTTCCAAACTGTGTGTTCCCAGCTGCTGGATGTCCTGTAGATAGCCTATCATCTCAGGATAAGTGCTTCCTCACTCAGCCTGAGGAAGAGAGAGGTCAGTGGTTAGTGAGCGCATCACATTTCTCTCTATTCCAGAAATACTATAGGAGAAGCAACTCTGTTGCCACTAATTGCTGGTAAATATGAGTTGTCAGTCTGCTTTCTCTATAAGGACAATATGTTTTCTGAACATGCAATGAATATTGAGCAGAGGTCAGAAAACATGTAGGGCTTTTTGTATAGTGCATCTTAGCTTTCTCAGCACTTTGTCAATTTAATCACCCTCCCCAAGTTAAAGAACCACAACCCCCACATATGAGATCGGTCTGGTGCCTGAGAGGAATGTTTGTGATTTAAATTGGAGCTGTGTTGATATGGAACAAATGCTGTACAATAATGTGCTGACCTTTGACATGTTTGCTTAGTGATTGCAGTGGTGGCCTTAGATTAGAGGCTTACTATTTTGCGTTGTCACAGCTCATCATCTCCATGGTGATTTCTTGTTTGGTGGTAAATGTGGTGGCGCAGTACTGTATGTTAACGGGAAAGAGAAGTTAGCATGGACTAAAACAGCTCAGATCTGTTACTCATAATATCCTGTTGGCTTCAGGAGGAGGGAGTACACTGGGTAAACTGGCATGGTTGATGGCACATATCCTGTGCTAGCCGAAGTGGAGCTAGCTTAATTTCCTGAATTCGTAAGGAGTTTCCATGTCATGCTCTTTCTTTGTATATACAGCATAATCACCAGCCTTTTATTTAAAGAGACAAACATTTTGTCATCATTTACTCTCATGTCATTGAAAACCTTTTCTTCTTCTTCTATGGAACACCAATGAAGATTTAGTAAAGTAAATTAAATTATAGAGACCATGGGCCGACCATCTCCACCATTATAATTTGCTTTACTATATTGATGTATTACAAAAGGTAATGCTTTAAAGGAGAACTCCGGTCAATTTTAACATTGAGCTCATTTTTTTGTACATTTGGAGTGCTGTCAATACAGAGAACAACGACAAAAATCGGTGTTGCCTACACCGTGTTATCCTCTTTTTAAAATGTGCACCCTATTGACTTCAATGGGGCAAGTAGTAAGCCTGCTTTTTAGCCTCTTAACATCCTTTAAGTGTCATTACAAGTGCACAGAAAATGTGAGTGATTCCTTCCGAGTGAACACGGGTGAATCTGACTGCAGTAGATGTTAAAGATTAATAAAAATGAAGTTAATTCAGCCAGCGCTCATACCTCTGTTTACATCCTGTTTTCGGTCGAAGCCCATAGTAATCGATTGTCGAGTTCACGCGCATAGGTTTAGTGCCTATGATCACGCGCGTGAACTCGACAATCGATTACTATGGCCTTCCACCGAAAACAGGATGTAAACAGAGGTATGAGCGCTGGCTGAATTAACTTCATTTTTATTAATATCTCTAACATCTACTGCAGTCAGATTCACCCGTGTTCACTCGGAAGGAATCACTCACATTTTCTGTGCACTTGTAATGACACATCAAGGATGTTAAGAGGCTAAAAAGCAGGCTTACTACTTGCCCCATTGAAGTCAATAGGGTGCAAATTTTAAAAATAGAATATCTCGGTGTCGGCAACACCGATTTTTGTCGTTGTTCTCTGTATTGACAGCACTCCAAATGTACAAAAAAATGAGCTCAATGTTAAAATTGACCGGAGTTCTCCTTTAAAAAATCTTGCCAGACCATTCACTATCACAGCTTGACCATTCATGAAACACTCATCAAACATGAGGGTAAATGATGAAGGAACTTTCATTTTTAGGTGAACTATCCCTTTAAAAGTGTCTACAACCACTTTTAAAAGTCTTTGTGAGGAAAGAACAAAGCAATTATTTGCTTTCTTTGGTTTCTTTTTGTGGTAATATTGTTCCAGACTAGTGTGAATTCCCCAGAATTATGCAATAAAACCCCCTCAATACAACATCTGTGCTGAATGAGGAAATGAAACTCTTTAGGGATTGAAAACAATTATGTAAGAATGGCATTCTGTCATTAAAATGTCTGTTTTATAGTGCTGGTGTACGAGATGAATTTTAGTCTAAGTTTGTGTAAGAGATGAATTGTATGCTGTAAGTTGCTCTAAGAGTCTTTCCAGGTTAATATGCTCAATTATAAGGGGAAGCCATAGATGACGGAATTGTTTCCTCTGATTCAACATGACTGCATAGGGAATGAGGGGAAATATTTGTTTAAAGAGAACCCATCCCTTGAAATGATCACATACCCACACCCTCATTGTCTACTCACACACACAACTATGTATCTTAGCATTCTAATGTTTTATTATGCACACACTACCCCTACTCATACCAGAAAACTGTATTTTAGATTTAAACAAAACAAAACATAATTTACTTCTGAATCATTATTCCAATCGAAGAAATCCCCAAACGTCCCCCAAGGGATTTAGCTCGTTTTTGGGGTTGAAAAACACACAAAAACCACATGGGATTTGCTTTCTGCTGTGCCTCAACTGATATCAAAAGTATTTGGCAGGGGTTACTGGAAGTTAGAAAACTTCCAGAGAAGTGTTAGATAATAGTGAAAGAGCAGAATGAGTCAGAATTCCAAATGGCCCCTAGAAAAAAAACAAAAAACAAAACCTGAAACAGAGAAGAGCAAGTACCTTCACTCTGTTGTCTGACATCCGAGAGCAATTAAATATCTTCTTTAAAATAATTAGTTCATGTATAGTAAAACAGCCTCTCCATTACACAGCTGAAAGGGGCACATAGTGATTGAATATATGGGAGAGGAGAATGTTAGTAAGAGGTAGAAGTGTTAATAGTCTGTATGAATGGAATGTGGCCCCTGCTTCAGGTCTGCGATAACCCTGTGACGTTTCTCCTGAGTGTAAGTGCGTGCTGGATAAAATGAAAAGCTATTTTTGAGCTCTCTGACACAGCCTGGCAGCACAGTTATATAGTTAGGGTCACGCCCATCCCCTCTATCCTCCCTCCCTCCTGACTTTTAAAGTGTGTTTGCGGAGGGAGAAAGCAGAAAGCAAGAGTCTGACCAACTTTCATCTCCAAACGCTTGCACACATTATAGCCGTGTACCAATCTTTGGGGGAACTTCTACTGTCTGGTTGATTTGTGGAATAATTTTCACAGAGGTCTGGAATTATCAAAGTGTTTTCCCTCCAGGAAAGAAATGGCACTCAGACAAGACTCAGATAAAGAACCACGCATTGAGCTCTTCATAAAGGTCAGTTGTTCAATGTTAAAATTAAACATTTTAATTCCAATAAAGTAACTACATTTTCAGGTGTAGGATCAAATAATATTAAATATAAGAATAATTTAAATAGAAAAATAAATAGTTCAAATAAGCTAATAAGCCACTAATCTGGATATTGATCAAGTTCAACATTATGTAATCCTTACTTTTGGATTGAGATGTTAAACTCAATCATTTTAGCCTTTGATCAAAATTTTGTAGTTAATATAGTTTATGATGCACCGTTTGCCTCTTATTTTCCAGTGGATGTTATTTTCTAATAGACGAGACTATATACTACTTAACATTCTGAAAAAATAATAAAAGGCTTGTGACTATACATGAGCCTGTTGCCAAAAGTTATTTTGTTGAATAGTACTCTACAAAGTCACCATGAACCAAGATCTTCCAGTGCTCTATCAGTGCTTTTTGTCCATTTGGGCACCATGAATCAGAGGTTGATTTGGGGGTTTACAGTCAATTCAGTTAACATATGCAATACTGTAGACTGGATAGTATGGTTGATATGCAACTGTTCGCCTTTACGCTTCTTTATCAGAACAGACGCACAGACAGCATTGGGATCATCTTATCACCACACACGCACACGCACTGAAAGACTGACAGCTCTTGGATCCCTGTCGTCACACCCATAAACACGTGTACGTTTCCTATAGATCCCATTACCAGTTTACCAGTTGAACTACTACAGTTCATTAACTAAATGAGTAGAATGTGAATGTGTGGTGACCTTTAGATCCTAAAGCTTTGTAGATGGTCACCATTTATTACAGAAGTCATGTATAGTCCAGCTGTTTGTGTTTTTTTATTTAAAAAAATGCGTATTATGGATGGTAGAAGCATTGTTCAGGTCTGTTATCTCCCTCTTCTAGACAATTCCTGCTTTTCCTCTCTTTGGATCTTTTGAATTTTCCTCCCACACCCACACAATACATGGACTATTTATGTCCTATTCTTTTTTAAGGGAGGGACACATTTATTTAAAAATAAAAGCTATCCATCAACATTAATAATAATAGACCGCTGGATCTGAGATATTTTAAGAACATTGCTATGTTTACTCACACTTAAGAATATGGTTTATTCAGGGGGAATTGTGTGCAGAAAGTAGCATTCTGAAACATCATGTAAACACAAGCGTTGTTTATATGCTACTTCAGGAAGGATTTTTCCGTACTTATTTTGCACAGGTGTTTTACCTGTAGGCTAATTTGAATGACTTGTTGCATTGTGCTGTGTTTTAGGGTTAAAGGAAATGTCTGTAAACTTAATGGATAATGTCCTGGCAGAAAATAATCAGTCCCTTTTCTGCTTTTACTGTTTTTTTATTTTGTTTTGTTTTCACAGAATTGAGATAAAACGGTTTAAAATACCTGGATTTCTGTCATGTAAAAGCATAAGAGACATTCTTACATAAAATTCTTAGTGAAATTTGAAGTGGTAGTACTGACGTTAAATTCTGTTCTTTCATATTTGCATATTGCAAATGCCATTTGTGTCCTACGCAGCTTTCTAGCAATAACCAGTGTGTATGTAAACATAATGGTTAGAATATCAGGTTCCTGAAACGTCACACTTTAGTTTTCTCAGTGTTATCTTATGATATAACCGATGGGTTGAACCTTTAAGTAATTTCTGCCACTACTGGGTTTTGATTAAGAGGATGGTTCACCAAAAAATGTACATTCTGTCATCATTTACTCATCCTTATGTCGTTCCTGACTTTTTTCCTTCTGCAGAATAGGGTCCAAACTGTCAGTTTATGGATAACAAACAAACAAATAAATTAAATACTGACACGTCCTTCAAATATATTTTATGCTCAATGGGTAGGTTTAAGGTTGAGGTCAGGGTTAGCTGCCTGGAAGGAGCCATTGGGGGCTAAAAACACCATCAAGCAGAAGATAAGGTCATACAGGTTTGAAACATGAGGGTGAATTTATAATGACAGACTTCATTTTTGGGTGAACTATCCTTTTAAGTCAGAAAAACATATGAAAAGAACTGAAAGACTAAATAAATGTTAATTTCAAATGTATTATTAATATTTTATACATACAGGGTCTCTGCAGGGACACAAAACAGAAAAAAAACAGTCCAGACAATTTTAACAAAACATGAGGGTTAAGGAAATATGTGTGTTTCTCGGTCTACATGTAGGCTATATATAACCTTGTGTCTGGTCTGTGAATCTTTGATACTGACCATTTCTCCTTTTTGTCTCAAGGCGGGTCATGATGGAGAGAATGTGGGGAACTGTCCCTTCTGCCAGAGACTCTTCATGGTTCTTTGGCTGAAAGGAGTCAAGTTCACAGTAACCACCGTTGACATGAGGAAGTAAGCATCACTTTAAGCTTTCATTTCACTGAAACAGTAAGGCCATGAATGGAATGTATGCATATTCTAGGCACATGCCTATGCTTGAACATCCAGGGGGGCCCAATTACAATGAGGAGAAATAATACAATTACAGTCTAATGCTAAAACTCTGTAAGACAATAACTTTGTAAATTAATAACATTTAAAATATAATCGCTGTCTGTGAGTTTTGCAAATATTTAACAGATGAAAAGTATAAAAACAGCTTGTGACTAAACCTCGTAACTCCATTGGCTCCTCAAACTGTCGGTAAAACCTCATAACTCCACCCCGCCTCAATCTTGAATGAAGTGCACACACATTTTGGTGGACCGTCTGCTTGTTTGCAATGCAAAGGCAAATAAAGAACTGGTTGTTTGAATAAGTACAGCGTTTTCTAAACTTAAAAAACACTATAAATAATGTCTAAATGTATTTGAGGAGTGGAGTCGAGTCAGTGCCAATACTAAACATGGGATTTTGGCCAAATGACAGAAAAAAAATAAGAGCACACATAGCTTCAGCTAAACTTCATAATCTGTAAGTTGATGAAAATGTAATGCGATGCACTTAGTGCCTCAGATGCGGTTCTAATGACGGGGATAGAATTATGAGGTAAACCCGGCCCTGGGTAAGGCTATCAACTGGAATGGAATTCAGTATACAAATAGTGAAATCTGAGGAATTCCGGACTAGCATGCGAGATGTGATAACACCAGGGGCGGCCAAAGTACAGCAGGTGCACTACAAACAGGACGAAGGGAGTGTGAACTTTCCCATTGCCCTGTTCCCATCTAGGCCTAATTCTTCAAAAGCAAATGCAACTTTCATGTATTAGCAGCTGAACACTCCTATATCCGTGTGCTTTGAGTGCTAAATGAGTTTAATACTATTTTAAAGAAGCATTAATCACTTTAGTTCTCATTGTTAGACTATCTGTAAACAATAAATGACTTCATATTGACCATGTCCACACCCTGTGGCTTACACTCCCTCTGTTCTGCTCCACCCTGTGTTGTTTAGGAAGCCAGAAGAGCTGAAGGATTTAGCTCCAGGTACCAACCCTCCTTTCCTCCTGTACAATGGCACGCTGAAGACTGACTTCATAAAGATCGAAGAGTTCCTGGAGACCACACTCGCCCCTCCTCGGTATTGTGCTTGTCTGTGAGCTCATGTAATGCTATATCAAACATTGGCTTCACACAAAAACCTTTCACAATGAGACATTATTCTAGTGTTGTTTTGTCATAAGTCGCACGACTGCACTCATAAGTAATATCTGACACACTGACATTCCTGTGACATTGAAATCATCAATTTCAAAGACTATCCTCCCGGAGTCCCGGTATACTTCAGAATAGTTCTTGCTGAACTTTTAAATTTTGTCTTGACTGTTTCAAATAAGCATGCATTAAAATGATAAAAAGTGATAGTAAAGACATTTATAATGTTACAAAAGATGCTGTTCTTTCGAAATTTCTAAGAATTCTGAAGAAAATTGTAAAAAAGAAAATTGTATCAGGGTTTCCACAAATAAATTAGGCAAATCAGCATATTATAATGATTTCTGAAGGATCATGTGACACTGAAGACTGGCATAATGGGATCATGCCTATGTTCCCACAGCCCTATGTTCCCACAAATGGCCTACCCCTGACCCCACCCCTAAACCTACCCGTAACTGGGGTTTAGACAATGTTCCCTCAAATGGCCTACCCTTGACCCCACCCCTAAACCTACCCGTAACTGGGGTTTAGACAAATCGTAAAAAAAAAAAAAAATTCTTAGAAATGTGGGAACATAGGGCTGTGGGAACATAGGGCTGACCCCGGCATGATGGCTGATGAAAATTCAGCTTTGCCATCACAGGAATAAATAACCTTTTAAAATATGATTTTTCTGTATTTTTTATCAAACAAATGAAGCCTTGGTGAGCATAAGACACTTATTTCTGACCCCACACAGTAGTGTATAACAGACTATGTGTGTGACATTTTTAATTAACATGCATTATATGGATGAGCTTAAGTGTTTTTTTGAGTGTCAGTTATCATGTGAATGATGGATGTGTATCTTTTAGGTATATGACTGGCTTTAAATATTTCCCTCTGTCTTATCCCATCAGCTATCCTCATCTCAGCCCCCGGTACAAAGAGTCATTTGATGTTGGTGCTGACATTTTTGCCAAGTTTTCAGCGTTTATCAAGAACAGCCCAAACAATGCCTGTGAGTTACAACACCTATATTACATTTTAAATATATAAAAACCAGCATGATTGTGTGAAACTGCAACAGTTAGATTCACAAGAAATTCATTTAGAAAAACTTACATTCTAGACACGATGTTGCGAAAATACTTCCAAAAAGCAGATTGTTGCATTGAATCATTCATAATAAGATTCGCTTGTGTCGTTTCTAAATTAATCAGAATTTTAAAACGAATCGGTTGAATGAACGAATGGTTTAGTGACTCATAAATATTTGTCGCCACCTACTGGTGTAACGATGTAACCTGCAGAAAGAGTCCATGAAAATACCTAATGGAAAATACACAACACTGCCTGGAAGCTGAGTGATACAAGCAGTTAAAAATAAATAAATAATAATTCTCTGTCATAATCAGTATAGTCTTATCAAGCTGATTTTTAGACACAACATAGGTCTATTGACTTAATCAGATTCATGCATTGACACTCACATAACTGAACAACAGAACAAAGTCTGAATATAAATATGATTAAATCTGAATATTTTTCTCTTCTATTTGATTCCTCAGTCCAAGAAAAAGCCTTATTGAGGGAGTTCAAGCGTCTGGATGACTATCTGAAAACTCCACTTCAGGACGAGCTCGATCAAAACATCAGCGAATCCAAAAGAAAGTTCCTTGACGGCGACCGCTTGACACTGGCAGACTGCAACTTGCTACCAAAGCTGCACGTCATCAAGGTGATACGCCTCTGTGGTTTACAGACACACACATACACAGCCCTATAAAGCTGTTTCATTTTAAATACATAATTATGATGTGTTCCTTTTCTTTTTGGTTTTGTAGGTTGCTGCCAGGAAGTACTGCAGTTTTGAGATTCCTGCTCAGTTCACTGGAGTGTGGCGTTACCTGCAGAATGCACGCGAGAGAGAAGAGTTCAGCCAGACCTGTCCAGCTGACATTGAAATTGAGAAAACCTATCTGAGTGTGGCCAAGAGGAACTGAACTTCAGATTATTGAGGACACAAGGGGTTAAATGTTTAAATAATGTAAATAGTTTAACATTTCAGTTTATACGTTTATAGGCATCTAGTTCACAGTTATAAATATATTACAGCAACACATAAGGCACACTGACTGAACACAGTTTGCTTATGCACTTTCATTGTGCCTGTGATCTCAGAGCCCATTGGATTTACTAGGATACTTTTGAGTGACTGCTACTGTCAAACAGGCTTTAATCGGGTAGTTTTAGAAGTTATAGGATCTTTTGCAAAGCACAACAATCGAGTTGTGCTTTTAATAGAATGTAACATTTTTGTGCATAATGTATATATGTATTTTACGTTCATTATGGCATATTCGGTTTTATGTATATCTTTTAATCATCTGTAAGAATGAGTTGAAAACACAAATGAATCAATGAGTATTGCGTCAGTAATGGTTGTTTTGTATTAAAGGTTATTGTGGCAGATGTACTGAGTGGCGCAAACACCATTGTTAGACATCACGATTGTTTAAAAAAGAGATTAAACAGCTTTCTTTCAAATTTTACTTAAAATAAAATTGATTTCATACATATCACCACTTTGTCTTTCTCTTTTCATGTGAATGTCAAAGCATATACAGAGCTTTGGTGAAAGATGACTGGATTGAAAAATAAAACAAAAATACACAAATATTACAACTGATCTGGTTTTATTTATTTTACAGTTGCAGTTCTAGGTCAGTTTTCATTTATGATAAAAAATACATTCATACTCCTGTTAGATTACTTTATATAAATATAAAACAATATTCACAATGTCAAAGGGCAGCTGAATGGATATTTTATGGGGGGAAACAAAGGCATACATTTTAAGTGTTTGTACATGAAGGGATGTTGGCTGGTCCTCTGTCTATCTCAGCCGATTCATTCCTAGTTTGTAACACAATATTTCCAAAAACAGGCTGTAAAGGGAAGGACAAAAAAACTTTGATTAGTAATATAACGATGACATAAAGCCATTGTGTCATCCTTGACATTCTTTATATGAATAAAATCAGCATTACATCATTGTTTTAAAATGTTATCTTATTATTTTATGACATTGAATGTGTTTTGAGTATATATTGATATTTATACACACTACCACACATATGTATATACATAATCTGCGCTACACATATAGGAACCTCACCTCTCTTATTGTTTTTGGGCAAGTTTTGCTCAGATCGTACATAGCCTTGAGAACGCAGGTTATCAGCTGCTGCTAGTTTTAAAACAACCGCTTTTAAGTCATCCACCTAAAGACACAGACCAGACTGTTTCAGTATCACACAAGTAAGAAAGAAAGACAGACAGAAAGTTCATTAAATTCATTACAAAGAGACTGATCATACCATGTTATTCATTTTCTCTTGCTGCAACATTTCTTTTGTACCTAGAAAGACAGAAAAAGTGAAAACGGTATCCTTTCTAATAAATGTTCTCTAAATAACAAGTGTCCAAGAGTCCCTGTCTCACCTCTCTGGATCAGGACAGGGAGGACAGTTTTGATGTCCCTTTGCTCTGTTAAATCATTGCTTTGTCTCTCCTCAACCTCTGCCACCAGTTTCTGAATCAGTTCTGCAAAACAAAATGTCATATTTTGGTAATTTTTCAATATACATAAAAAATAAAAAATAAATAAATTCTAGTTTGAATTTCCTCAATTGTCCAAAAACTGATGTCCCTTCTGTTTCAAGTTAAATGTCTATTTTTAAAAGGTGCAGTGGAAAGATTAAACTGTCATAATAAGATCAAACTCATTGGTGTTTATAAAATGTTCCCTATACTGCCTTTCACCACTTCCTTTTCAACATTTACATTGGAAGCAGAAGAGACATTAAGCACTCAGCAATGTCTATAAATGTACTCCACATGAGCTTCATCATACATTTACAACAAACATCATGAGCTTGCCAAATCTCAAAAGTCTCAAAAGTTGATCTCACCTTCCTGCTGTGGCAGTGCCGTGTCTGAGTACAGAGGCAGAGCATGAGTTCTCCGCGCAGAGCAAATCACAGCCAGAATGTAGAGCAGTGCCAAGGACAACATGTTGAGAGGATCACGGGCGACTTCAGTCTTCAGTGCTCTTGCCCCAGCCGGCATCTTCAGTTTTATATCATCCGAGGCCATCTATCCTGAAGGGATCAATACTGCTCATGTCACCCCATCCCAGTGTTAATGGTTTTGACGTGATGTCCTCTCGTCATAGACACAATTAAGAGTGTGCTGTCAGTTCAGACAGAGCCTATCTCTGCTTGCACAGAAACCCTAACAAATGTTTACCCTTCACTACCCATCAGTGACGCCTCAGATTCTTTATGTCTCATACCTGACATTGCATGACGCATTTTACACATTTCTTATTATTTTTAATCTGTAATTTGCTTGGATGTTTCATTGGTCACGATTTATATTAGGTGTCTTACATAAAAATAGTAATAATGAATGGTAAGGTACAATAATTATTGTGTTCATGCTATCGAGGTGGGATACGGGTAAGGTTAGGGACAGGTTTGGTTAAAGTTATAGGTTAAAGTGTGGGTTACAGTGTTAGCCGGGAAGGGTACATAATATAAAAACAATGTAAAAACATGTATGTACACAAAAAGTGCATGGTATCAAATGATTAATTTAAATGTTAGCTAAAGACACTTAATATGAAGTAGGACTGAAGAATTTGTTTATTTTGGGGATAATTCTGTTCTCAGTGACAGTCACATTCAATCCTTGTTACACATTCAAAGCAATCCATGAATACTCTCTTACGCACCAGATGACGTGTGTCCTGGGATTGGTTTCTCTTTTGCTGTATTTATCAAAGTGAAAGGTATATAATACGACACAAAGGTTTGGTGCCAAATTGACAAACAGCGTAGTGCGGTGATGGATTGTGTCGTCTCTGAGTTTCTGAAATTGCTGGTGAAAGTGTTAAACCGTAACATCTCTCATCTTCGACCGTCTTTGTGTCCAAAAACAGAAAGAAACAAAACAACAAGAACATAATAAAGAACAATTGTGTGTGTGAGTGTGTGTGTGTATAGTTTGAAGAAAAGCCAGATTTGACATATATCAGTATACATACAGTATATTATTAGTAGATTGATGAGAATGTTTCCTCAAAAACAAATTATTAAATTATAAAAAAAAACTATTTATCAGTCTATGCTATTCTCATTTGTTAAGTTAAATGTTAAGGAATACACACTGGTACCATTCAACATTTTGGGGTTAAAAGATTTTTTTTATGTTTTTGAAAAAGTCTTATGCTCACTAAGGCTGCATTTATTTGATCAAAAATACAGTAAACACAGTAATAATGTGAAATATTATTACAATTTAAAATAAGTCTTCTATTTGAATATATTTGAAAATGTCATTTATTCCTGAAATGGCAAAGCTGAATTTTCAGCATCATTACTCCAGTCTTCGGTGTCACATGATCCTTCAGAAATCATTCTAATATGATGATTTGATGCTCAAGAAACATTTCTGAGTACTTTTGTGGAAGTTATGAAATAAAAGTATATAGTAAAAAGAATAAGAGTACAAATTTATATATATATAAAAAAATCTTACTGACTCTAATGTCTTTAACATAGTGAACAATATTGTACCTATTATGCTGGGCCTATGTAAGTTAAAGGACAAGATAAAGCTTGCTTCAAGCATTTTAAAAGAAATGATATACAAATGTACTGATAAACGCACTTCTTAACATCTCAACACACTGCTACATCACAAATATAATGATGCTATGTTGATCTGGCTCATATGTTCTTATGATAAATGTTTATCCATTTTGTTCAAAGTTTCCATGAGACTATGCAACATTCTTACATAAAAATATAGTTCCCATAATGCTTATAAATAAACTCTTAAGAACGCAGCATCTCTAGACTTATGTTTTCACAAAAATGAAACTTTATTTCAAATGGGGAACAATGCAAATGACTCATTAGAGTGATGATCTTCGGTATTGCACAGACCTTGTTTTATTGCACTCAACAACATACAAATATCTTTAAGAATATAGACAGAACTGTAACAAATGGTGAGATAGTAATAATGAACCATATCATCATCATGTGACGTTTAAAATGAAAATAAACAGGGAAGAACTGAACCTCAAATAGTGGCATAATGAGATGTTTACAGCAGTCAGGCTGTAACTTTTTTACGTCAGTTACTATTTTATTCTCACGTTAATTTAATTAACACACTTTTTATCATGAGTGGACATTTAAGAAGAGAAATTAAATAATGTACAATTTTGCTCATTAGTACTAAGAGAACTGCAAACCACAAGCAAGAAAATATTGACTATTGGTACGGGACTTTTTAAGCAATACAAATTAAATACACAACATAACTGAAACATAAGCATGTTTAATCAGGATACAAAGTCAAAAATATCTGTACCAGAATTAAATTTCAGATCAAACAGTGGATGCCTTTGATTGTTAATATATTATATTAATAATAATTCATTATCTGTTCCATAGACAGTATGCAATATAGGATTTTATTGTTTATAAGATTATTATTATAACTATATTGAATTCCATTTTCATTTGGTGCAAAGACCAATTAAGGTCTGTTGTTTATTAAGGTGTCATTCATAGTGTGAAAATATATTTATTAAATTGTAAAGAGCTGTGTATAAAGCAGTTGTGAATAATACCTACAATTTAATTGATTGTTACTTTCTCATGTTCATAGTTGATGTTGCAGTGGGGCACAAAAGTAACTATTTCATTACAACATATCAAAATGTGCAACAGACACCTCTAAGTGACACTTTATATAAAACTCTGCATGTTTGGTATGTAAACACTTACCAAAGACAGGGGATGTTTTTGGTTAATCAGTAATACTATAACAACAGTCTTCCAAAGTACCAGAATATTTTCTTTTTTTAAGGAACAACACAAAAAGTGACAGACTGCTCTTAAATATACTAGGAAAATCCTCAAAACCACATTTTTTACAGAGCTAACATCCAAAATAAATAAGGCAAAGTAACGCAATAAATTGAGTGTATCTCTGTTACAAGAGTTAATAGAAATTTTTTTTTCAGTAGTAACACTTTTCCAATGTCAGTTTTTTTCTTCGCACCATACTTGACTGTGATTACAAGATTTCAGAATAGAAATATGCAAAAGGCGAGGTTAGAGGAAGTGTTCCGTGTGCTGTAAACATTTAACACTGCTTTATAAATTCATCACATCTTGTAATTGAAACTGATTTTTGTTCTCTTAAAGAAGCTCTGTATGTTAAGTAGAAATGTTTCAGAGGTACGGTATGCAGTGCAGTCTCCTTGAGTTTGGCAGCACTGTCTAGCGGGTGATTGGCTTAAAGCCGTGTGTAGAACTCGACCGTTCTTAACGTACCAGAGCAGAGTCACGGTTCAAACCATGGCTGAAATAACCGCTACTAATAAGGCAGTGACTGGGGCTAAAATATGCTTATCTATGACTAGATCTATCCTACAGCTAAGCAAAACACGAATAGTGTGATCTAGAGTTTCTCAAAGCAGATGGCGCAGAGCAGGAAGATGGCATAGAGGAACATAAGCCCAAGGCCTAACCTCCGGTCCAGCCTCCAGTGGTTCAGGTGCACGCTCAGCACCTGTGCAGACAGACAGAAAACAGACCATGCACATGCCATGAGACGAACATAACAAAAAAATATGAGACGAGAGTTGTCAAATTCTCAATGATGAACTTACAGTAAGAAAAACAGAAGCGAGAAGGAGAATCACAGAGTACACCAGCCCCTTACTGTTAATGAAGACCTAGAGGAAGACCAGGAGAAACTGCTGTAAGAACACGGCACACAGCACGCAGAACCGGGGTTATTAAAGGGATAGTTCACTTTGAAATAAAATTTTGGTATGTTTTAGCTTATCTCAAGGGCATCCAAGATGTAGGTGTCTTTTTTTCCACAGTAGTTTCAATTTTGATATTTTTAGGTCAAACCATTCTTGTCTGTCAGTCATATAATGCAGGTCTATGGTCACTGTCTCAAAGAGCATGCACAGAGTCCAAATTAAAACAATTCCCCATCGTCCAAATTAAACAATTCCCCATCGTAAGTACACATTGATGGCCTAAGACACGTAACAAGCGGTTTGTGTGAGAAAACGAACAGCATCCTGGTGTGTGACGTGTGCGCAGACTGGTGCATAGATATATACACTAGATGTCGCCTTAAAGACATTCGTTCCAATAAACTGCCGTAGACAAGGCGACATCTAGTGTATATATCTATGCACCAGTCTGCGCACACGTCACACACTAGGATGCGTGCGCGCCCTAAGATCACTTGGACGTGGCTGTGTATAAGAGGTAAAAACGATATACTGTTCGTTTTCTCACACAAACCGCTCGTTTCGTGTCTTAGGCCATCAATGTGTACTTACGATGGGGAATTGTTTAATTTGGACGATGGGGAATTGTTTTAATTTGGACTCTGTGCATGCTCTTTGAGACAGTGACCATAGACCTGCATGATATGACTGTCAGACAAGAGCGGTTTGACCTAAAAATATCAAAATTGAAACTACTGCGGAAAAAAAGACACCTACATCTTGGATGCCCTTGAGGTAAGCTAAAACATACCAAAATTTAATTTCAAAGTGAACTATCCCTTTAATATTAATATTTTAAACATTTTCTCACCCAAGATTTTTAGATTTTTGTCAGTGTCAACTAAAACCTGAATAGTTGACAAAAGCATGACAAAAAAAATGACAAAAATGACAAAAGCACATAAAATAACTAAAACTTATTACACTAAAGTTAAAATAAAATTAATAAAAATAAAAGCTAAATCCAAAATATTAATAAAAAATATAATAGTATATAAATAACACAAAAATACTGCACAACACACAAAATTGTTTCTGTTTCATATGGCGAATTAAATCAAATAGAAAGGATAGAAATAGTAAGTTCAAATTAGGGATGGAACAGGAGTCTCAAGATTTTTAAAAGTTTAATTTGCTTTAAATATATTAATTTCATTTCATTATTAAATAATTTTTTATGATTATTTTATAATTATTATATAATAGTTTTTTATTTACTTTAATTGAATTGAATTTGTGTGGATCCATCCAAAATAGTTTGAGAAAGAATCGCAATGCATCACAGACTAATTCCTAATTTAAAAAAATGAAAACTTACTATTGACCCATAATCAACCACTAGAGTGCGCAAAGCCCATGGGAAACCAAGACCCAGCAGAATGTCAAAGATGTTGCTGCCGATAGAGTTGGACACTGCCATGTCTCCCATACCTGCAGCACCAAACACATTCATTCATTCATTCATCGATAAAACTGAATATGTGGTCAAGAAAAGGAAGAGTGGGGTGATCGTAGCACCTTGACGGGCAACTATGAGACTAGCCATGCAGTCTGGGACACTAGTGCCTGCTGCTAGAAAGGTAATACCCATGACAACATCTGGAATGTCCAATGTAAAACTGATGATGGTGACCTGCAACAAAGATACTGTATGTTAAACAGAAATCCTAACAGGCCATTCTACATATTTTGAGACAAACAAACATTTCCACATGGTGTTTTTGCAGTGACAATGAGCACCGAAGGGCTGATCTCACCATCCACACCATGAGGTAGGAGAAGACGGCAATCCAGAGTGTTGAGGCCACAAAGGTAACCATGAACCAGCGCTCCCAGCGCGGCAAAACACAGTTAGGGACAGTGTAGTACAGCAGGAAGCCTAAAGGCCATGCAAACAACCACTTCACTTGCTCCCAGCGCCCCTCTGTGGATAAAAGTACTTCAAATCATTACCACTGCATGCAAGGCTCCTTAACGCCACCTACAGGACAAAGGGAGTATCGCATACATTCAAATGTCAGAACAAAGACTGTCAATATAGACAATGATACTTGAATGAAACATTAATGATCTCTCTTTATTTTCCTTTCTTTTACTGAAACGTTTCAAAGGGATCCCTTTTGAGCTCTTCAAATCGCATTTTCACCATTCCTGTCATCTTCAGTAACATGTTCAATTGTTCAGCAGTGATTGAGTTCATTTGATTGCAAGGCGCATCAGCCCTGAGAGATTTGAGAGCTCTCATCACTTTTCTGTAATCATAACACTAGTGTACAAATCTAAAATGCATGGTCCCATTATCTAGAAATGGCTCTTAGACTAATGGATTATGGTCCTTAATGGGCTAAAAATGAGGACCATTCTCCTAATCAGGATGTGGGGAAAAAAAATTGAGACAGATGAACCACAATAAACCTGTTATTCTGAATAATCTAAATAATGTTTTAATTTAATGTTTTGGTATCATTTATAAACATACCCACTAGAGCATGATTCAGTTTGTTTTTGATTCAGGGAGTCATAATCAAATTCTAAAATGATTCTGGATGAATCTAATTTTTCAGCAACATCACAGAGTACTATAAGGATTCCACAAAAAAGCTTACTTGTTTCATATATAAAAAATATTCATGATACAAATCATTGGTTGTTAAATTAATATTTATGTTACCTTTGTTAATTGTGGATTGATTGCTGTAATTCATCCTTAATATTCACTCACCTGGCACAGTAAGAGGTCTGAAGGGTTGTTCTTCATCTGCCTCTTCTTCTTCCTCTTCAGGCTGAGCATCCTCTATATCTGCTACACGTTCTAACTCCTCTCCTTGGCCCCTCTGTCTGGGTTCCTCCAGGGGTTGCGTTTCACTCTCAAGGGCCCCTCCATTCTCCAGACCCCAAGGAACCCCCTCCATGCCTGGACCATCTTGGCCGGCAATGTCCCCTGATGCGCTGCCACTGCTGTCTCCAGGGCTCCTGTTTCGAATTAGTCTCTGCCTCTGTGGAAGACAGGCAGAAGATGTGAGAGGTGTACACTGTGCAGGGGAGACCCAATGTGATCCCCTTCAACTGAATGAGATTCGGTTAGATGAGAAATGGCGAGGACATTGTTGAAGAGTCAAGCTTGCAGAACACACCGCAAGACCAAAGTAAAGCGCAGCCCGTTGGGACCTCTTAAAGATGACATGCAAGAGCTGCAAGAGTCAAGCCAACAAGCAAGTCATGTAAACAATTGTACAGTAGATGGAATAAAGCATTTGCCCAAACAAACAACAAAATGGTGGTTACATAAGATCTCCAGGGGTTTAAACAAAAATGGAAATCAGGAGTAGTGTCTGAAGATGCCTGAACCTATAGATAGAAATACTATTGCTGACATTTGAAGAGTATACAGGAAATGACAGCAGACGTTCTGAGGACTGGATCAGTCACCATCATACCTGTTGCAGATGGGTCGTGTTAAAGGACCCATAGGAAAGAGAAACCATAAATGAGATCTCTTTATTATTTCTCCAAGACAGCAATGACATTAAATGAGCTCAAATGGAAACTCCTGCTTCTCACTTTTTTCTCCTGAAGAAAAAAAAAACAATTACATTTTTCTTACTAGATGTGAACAATTGTCTCATTTGTATCTATTTTAAACTCTCCTAGGGAATTTTAGCAGAAGCACTGATTTTGTTTTTCTTAATCTATTTTTCTTATTTTGTTTTCCAATAGAACATAAGTGATATTATAATTTGAGATTAAACACTGTGTAAGATAAGACTTTATAAGAATATGTATTGAATTCTTTTTTTTCCTTATCTCAAATGCAATATTTTCTGACTGAACCTTTTGATTTATGCTTAAAACAAGAAAAAAATATTTTCTAATGGATTGAGAAAAATAATTCAAGATACACACTGTCAGTATGATGAGTTTTTTTTTTTTTTTTTTTAAAGAAAGTCATTCTTTTATTTAGCAAATATGCATAAGTATCAGTAAAGAGATTTATAATGTTACAAAAGATTTGATCTATTTTTATCTGTTTCAAATAAATGTTGTTCTTTTGAAATTTCTATTCATCAACAAATCCAGAAATAAACTATTAAAATTTTGTTTTTCACACCTGTATCTTTACTGGAAAACAAGACAAAATAATTTTTTGCAGCCACCTTTTGAGACAAATTTGAAACACAAATAAAACAGACATGAGAACTCTACACAAAAAATTAGCCTGACAATTTATATTCTTGGTTGCGCAACCGAGGTGCTGCTGTCCCATCCAGACATGCAAAAAGCAAGCAAGCATCCAGCCAGTACCTCTGTGATGAGCATGCGTCCGGCCATGCTGAGGCGAGTGCGGGGGGAGAAGTGGGGCGTGATCATGACACGGAGGCTTGCCTCTGAGAAAGAGAACTGGTGAGGGTGTAGACTCATCAACTCATCCACCATCACCACCGGGGAGTCCTGGCCACCCGCATCCTGACCTGAGAGAAAGAGAGACGTGGTACTATATAATGCACAACCTCTCAGTATGATCCACACAGCTCCACCCTCCACCCACACACACACACACCTTTCTTCAAGAGGATCATGGAGGTGTCACAGTGGGGGCTTGCCTCTCCTACCGAAACATCTCTGCACAGACTGCTCACCAAACACGGATGACCTGGGATACCAAACCTCTGCTCCACCCAGCCCAAAATCTGACTGTTAAACCTTGAAATGGACACACACAATCTAAAATTATATATTGTGGAAATGATGCACTGACCAAAAATATAAGTATGTAAATAAGTTAAATAAATACATATTACATACATATTTAGCACTGTTTTGACTGGTAAGTAAAAATGTTAAATACTCACTTCATGATAAGGATGTAAACTCCATACATTGATATGAGGATTATAGTCTCCCACCTACAACAGTGATGTTTATGATAATGCTATAAGCTCTGGTTCACTTAAATGTCAATGAAGATTATCACTATCACAGATTATCACAATTATCACTTACCAGATTACTTTGTCATCATATATGATCTGAAATACACAACAGTAAATACATAAATGTCCTTATTTAAGTGTGACTACAAAACACAGCCAGATAAATATAGTGCTGCTTACCAGAATCAAGGCCAACACAGAGAGGATGTAGAAGGTGGAGTCGCGGAAGAGCGGCCACCAGGTCAGAATGATGGTCTGTGAAGCAGGAATAGTGAAACGTCACAAGAAACAAACTGTAAAGTGTGAATCTGTAAAGTTTTATATTATTAAAACAAGCATAATCTACCTGTCCAGAAAATATTCCACAAACTCCGATGATGACCAGGATGTTGAAGACAGCCGATCCCACAATAGTTCCCACCCCCAGGTCTCCCTTGGTGATGAACACACCTGATATGAAGAGACAACTGCTTATTATGACCGCCGCTAGCGTAGCTAGCGAAAGCAGTCATATAGGGATTGTCAAAGTTTTTTTTTTTTTTTTTTCCGTCACCTTACTGAATTTTTCGTCAACGATACCAGGGACACCGAAGCACCGGGGAACATGAAATTTGGTGGGCATGTAGCCCCACTAGACTTCTAAGGAAAAATTTCGTTTGGTCCCCGGGGGCCACTCCCCCCCCGCGCTGGGCCCCCCCAAACCCCAAAAAATGCAGTTTTTCCTAAATAACTACCTGAACCGTAGCACCGAGGATGAAGAAATTTTTATGGTATGTTGGTCTACTAGACTTTTACGGAAAAATTTCGTTTGGTCCCCGGGGGCCACTCCCCCCCCCGCGCTGGGGCCCCCGTAAATTTTTCGTCAACGATACCAGGGACACCGAAGCACCGGGGAACATGAAATTTGGTGGGCATGTAGCCCCACTAGACTTCTAAGGAAAAATTTCGTTTGGTCCCCGGGGGCCACTCCCCCCCCGCGCTGGGCCCCCCCAAACCCCAAAAAATGCAGTTTTTCCTAAATAACTACCTGAACCGTGGCACCGAGGATGAAGAAATTTTTATGGTATGTTGGTCTACTAGACTTTTACAGAAAAATTTCGTTTGGTCCCCGGGGGCCACTCCCCCCCCCCGCGCTGGGGCCCCCGTAAATTTTTCGTCAACGATACCAGGGACACCGAAGCACCGGGGAACATGAAATTTGGTGGGCATGTAGCCCCACTAGACTTCTGAGGAAAAATTTCGTTTGGTCCCCGGGGGCCACTCCCCCCCCGCGCTGGGCCCCCCCAAACCCAAAAAAATGCAGTTTTTCCTAAATAACTACCTGAACCGTGGCACCGAGGATGAAGAAATTTTTATGGTATGTAGGGCCCACTCTTAAGGGCCCACATCAACCTAGCCCATAATCACTCATTTGTGATTTGCGCCCCTCCCATAAAAAATGAAAATGCAATATTATTCTGCTTTAATCGCCCCTATCTTCAGTGGAGATGTTCAGAACTGCACCATATTTCATGTGTATGATTAACTTGACATCCTCTGGGGGTATCCTCTGCTAAGTTTTGTAGAATTTCATCCATGGGGGGGGGGGTATAAAATCAATTCATTTATGTGCACATTTTGTGACTGTACACTCATCGGCCTGTAGATGGTGCTGTTGAGCGAAGGGTTGCTGGTTTAGGATGATACTGTCACACACACACATGCAGGAATACAAACAAATGCAAGCATGCACACACACTGACATCCACACGCACAGACACACACCCATACACACACTTACAAATCCACATGCACAGACACACAAACACACACGCGCACACACACATACACGCACAGACACACACACACACACACACACACACACACACACAGACAGACATGCACATACTATTACTTTTTTTAGGTATATACATAAACACGCAATACAGCCAAATTACTCCACGTCATTTATTTTTGTGGAAAGCCAGTGCAGGCCTGAGCGGCGGTCATATTTTGTACCGCGATGCGGTACATCTAGTTGACAACTTATTTACAGTAACAACGCATTGCAAAAAAACATTGACTGATACTGACCGATCAAAGATGTGAAAAGCTCGGGTGCGGAGCTGCCTGCTGCCATGAAGGTGGCACCTGCAACATCCTCACTGAGGTGCAGATTCTGAAAATACAAACCCCAGCTCGGAATATGGTCTGCTATTACACAGAAACATTGAGATTCCTGCTAGTAGAAACAAACTACACTCACCGCACAGATTTTTTCCAGAGAGGGGACAAAGTAGACATCGCAGACAATAGCAAGGGCATAGAACATATAAACTGCCTGTGGTCACAACAGCACACAGAAGACAGGTCAGCAGAGATCCATTACTTAACCTTCACAAACACAGAGCTATCAAAGACTGTACTGCATGAAGTCTTTCATTTTTAGTTATTTCATTATTTTGAATTTTGCTATGCATCATTATTGCAAACAAGTCAAATCACAAACTAGAATTCAAGTCAAATTTAAAACTTGTACTAAAAAACGTAAAACTTAAGTTAAAAACAACTAAAAAATAGGAAATTAACAGGTTATATCAGTTATATTATATCGGTGACACTTTACAAATACGGTCTCATTTGTTAACCTTACTTAATGCATTAACTGGAACAATGAGCAATATATTTTTACAGCATTTATTAACCTTTGTTGATGTTGGTTTAGTTAATGCATGTGAACTAACATGAACATGAGATTTGTAATAATGTTAACAGTATGTATTACTGTATTAAATGTATTAGTAAATGTTGAAATTAACATTAAGTTTAACAAATGATGCAGAAGCATTGGTCATAGTTCATGTTAACTACTGCAATGTTAAATGTTAAAATATAAAATCCTTATTTTAAGGCATTATCACTATTTGGATATATTTAAAAATTTAATTTATTCCTGTGATGGCAAAGCTGAATTTTCAACATTACTCCAGTCTTCAGTGTCACATGATCCTTCAGAAATCATTATAATATACTGATTTGCAGCTCAAGAAACATTTCTTAGCAATGCTGAAAACAGCCGCTTAATATTTTTGCGCATATATTTTCAGGATTTTTTGATTAATAGAACATTCAAAAGAACAGCATTTATTTGAAACATAAATCTTTTGTAACATTATAAATTGCTTTACAGACACATTTGATTAATGTAATGCTGAATAAAAGTATTCATGTATTTTTTTTTTAAACTTACTGACCCTAAACTTTTGAACAGTAGAGTACTTTGGCTGATTCGGTCAATCATTGTACCGAACAGTTCTCTGTATATTTATCACTGGACTGTGGCATACTTACACAAAACACATGCAGTAGAATTGCCCCATGCCTCCTCTGTCCCTTAGTGAAGATGTCCTCTGGAAATTCATGGATAGCTGGGTGGAAAAGTGAACAATTTTTTAAAATGGAGATGGGGTTAAAAGACCACTAGGAATACAGTATACAGTTGCACAGAGAAACTATGCAATCAATAAAGCAAGGCTTACAATATTCTGAAACCCCTTCATTCACTATGAAACAATCTTGACAGCTCTGGTCTGAAATGAAATGGATGCTAATCATATTTAGCACATTAACGTTTACATTAAAGGTCACATATAAAGGTTCTGCATCTGAGAGCGCACACTGGCTATAAAACCTTATTCTGGGACCTGGGTTACTAAGAGTTTCTTTTGGCCCTAAAAATTGTGACTGATAAGGGAATATCTATCCACGCATATATTCAGATACAGTATATACAGTATTCTAGATGGGGGAAAAAACAAAAACAAAAATTTGATTTAATCTGTGAAAACACTAACCTATCTAATGCTGTGCTTTCTCACTTCATTGGTGCACTGTAGCCTTTATCAAGAGAATGTGCTGCATTTAACTTAAGGTTGTTAAGAAGCTTTTGTCTATTGTAACTAAGTGGCAATTGAACTGACCAGCCTTTAAGCTAATCTGTAATAGTGCAGAGAGGCCGGGAAGAGAAGGCCTAGTTAAATCAGAGGACTGGTAATACTTTAGCCCTCAGCTTCTTGAGATGCAATCAGCGTGAAGACTGTTCTTGCTCTGACTGCCTCGAAGAGGCCAGCTGTCTAATAAACAGCCATGAAATAAAGAGACGAGGGAGGAAATCACATCCCTTTAAATGCACAGAATAATAACAATCAGAGCTTTTAAGTTTTTAAACTTCTCACTTTTTTTATATAACGTACAAACTTTGCATCTAATTTGCTACATGTATCAATTATTTTAAGTGCCATTTCACTAGATAATATGCCAAATGTAATGGGGAATATGTCTTGATTATTCTGAGCAATAATATCAAATCTGTTATCGCAATGCATACTGTAGCTGGAACCAACATCTGCTCAGTTACATCCGAGATTAAATTTACCAAGTACTCCCTTATTGAATTTCATAAATCAGAAGGATTTATGAATAATTGAAGGGGTGTAATGATTTTAAAGCATTACATTTGATTACATTTGTCCTCTAAAAGTGATCTGCTCAGCCTACACTACCACTGATACATTAGTTAGCTGTTTTTAAATATTTATAAGCCTCGCAAACAACTTTCACTAAATAGTAATGACACATAAGCAAGAATAATAATATATACAGATGAATTATTAAATGTCATCAAAAATGAAATAACTTCATATAATCCATTTGTGATGTGTGAACAATTTTTTTATGTTATTAAAGTGAATTATATTCAGTGAATGAAACACCTTGGGATAGTTCACCCTAAAATGAAAATGAAGTCATAATTTACTCACCCTGGGGTTGTTCTAATGCTGTATACCCTTCTTTCTTTTTAGGACAACAAAAGGAGAAAAAAAAAAAAAAATGTACCACTTGCACTCGTCCATATAATGACAGTGAATAACCAGTGAATTTTTTTACAGATTGGTCCCATACTACATGTGCCATATATTACATGTATTGCTAAATGTAACTCCTAGAAATCCCAAAAAAGTATCCGTGTGCTTTCTTCACCATGTTAAATATCTCAGTTTATATATTTACCACAGAGAAGAAAGTACAAGGATTGTATTTTATGTCGCTTTTTATTCATGAATGCGTGCCCTGCACCAAAAACCAACGAATAAGCTCAGGATATTCGTTAAATACTACATTCAACAAACCCTACCATATACCCCCTAGAACACTTGGAATATACGGCACGTGTTGCATGGGACCATTCTGACATACTTCAGCATCTTTTTTTTTTTTTTAAAGCTTGATGCTGCTCGCTATTTACTGCCATTATATGGACTATGGACTATATGGACTGCGAGTGGGAATTTAAAAAAATATATATAATTTCTGCTTTTGTGGTCTGAAAACAAAAGAAAGGCATACTGCATTAGGACAACACCAGGGTGAGTAAATGATGACTTCATTCTATTTTAAGGTGAACTATTCCTTTAAATGATAGAAATGTAATTGATGACACTGACTACAGTATAATGAATAAAGGTTCAACCCCGTGCAAAGATCCATTAAGGGTTGTGGGACTTTGTCAGAACTGTCACAAGCTTTAATACCCGTGGCACTGAACATTTATTTGTTGAAAAAAAAAAAAAACCCCACTCACAATCTTGTTTCTAAAGATGAGATCAATAAATTAAAAATCAAGTGTAAAAACAAATAATCAAGTGAGTGGGAAATGAAAAAAGGACAGAAATGGAAAAGGCGAAACCTCTGTCGATGAGTGATTTGTGGAGTTGATTGAAGGAAATAAAGGGCATATGACAAATCTCTCTAAAGTGGCACACTTTGAATGCTTAAAACAGACTATCATCTGTTCTGAAATTAGGGATTCTGTTGCTTAGTAACACAAGCCTCAAAGGGAACTTGACTATGAAGAGGGCACCTGTCTGCATCAGTTCACAGAATGAGGAGGCAGGGGGAAAGATAGCGAGATATGGACGGATGTGATACAGAAAGACAGGTGAATAAAGAGAGAGAGAGAGAGAGAGAGAGAGAGAGAGAGAGAGAGAGAGAGAGAGAGAGAATTGCTCAGGCTTTCACTCACCAGCTCTGGGTGTGCTTGATGTCTGGTTCTCCTTGATGATTTGCTGGGTTAGTTTACGCCCGGCCCAGGTCAGGTCTGAATCCTCTTTGGAATAGGCTGTAAAAATGCATAACACGTACCTTTATCTTTTTTACTTATACAGTTTAATTGGTCCAAGATGTCCTTTTTTATGAAAGCCATTGCAATGGCACAAAATTAGCTTTTTTTTTTTTTTTTTTTTTTGAACTTACAATTTTTATTAATTCTAGACAGAGCAGTTACATGCTTCAGCAATAATTATCATGTATGATACTAGTGTACAGTCTTGAAAAAACATAAAAATAATATATTTCAGCATTACATTTTGCATTTCCATGAGGTTTCAGCATCACCATACAACCCTAAGAAAAACAAAATTCACTTTTGGTGGCAGAGCCGGGCCCCATAAACCAAAACCCTAATTTGTTGGACCTTTACATGAATAAAACTTCTGCTGGACCCCATCGTAGACTAAAAACAGATTTCTGAAGTCGTAATGAGTATGTTATCTTTTCCATTTGATACAGTTCCCGCACTTTTTGAACCCAAACGTTGTAGGAGGGAGGCTCTACTTGCATCCACTTTATTGTGATGCATTTCAAGGCTGCTGTAAACAGAACATTTAAGAGATATGATTTAGCACGTCCTTGCACACTAGCTGGCATAATACCGAGTAATGCAACTGTTGCATCCTTCGGAATGACCTCCTGAAAAATCTGGTTTATAGCCTTGAACACCTCATCCCAATAGTTTTGTAATATAGGACATGACCAAAAAATATGTGTATGATTGGGCACTGCTGGCCCACAGTTTCTCCAGCACAAACTTGGAACTTTGGGATCTATCTTAGCAACTACATCTGGGGTCCTGAAATATCTACTAATAATTTTCCATTTATATTCCCGCCACGTGTTTGAACTTGTAACCCGATGTGCCCCAGTCCACACTCCCTCCCACATTTCGTCAGAAATCATTTTGGCCGTCTCTGCCTCCCATCTTTGTTTTGTCCGAGTGGGTCCCTTAACATTCATTGACAAAAAGACTTTGTATAACTTTGTTATCAGTTTCTTATCCCCTTCACCTTTTTGGAATTGAATCAGGATGTTCTCAATTGGTGTGGGGTTTAGTATTTTTCCCCAGTCCTTATGTGCAGTCAAAAAAGAGCGCAACTGTAAATATCTAAAGAAATCACTTTTCTTGAGATGAAAGTACCTATGCAACTCTTCAAATGACATAAGGTTGTTCCTATTGATTAGCTGATGTAAAAACGTAAGCCCCTGTTCAGTCCAATTTGAAAAACTTTTGTCTAAAGAATTGGGAGCGAAGGATTTAATATATCCGATGCTTGTTAAAATTGATAAACCTCTTGGCAACTTAAATGCAACTCATACCTTGTTCCAAATGTTAAGCGTGGTTCTAGTCCACAACGGCAAATCTTTTATTGGGATATCTAAAAATGGCAATAGGCCTACATTTAATGGTTCAGAGCACGTTGTTTGTTCAATACTAAGCCACCTCGTCTGAGAATCTCCTTGGATCCAAGAAATCAAGGGCTTTAACTGTGCTGCCCAGAAATAATATTTTAGAACTGGAAGATTAAGCCCACCTTCTCCCTTACTTCTCTGTAGTGTTTTATATTTTATACGAGGGCGCTTGCTCTGCCATATGAATCTTGATATTATTTTATCCAAATCAGTGAATGTGGATTTTGGTACTAGAATTGGTAACATCTGGAACAAATACAATAATCTCGGTAGCAGGTTCATGCGAATGATTTCGATGCGACCGAGGAAGGAGAGGGGCAATGCTGACCACCGCTCCAGGTCTTTCTTAATTATATCTAGCGTTTTACCATAGTTGGCATGAAACAAATCATTCAATGAGAGGGGGATACTAATGCCTAAATATTGAATGCCTTTTTTAGACCACCTAAAACTGCTTTGTTGTTTGACCTCCAGTGGGATATTGCTATTGACGTCCATTGCCTCCGTCTTATCAACATTTATTTTATAGCCAGAAAAATAGCCATAAACAGAAATAATTTCCTTCACGTTTGGTATTGATGATACAGGATCGGTCAAATACAATAAAACATCATCCGCATATAATGATATTTTATGTTCTTAAAATTAGCTTTTTAAGACAATATACACCAATGATACAGTGCAGGATGCAGAAGTCTATTTTATTCTAATTTAATAATTTTTTCAGGCTTTTGGACAGGCTATATCTAACTTAAACTCCAACTTATTTAAAAATAGGCAAAAGATTGAGGCAATCAGAATGCTTCCTCCCATCCTCTAAAGTTCCCATGGAAACCTGATCCAAAAGCAGTGATTAATGTGTGGTGTGGAACTGGATTTGAGCCCAGAGAGGGTGTGGTTTACTCAAGAACCAAATGACAAAGATAGTTCTCATTTGCATATGCAAACTAATCAGTTCCAAATATAACTGCAATAGGTTAAATGCCAGCATATGAAAATATGTACACAATATTAAGACTTTGGCACAGTAGTGATTCAAGAGGGCATGATTTACACATAACAGAAACCTATATATTTGAAAATTACTTTTTTATAATTCGATTTTTTTTTTCAATTACTTTTTAAAGTCATCACCAAATATTGAATGGTCAAGATGTTAACATCTACTTCATCTAGTAGGCTATATGGTTTCTCTAGTTTTTGACATGTCAATAGATCCACGTCTAAACATTCATTGTGACTGACATGGTAATGTTCAAGTCTATTATCAAAGTGAAGCTTCAGTTACTAAAATCAAATCACACTCTTTCATTCAGCTGTACATTTTCATGGGCACTTTTTAGGAGCTGCTTAACATTCAGACTCAGCCTCCCAGAGGAACTCATTACTCACACGCAGACAAAGCTGGAAAAGTTAGAGGCACTGTGAAAATATCAGATTATAAGCAACACAGAAGAATGACGACACAGAAGCAGGTCACATTATACATTTTTCCCCCTCATCAATGTCAGCATCTGTTTGTGCTTTTCAAATGTCACCGCTGGTACAACTTGACATATCCTGAGGTGTGACATGCTATTTTCTCAATAATAAACAGCTTTCTCTCAAACTTTTTTATGATATATATCCAGCTTTTATCAGATTATTGTCAGTCAATTAATTATGAGTACTTTAAAAAATATATTTTTTATCACTTTTGTCAGAACACAGTAACCAGGCAAAATGGTGATTCAAAATGGCCAAAAATCAATGGAAATGATAACCAGTTAAAGCACATGGACATGTTATGCATCAACTAATTGTTCTCGTCTTAAAAAGATAGTTCACCTAAAAATGAAAATTCTGCCATCATTTACTCACCCTCATGTCATTTCAAACCTGTATGACTTACTTTATTCTATGGTACCTAATAGAACATATTTTGAAGAATGTTGGGGTCCAAACAATTTTGGACCCTACTGACTGTGAATTGTGTAAATAAAATTAATAATAATTAAGGGTAGCGTCAGTTCTGGCAGGTCACGTTAGTCAACTCGCATCAGCTGACTCTCAGCTGATCCAAGTCTTCCTAGGATATGATGCCTATCACTGTATACATATATAAGCTCCTTCAGTATTATCAGCAGCTATCACGTTTCTCAGGAGCCAATTACCCTCCTCCATCCCCAGCTCCTCCTCTCGTCCAGTCAGGATTTGGCATTCTGATTGCCCTTTGAATCAGAATAAATTCTCGAATTATGTTGTAATTTAAAATCTTGAATTAATGATATCTGCAATACATTCATTCTTGCCCAGAACAGAACCATACCGCCAATCCTAACTGTATGCTAATTGTCAATCGCATTTGACGAGAGTGGTCCTGACAGAAAAAATAATAAAAACATTGACACATTTTTCAAAATACCTTCATTTGTGTTCCAGGTTCGAAACGACAAGAGGGTGAGTAAATAATAACAAAATTTTCATTTGGGGTGGATTATCCCTTTAATACATATGTAAACATGTGGTTCCCATACCATTATATTCTGTCATATTAATTTAATTGTCATAAAACAGCTGTTTAAAGTTTTTATCTGCTCCATATAAGCACCTAAAATTTCAACGGAAAGTTGGTACCTCTAAAAATGGAATGTTAAATGATTAAATGGACACAGCTGGACTAATCTTCTCTGATGTCTGAAGAACTTCTAAACCCCTGCTGATTCAACCCTTCAACCTCTGACGATGAGTGATAGTGAAGGCCCAATACACAGGTGTGATGTGCAGGTAACAATGCTCGAGAGATTCTGGAGAGGTCACTGTGAAATACGTCAGGCTGAAGCAGCTGTCCAAGTGATGCCCTTTAGAGAAAGGCAATTATGTGCCTGCCGTGGTCTGCCACCCCTGCAGTTCAGTTATTCCCTGCTGCTCTCCTCCTCCCCAACTCCTTTTGGGGTTTTACTGTCACATCACTTGATGTAGGCTATGTCAGAAATATTAGGTCTACATATATCTGAGAACCTCTTGAACATTTTGTTTTTAATTTAGGGTGGATTATTTATAGCAGTCCCACACTCCCACAATTCTCACCCAGTTCTTCATTCCTTGTGGGTCTAATTATTGGATTTGACCATTATAGCTGCATAATATGGTTGATTCGCAGCCACATTGCATCACAGAAACACATTATGACAGAAACTTGTTAATGAATCATGCTCCACATCTCCAAGACAATGAAAAATACTAAATTGTGTGTGTGCGTGTATGAATAAGATAAGGTTAGACGGGAAATACGCACAAACCAAACATTTAACAAAATATCATTATTAGCAGCGGAAAGATTTGTGTTGATGAATAAACACACCTGTTACATGAAGAATTTGAGCGAAGCAGGTGATGGCGATGAGCCCGACAGCACATATGAAGAGCCGATAGAAGAGCCGCTGCCGTCTCGATATCAACACCGCCTTCATCCCTCCACCACACCTCTCAAAACATGTCCACACAAGAGAGAAGCCCTCTTCTTTCATTCACACCACCTATATTGGCCTTTCTTTTCAACATACGGCGGGCTAGCTTGCTTAAATGCAGCCATACGTTTGTCGCCCTAGCATCCTACCGCTTCCATAGACACATCTTTCACTTACCGATATTTGCCCCTTTCGGATGTTTAGTAATATAACGAAACAGCGAAAATATCTTAAGCTGTCATTGAGCAAGAATTTTTTTTTTCACGTATTGTCTCAGCTTATAAACATTCTTATCACATCCACCTCCATCTCTCTTTCTCGCTCTCTCCTCCCTCCACACACACGGCGCTCGACTCCGTCACCGAGGGTGTTTCCCAGACTCACAACTAACTGCGCCCTCATGCAGGGTTCACAAGAAGAACAACTCCGTTGTCCAGCCAATATTCAGCTCTCGAGTGTTTTGAGACTTGATATACTGTCCTCACAAAGTATTGCGGTTACTTTCCACGAATAGGGTACAAAATAGGCCCAGAAACTTTCAAAAAACAAGTTCGCTTTCTTCCCTTTTTTAACCACAGGGGGTCGAACTACATTTAGTAGGATAACTTGTATCTCAGATTGGAGTGGTTTTGCAATTTTCTGCCTTATATTATGCATTAAATAAATATTAAACTGACATAAAAAAAAATAAAATAAAAAATTAAGCATGGTTATAAGTAGTAGCTCAGTTGATGCTAAATTTGGTACCATTTCACCCAGCTGGTGACTTGCAAGTCTGGGTTGAAATAATGGTTTGAACTTGATTAATTTATAGGAAATATATATTTCAGTAAAAAAAAAAAATTTTTAACAATAATGTTGATACAGTTTTGAAGCGGGGTTGCCTTGGATAAATAATTATGAATAACTCCATTGCAAAAAAATAAAACCAAATGGTATTTATTTTAAAGGAAAGATAACAAGCCCATGGAAAGATAAAACAAAAAAAATATATAATCATTAAACTTAAGGTAAACAATATTCAGTGCCATACAAACAAAATTACACTTGTATAATTCAAGACAAAAGAGAGAAAAAAAAAAAAGCTCGGCATACAGCACATTCACATTTGTTTGAACAGATTATTTGGCACGTCAATGACAGTGAAACATAAAGAGCAAATAAAATAAAAGAGCATACCATTTAGATATTAAAATATTTCCCCTTTCAAAAAAAAAAAAGTTTGCTTTACAAAAGCAAAGATTGCACAATCGAACCAAAACCAAAAGGCATTATAAAATATTTAAAATTACATACTTGACATCCACCAAATTGACACCAATTAAAACCAATAACACTGGTGCAATGAAGAAAAACAATTATAAAGTGAAATTAGAAATCAGGATTTCTGGCTGGTTCTTCAGATAAAAAAAGAGCTGCTAATTGTTTGGTGTGAGAACAGCATGCAACTGCTGCAGCAGGCTCAACAACATGCCTTTCTGGATCAGCTGGGCCAGTGTATTGAAATTGCAATGAGAAAATACCTATCAGTGCACACCCAACTTCTTGGGCTCAAGTGAACCAGTCACCTTGAAGTTTATGCCGTCTCCTGGCAGCGGGGAAGGTATCAATGGACAGAGCCAGCAGATGTACCAGTACTTGCCCAGGCATTCCCTGACATTGGCCAGCACTCCCAGGCTGTAAGGCTGCCGGGTGGAGTACCACTCACGTGTGGTCTGTCCCCTCAGCATCAGAACCACGTGAAAGAAGAGGAAGGCAGCAACCAGTAGGAAGCCCACTACACAAGTGTCAGCAATGAATGCAAAAGCAAACGCTCGCGCCGTCACCTGTCCTGTGATTGGAGTAAAACAGATGTTTATGGCATTTTCTTACAATTTAAAAGGTGTCATATAACACATTTATGTATCATTTTATTTTTGTGCAAAACTAATAATTTGCACTACCATTTTCCACAGCCTTAGAAGTAAAAAAAACTTTTGGTGTACCTATGCTAACATTCAGAAGTCTTTTATACAGTATTTAGTTTACGTTTTTAAGTCTTATGCTAACCAAGGCTGCATTTATTTCTTATTAAATCAGTAATAGTTTGAAATATTATTAATTTAAAATAACTGTTCTCCATTTAACATATTTTAAAAAGTAATTTATTTCTGTGAAAGCAAAGCTCAGCAGTCTTCACTGATACATGATCCTGCAGAAATCATTCTAATATGCTGCTTCTGGTGCTTAACCATCATTTTTTATTATCAATGTTGAAAACTTGTGTGCAGTTGCAGTTGTGCTGCTTACTATTTTTTTTTGTGGAAACAATGACACATTATCAGGATTCTTTGATGAATAGACAGAACAGAAATGAATGTGTAACTTTATAAATGTCTTTACTGTCTATATCAACTTATCACATGATTGCTGAATAATAGTATTAATTTCTTTAGACTTTTTTTTGCCAAAAGCATCATAAGCCTAAGTAGATTGTAGAACCATTGATTTCTACTGACATTATGGATTTCCTGACATTTCTCATAGCAGTAGCAGACACTCATTAGTAATCTCATACTCACCCGAGACGAGCATTATCCAGGGCACGAGCAAAAGCATGACACTGTGAAAAGTGACACCCTCCTTTAGGATGACAATGAAGACCTCAGCATTCATGACTACTGCATAGAGCAGCCCTGCCCACATGAAGAGCAAACAGGTCAGGAAATACCGGTAATTGCGGAAACCGACACACTGGCCAAAAAACACACAGTGGTGATCACGGCGCAGCACACACACGTTGCAATCGTAGCAGTGCGAGCATCGTGGAGGAGTGTGTGTCTCACAGTTGTAGCAGAACCTGCAATCGAAGAGGAAAATATCACATCATAATTGTTTACTGACTTTTGAGTGAATTGGTGAATACCACAAAAGCTCAAACAGGGATACAAGAGCATAATGATAAATAAATAACGCACAATTACCTCCACCCATGACCCAATGCATCCCCTCCAAGAAACACTCCGCGGATACTTGGGTTAGTTTTCACAAACAACGAAGCATTCCAGGTAATATTTCCCAGCATGAAGTACTGAGCGAGGAGATGCATGACCTTCCACATGGTGCACCACTCTGTCGTCTTCTCTGCTTGTTCAAGAGGAGCCTCCATCAGCACCAGATAGCTGACCTCGGCAGTGATGGAGAACACCAGAATAGCGTTCAGAACGATAGGCAGATAGCGACCGGTTGACTCCACCTTACACCATAGTGTACTCATGAACCTAGCCATGTTTTAAGCTTCAAATCATCCGCTGCGTGAGACACTAACTTTACCTGCCCAACCTGTTTTCTACATGTAAAGCCACTCTATTCTCGTTTGCTCGAATCTGATCACAAAAACAGAAAAATGGGCAGTTGAGAGACATTAAAAATCCTTCAAAAGTCTGTTGGCTAAAGGACATTTATAAAAGTTGCAACAAATAGGAAGCTTTAGAAACTAGTAGTGAATAATAGGATTACTCTGGCACATTACTTTGAATATTCCAGTAACACTAACTTAAAGATATCGGTTAGAAACAATAAAATACTCATCTATAAAAAAACAACTGTATTAACTGATACCGACCTTTCATTCCATTCATAATATCGTTTCGACAATGAACTGTTACTGCTGGTGCAGGCTAACAACATTCCGCGTACATGACGGGTCTGTGTTGCAGCTGAAACGGTCCCTCGGAAGTAAACGGCACTCTACAACAGTTCCACGTGGAAACACACACTCGCCCGCGCACACGCAGAAAATAAATAAGGACAATGGTTACATTTTTATTTTTAAAAACTGCCACCGTGTCGTGCTAATTTATCTTAATTAACAAAATAAAAAACACATTTATTAGTAAATAAAATAAAACCTACATTTAAACTATTACTTAAATTAACTTTTAGACACACGTTCTAATCTTGGCTACTTACTCACGAATAGCTAAATAAATAAATAAATAAATAAATAAATAAATAAATAAATAAATAAATAAATAAATAGCATTTGCAGCGATATTACAGTAAGTAAATAAGGCAATTTGCCTCGACCTCACGTGTATGAAATGTCCTGAACACACAGCACATATTTCAATGTAGATGTACATCTACCGTAACGTTTATGAAGTTGACTTCTGTCTGTAGGAATTTGTATTATTTTCCCTTGCTATAGGCTAAGCAAGGGAAAATAATTATTGTGGAATTTTGGTTTGAAGAAAAGAATTCACAAAATGTATTCTAATTTAATAACTCCCCTGTTTGACAGCAATTAATCAAAGCCTGGCACGATTTTCCTTCGACCACCCTTTTCTTTCTGACCCCCTTTCGCAAAGAGTAATCCCTAATCTCATAATCCGCACTGCTGGTTGTTGAGAGAGTTGACTGCCATTCAGAT
The DNA here is from genome assembly GCF_964197995.2 of Scardinius erythrophthalmus. NCBI lineage: Eukaryota > Metazoa > Chordata > Actinopteri > Cypriniformes > Leuciscidae > Scardinius > Scardinius erythrophthalmus. The sequence continues at coordinate 19,018,351 of NC_138233.1, read as the reverse complement.
CGAGTTTAACATGACACCGTTTACAAAGGCTGAGGAGGAGCGCCATGACAATTATCAAAGGAAATTATACGAGACTATACAACACAAGTGAGTAATCGCTCGAATGATCGTGTGACTTTATTTTGTTCGTTTCGTCCCGTCCCAGCCCCAGATCTGTTCTACCCGTCTCGTTGTTATATTCACTGAAATTCTCTATATAGGCCTGGTTTAGTTGGTTATGTCGAAGTGTTGTGTTGCACGTTGTCATGATATTGTAAGTTAAATTCTAAGTGAATTCTGATTTTATTGTTATTGGTCTCCCGTATGGTTTAAACCCAGGAGAGGGCGCTATTGTCTTTCAACAAGTGTAGATAGTTCCCTCAAGATTATTCTGTCATCATTTACTTGAAACCTATGAAACAAATAGCACTACCTGTATGATATGCTATGTAGATTCATTTATCGATTAAGGTTAAAATACAATGAAAATGTATGGTGACTGTCATTATGCCTATAACATCTCCTTTTGTTTTACTCTTGAAGTAGCATAAGCCATACACTTTTGAAACAACAAGAACGTGCACTGCTTAAATCAGGGTATATGTGTTTACTGTGTATTATTACTAACTTTTTCTGAATGGTTATCTTTAATATATAATGTCTGCAGTCAGAGAAGAAGGATGCAGCTCCAGAGTGATTTTCAATCACAGCAGCGGAATCATCGCCTGTAAGAAACATCAATATTTATTGGATTAAGAAATGTAGAATAAATGGAATGTGTTATCTGTGGTATTGCTCTGTAATATTTTGCATGTCTGGCACACTATTTTTGCTGTCAAAAATTCATATTTTAGAACCAATGGAATCAAACAATAATTCTATATAAGGATCATCAAGATCCTACTAGATTAACAGTTTTTTCTGGTTGTCAAGAAACAATTTGACTTGATTTTTTGTCTTGATTTTAGAGGACTCTGGCATTCGTTTTGAGTTTATCATAAATTAATGAGTTAATTATTATTATTCTTTTGTTCTTGTTGTTGTATAGAAGCATGGCTGCCTGGCTGCAGGGCCGCTGGTTAGAGATCAGTGAGCAGGAGCACAGGGCTCAGATCCATAACCAAAAACTGCTGCAGGACTTTCAGAGAGCACAAGACACACTCAATGACATGTTGGCCCACACCGAAGCCATGAACAATATACGTGTAAGCAACCACGCAGGACTTACCTGCACCCTTCCATGATTTACATTGTAGAATACACCTGTATTGACAGAATTGTACCTTTAGGGGCTTGTTAGTGACTGGGGCAGTTAAAGGGACAGCATTGTATCTTATCTAACCTTAAAAGGTGCATATTACTACCTTAAAGTCACCTTGAAATCAAAGCTGATGATTCTTATGTTTTCGGGAATATTGCAGTGTTTATTATAAATGATTTATTTGTGCACATCATTGATTTTCATCATTGTTTTCATATTTTCTCCAATCCATTCGCAAAGGACAAAGTCCTACCCTACATTTTGTTTCTCGTTTGAGAAAACGTTTCACTCGGAAATGTCACAATGAGGAAGAAAAGACTATTCCAATCTTCCTTTCATGTCGGCTTTTAGGGATAAATAATGTATAAAAATGTCTCTTTAACAGCACTGCCACAGTGACAAGCTGTGTATCACTAAAGGTAAACATTTTGTACTTTATATTCAGAGGGTGCATTATGATACATAGAAAAATGGATCCATCACATGACCCACTTTCGTTTCTTAAAGACAAAATGATTCATTGCAGTTTGGCATTGCATGAATACGATTATTTTGTTGTTGTTGAACTAACCTTCACATTTGCTCTTCAAAAGGTTCAGTATGAACAGTATCTGGAAGAGAACTTCACACAATGGCAGAAAAGACTGAAAGACATAAAAGTTACTGAAAAGTCCAAGGTGCTTTTTTAAAGGGAAAGTGATGTCTTTTAAAAGGTGTAAACTTGTATTGATTGTGGTGTCTGTTTTTTTATCCAGCGGGGACAACAACACTCAAAGAGTTTTATTCAGCAGATGGAGGAGGACGAAGGTATGAAGACCGCACATAGGTCTGACTTTAGAGGCCACCCTTTGTCCTCCAATTCTTCAAACCCATCTCAAACTTCTCACACCATGCGAAACACTCAAACAGCAAAAGGTAACATGCTTAGCAATTTCTGTTATGTCGTCTCATTCCCCATATCAGCCTTTTTTAAGGAAACTGTTAACGCTACTCTCTTTCTTAAGACATCAAGCAAAATGCTGAGAGATGCAACCTAAATGGCCATCATCCTTACTTTCCACCCACTTGGTTAACTGGCTCACAACCTTTTATTTCCGGACTCCCCCAAAACAATATTCCAAAGGATTATAAAAACCTTCAGAACTTTCAAGCCTTGAATCATCCTTTGCCGCCCTACTATTCTTTACCTGGAGATTCACTCCATCAATCACATTCTCCAGTCCAGCAGAAGTCACCATCAATGGACAATCTATGGGCCGGTACAAGGCAAGGCTTTACGCCTACAGCTCACTTCACTCCTGCCGGTGCTTCCTGGCCACGACTTCCTGTGTTGAGCCCCATGATGTGGGGCATGATGGATTTACCAGACCCCAGTGAGGAAAGAACACAACGCAGTGAGACAGACAAGGAAAAGGTGACAAAAGAAACAGTGAACCCAAATGAGGAGACTTGCCAGAAACTGAAACGTAGGAAGAACGGGAAAGAAAGTGATCCGTCTGAGCTAGACTGTAGACCAGGTTAGTGTTGTGAAATTTTGGTGACTGATTTGTTTCTTGATATTAGTCTAATGTAAACAAACTGTCCTTATAAGTCTGTGTATATTTTGTATGATTAAAGTGCGTCTATCAATTGACAAAGAAGAAAGTAGTGAAGGCAGCGCTGTACCCTCTGAAGTCACGGTTTCTGGGATGCAAAAAAGGGGAAAGAAAAAAAGAGATGGGACCAAATCATGCTCCACAGAAAATGATAACAATTCTCAAGGGTAAGCCAAATGAATAATAAATTTCACATTTTTATCAATCCATGCATGTTAGAGATGGATCTTCTTAGGGCTGTCACGATTCCTCGATTCAACTAAGTCCACTATTTAAAAAAAATTCCTCGATTGCAATTTACTTCTGTCGAGTAAAGTGGCGCATTCCACAGACGAGAATCCATGAACAGCATTATTACATGATTTTCTAAGGCTGCACGATATATTAAAACCAATCAAAAATCACAATATAGCACAGTGCTATGTGAAATCACAAAGGCTGTGATTCAATTAAATAAATACATGCGCTGCGGGTTTCAGAGTGAAGCGCAATGCTTTCTTTTTTTTATTACATGCGTGCAGGTTACGTGTTTCACAGTAAATGCTGTTCCACACGAACTCAGTCTCTGAATGTGCTGTTTGTTTGGGATGCCAATAACGTGCATTTGGGAAAAAGTCTTACGCGCTTTGTGTTTTACAGCAAAGTGTTGCACTGTTATCATGCGTGGAGCGTGTCTCAGCAGCTTGGTTAACAAACTCCATCTCTTAAAGCTACACTGTGTAGGATTTTCTCCCATCTAGCGGTGAAATTGTATATGACCACCAACTAAATATGACTTTCTAGCCCCTCCCATTCCGAGGGCGTTTTAACAGTGGCCGTATTATTTCAAATCTGCCTGCATAAGTCATGCATAAGTAATCTCCCCCTCGCATTCGTCACGGTGCCACTGAGTGTAAAAACACAAAAGGCGAAGCTTGAATTTCCAGGTATGTCCCTCTTTGTCTAATGTATTTTCAAGATGGATGCGCAACATGGCTTCCGCCATTCGAGCGACTCGCTCATATGTATCAGAGCCCGTCTACGGAGAGCCTGCCCACTCCCTATTAAGTCCTATTGTACCGAATTTTGGTTGTAGTTCCACCAGATTTCCACTGGCGGCGATCGCCCATGAGTGCAAAATGAATGGGAGTCTATGGGGCTAGACGGCTAAATTTGTCTCTTTCACTCGATTGCCGTTGAGAAATCTCAGATTCGATAGTAGGTTGTGCAAGTTCAACATGGGTTATAGTTCGAAAGTTGAATGAACAAGTACTTATGTCCTTTTGATTTCTTACAGATTGAGTTGTTGTTGCCCATAACACGCTAGCATTCTGCTAATGAACGCTGATTGGTCAGTGAAGGACTGATTACGACCAGAGATACCGCTTGATGGCATCGTGGCATCCGCAGCGGGACCAGAAACAAACAAAACAAAAACTCTTCTAGCACGTGTATTTACCTGTGTCAGCTGTGTTGCCGATGCCTCGAGAGAAAAGAAAGTGCAGAGCGCGAACGCACCAAAGTGACTGAAGGATTGCCGTAAAGCAGTATCTCTGGTCGTACGATGTGTATGACGTCATTGACACTTTAAAAGACTTTTTAAAGCAAATAAGTGACTCTAAAAAATTTAACACCCAGCAATGTGTAATTTCTTTGCATCTCCTTTCGAATACAACATTCAAATTACTAGACAAAAAATTATATCCTGAGAAAAGTGGATTTTGATGGGTATACTGCCATAGACCTCCATTCATTCTGCACTCGTCCTGTGAGCGCCCTCATATGGAATCAGAGTGGATCTGCAACCATTTCAGAAGCCGGAAGTTTACTGAGAGTGAAACTTCTCGCCTTATTAGACATTCTCTGTATGTATTCTAAATTGCAGATTATACACTTACGAGAATACTTAATTAGTTGGTTGAAGTGATTACACATTAATGAGAATGTATAATTTTGAAAGAATTTTGAAGTGTTTTTTGCTAAAAAATCAACTTAAAATATTACACAGTGTAGCTTTAATATGCTGTGAGTTTGGGTTGCTTATAACATTCATCTGGGAACGCAACATGTGTAAATCATTTATAAACCTACGCCAACACAGGAGAATACTGTACATCAACATGTTTCTAAATATGCGAATTGTTGTTCATCACGATTTCAAAATAAAAGTTCAAACTCGCTTAGCTTGCATGTTTTGATGTCCACATGTTATTTTTCAAGAAATTACAGTGGCTGTAGCATTTCTATCATAAAGAAGTGGCCAAATATTAAAGATTACGTGGACATTTGAATTAAATGTTGTTTGGTCAATAATAAACAAGGATTTGATCCTTCTGTAAAATGTGACAACAACAATAACTAGGCCGTTGGCACCCTCTGCGGGTATTTGTTATACTAAATAATGTACATTAGTTGATAAAACCATAGGAATACTTGCTTTTGATACTTTATTTTAACCAATTATTATTGCTTCATTGTTATTATTTGTATTTTAAATAATTTAATCAAAGGCTATTGTTCACTGAGGTCTATTTTTATTATCACAAAATTTTTTTATCATACAATTTTTTGAAATATTATCAAAACATTCATATCTTATTGAAACATCTTTCC